>NW_023601433.1:47394697-47823403 GCF_014898055.3 Talpa occidentalis
TAGAATCTCTTTCTCCAGAGTTAACAACTTTCAACTTATGTAGGTGTCTGTTATGGTATTTACTTCCACATTTCTGTATAATATATTTATATTGCTCTTTACTAGTTTTCTCTTGACTGTTTATTGATACCTGTCAACTTGCTGTTATGGAAGATGAGTTTTTCCTTTTATGTCACTTTTATTTTCCACATTCTCATCTTTTCAGTATTGTTACATCAAAAGTGAGTTAAGCCAATAGGCAGTGCACAATAAATGGCTGTGTAATAATTTCTTACTGAATAAACAAGGAGGTTCTCTGATAACATTACTTCTCACACTTTTTCTTTTCTTGCTACTGGAGTTAGTTTCTTTGACTCTAGAGAAATTACTCATTTACTTATTTACATTTAATTTTACCCTCACATTCTCTTTAGGTGTTTCAGAATAGTCGCCAAATGCTGAGAAATAGCAGGCTAATTATCAATTTGTTTTTTTCATATAGAATGACTTCACACAACTTTCTCTCTTATTCCTTTAACTTGAATTTGTTTTTGCCTCTCTGGGCTACTCTTTCAACAAATTCTGGAACTTTCCTTGGGTACTTTTCATTCTTTCATTAAATTTCCTGAAATTTTGCTGAGTACATCCCAAAATAGTTTTATATGAAAGGATTCCTGGGAAGTAAAGGTTTTGCATGTCGGGAATTATATTTTTAACTTTCATGATGGATTTTTTTTTTTTTTGGCTTCATTGAACATAAATTTCTACATTGGAAAAATGATTTTTTTCCTTTATGTAGAAGGTATTGCTCTTTAATTATAGAACCTAATGTTACTTTTAAGGCATTATCATCATAGAGTGCATTTGTTAATGGCATTACTATTTTAGTTTGCTAGTCAATTGAAAGGCTACCACTTGGCAGTGCTTAGATTAACCTCTGTTGTTGGAAAATAAGTCTCCATGATTCCCTTGCATTTTTATATAGATTGAGAACAAAGGTCTTTGTTCTGGACATCCCTTCAATGATGTGTGTGTAGCAAACAGCCTTGAGAGGTAGGAATAGTATCTCCCTCCATGTTAGTGAGCATTCATGCTTACTGGCTGTCTAAATGATGTGGGTTCCCTAAGCTCAGGTTTTCTGTTTGTTTCAGTGTCCCCTGGCTCTCTTTAAATCATGCTGTGAGAATGATAGCTTGAGGAAATAGTGCATAAAAGGAGGATACTCTGGCTAATGCTATTATACTAATACACAGTCCTTTGTCTCTTACCCAGTCTCTTTTCTTCTGCTAGCATCCATGAAGCTATGACAGGCTGACTTATGAGCTTCCAAGTGGGGTAAAGTGATAGCCCTTTTACAGATTCTGACATGTTTTCTCCTTGAAAATTTTCTCAGCCAGTAACCTTCTGTGCCTTTTGCTCCTGTCATTTACTTAGTTGAATTCAGTATTTCATTGTTTATTTATCTTTAAGATTTGTTTTCTTAATCCAATAATAATGTAAGTAATTTCTTTGTAGCAAATTACAACAAATATTAGTTTCATGCAAGTTTCTAAAATGTATATATTAATATTTGTATTTAATTGAGTAGATAATGTTTACTGTTAAATTGCATGGCAGACATAGAGTATGACACGTTGATAATATTCTTAAAATAGTGTTGTATGGCATTACCCAGACATTTATTGAGATACGTTTTATGTCGTGTATGTCTTTCTTTTTATTTATTTATTTATTTTTTAAAGATTTATTTATTTATTTATACAAGCACTGGGTACAGTCAGAAGCACGGGAGGGTGAGAGAATTCACCAGAGCTAGAGCAGGGAACAGAACAGGCAGACTGATGAAATGCACTGCTGAGGGGAGCAGCGGGCATGGCAGGAGAGGTCTGCGCGCCATGTGGGACCCTCACCGGCACCTGGGGATGGAACTGGTGCTGCAGAGGCTGCGGGCAGCTTCGCAGCCCAATGCTCAACCACTGCGCCACCAGGGGAGACACCCTGTCTTTCTTTTTAAATTATACCTAACCTTTATTGGACAGTTACTACATGTTATGAACCATGCATGCTTTTCACATGGATTATTTTACTCATTTCTCTCAGTAGTCCTTAATGGAAGTTGTTTTTATTCTTTCTATTTCATGGAAGAAGTAATAGAAGCATGTATAACTTGGATGAGGATATAACTTTGACAAATGATAGAGTTAGTATTCATACCAGGTCTGTTTAATTTTTGAATCCAAGTTCTTAACTCCGCAATAAAATAGTAGGCAAGGAAAGAATAAGAAGTGTATTGACTCAACTGGATAATTTTTTTTAACATTGTGTAGTTTAATTAATACTACAGGCCTTCAATGTTGATTTGACATATGTAATAACTGAGCTTCACTCTATGATTATAAAGGAACTCAGTGTATAACTCTTGCTAAAAGTAACTATGTCCGGTTAAAGCTTTTAAAAAAAAGTTCCAAACAATAAAATAGAGCAATAAAAGAGCTGACATTTATATATCTACAAGTTGGGAAATTCTAAGTTGTGATTCCCATAGCAGTTGTAGTTCAGCCTTGGGGCAGTGACTATTGCAATCTTAACTGAGCACCATATGTAGCTACATAAAATAATGTTTTACATGCTCTTGGGGCCTGATAATGGCCACTGTGAGAACAATGAATGTGTAAATTATCCATTCCTCTTTTATCACTGTAGTTTGGGGCGTTTCATTGATGCAGCGCTTTCATAGTGCAACATAGGTGTTTCAAATAGTTATACATTGTGTTGGCCTTTTAGTGGGCTTAAATTATTAATGGATCCTGAAAAAAAAGCCTTTAACTTATTTATTTTTATGTTTTCCTCCTGATATATAAGTAGTCACATTTGTCCTTTCCTATCCTCACTCCCAATGGAAAAGCATAATCTTGGGAGTTCTTATTTACATTAAAAGTATGATTCATAAGTAGGTACAGGTATCTGGGTAACCTTTGAAATTATTTGCCGTGCTTCATAAAAGAGATAGATAACCAAGAAGTGCATATTAGAGCCTCTTGAAACACAGGATCATCAGTCATAAAGTAGGCTGACATCATGCAGTGTAGCACCATTGAGGACATGTGGGGCATAGCTATAATTCAGGGAAAACTCAGTGCATTTAACTTATTTTAGTGGATTCAAAGAGGAAATTTCAGTTGTGCATTACTAGATTTCTATGGCTTTGAAAATTGACATTTTCCATATGTCAATTTTTATTAAACTCAAGCTTAGTATATTAAAAGATCCATTGAAGTGATATGACTAATAGATTATTGCACTGACTTTCCTAAATATTACTTCAATAATTTAAAATATTGTTTGACACTATGTCTTGAACATTTAACCTTAGTTTATCATTTTGTTGATTGACTTCTCTATTGAGTGCATATAAATTTCTAGTATGAGTTTCTCAAATACATGATTATATATATATTATATATATTTTTCTGATGGCAGATTCTTTCACAGAATTATTTACTTTTTATTTTATTTTATTTTTTATGATATAATTTCTTTATATATATTTTACATCATTGTTCATTTTTGTACAGTGTTTGCTTTCTCTTCTCAGGTGTAGTCCCCATATAATTCCACCACCAATTCACCTGTGCAAGATCACCATAGTCCCTGTGCTCTTCCCTCCCTTATTCTAATTCCTCTCCCCACCTCCTCCTACCCCGCCAGAATATCTCTGATTTATAGGTGCCTGTGATGGCAGGCTCTTAAAAGAGGTGGTTTGATACCTCTCATATAATGTCATTGTTATCAATTTTAAATGTAGAAAGAATAAACCTAACATTGTATGTATACATAAATTATACACCACATAGACTTCCAAGAAATTGTTCAACATATTGTATTTAGTTGTATCTGGAAATTCATTGCTTCAGCAAGTCCCATGGATTATTTTATTTTCATATCAAAATATTTAGTGATCTGCTAAATATGTCAGACTGTATATGTAAGGAGAAGAACATGTAAGCATCCTAGCTATAACTGGAGATGCTGAATCTTTTCTAAATATTCTAAGTAGTTAGTAAGCCTGTTGATATCAGTCAGACATATTCTGCATTATGCAATTGATCTTAACGGACTTGACTATTAGTGAACCCCTTAATGAAAAGACAGTGGTCAAGATTGTAAAATAAAGCATATATCTATGTGGTATTTAGTTTATTTTTATGTGCCATCACCTTTATTCCACTTTCACCTTTCAGAGTACCAGCATATTTACCCAATCTCTACAACATATTTGAACATAGTTTTATTATTTATAAAATATTGCCTTTACAAAGGTAAAAATGCAAAGATGGAGGTTGACTATGTAGGTGTTTGTGCCTTCCCCTGTTTTATACATTATATCAGAAGTAAACAAAAGTGATTCTGATGCTAAGATATTAATTCCTATAGAATACTTGAAATTATCAGTCAATTAGCTTGGGTTATCTTTATGTGAAATCTCACCATATAAAGGATTTAAATCTAGAATTGTGTTTATTACATGCTCATTTTGGCAAGTTGTGTTTGAAGCAACTGACAAATTTTTATAGCAGTTAAGTTTTATAATGGTCTTCACTATTTGCGTAAGTAAAAAAAAATTATCATCCACCCCTAGTATCATGTATCCTTTTTTAAAAAATCATGTATTACAACATTATAGTAATTTATGATTACTTCCTAAAACATATACCAAAAAAATGATTAGATAAGAAAATTAACCTAAGAAGTGCCAGTGTTATCTTATCCCAGTGGTATCATGTACATCTCCTGGGATAAGCTAACTCAGGAGACTGTCACATTAAAATGCAATTTTTCTAATATATGTACCTACCTTATCATTGAAGGCTATTCTCCCTGGAGGAAAGATCTACTTAACATGCTCCTAATGCCTAATAGACTGCAGTTATTCAGATTGCTTTCACATTATGGACATAAACCTAGTAGTGTGTACTTTTCTTTGTCCTGTGCTTTCTGTAGGATGAGGATGGCACAGAAGAAGAAAACAGCCGTGTTGAACCTGTTGGACATGCTGACACTGGTTTGGAGAACATGCCCAACTTTTCTCTGGAGTAAGTTATCAGAAGTTTTAACTAAATTTGCAATATATGCATAGCATTGCTCATAGCAGCAACTATTCCAAAAGCATATGGCATGTGGAGTGTTTGTGCTTAATTAAAAACATGCCATAAGTCGGTTTGTCTTCTAAAGAGCATTTTTCATCTAGTGAGTTAATTGTGTAATGGAAGAAGTATAGCATGGAAATTCACACGCACCTGTTCAAAGTCTTATGCCATGGCAAATACTATTGAATTTTAATACAAAATAGTATTTGATTGAAATGTTTGTCATGTTTACAGCACTGTAACTGTCTTCAGATTGCTTTTTATGTTAGTTAGTTATTGCTTATATGTTTGTTCTTCAGTTTTGCTCAGTTAAAAATATTCTAGACAAACTTAAAGAATAGGCCATGTAAGTATTAGTCATTTAATATAAATAGCATTGATTTTAGAAGTAGAATCTCAAGGCATATGATGAAAAAGAAGAGGTCATACGTTAGGAATCTTGAGCATGATTTTAGGTATTATAAGAACAAAGAAAAACTTTTTTGTATTATCACATTTATAGTTATCTTCCATATTGGCATGTTTGCATGGAAGGATGTTTAGGTCTTGATCTGAGAGTGCAGTCATTCTTAATATTTTTTCCTTGATTTGGGGAAAAATTGAAGAGTTTTAGATAAAAATTTAAGCTCTTAATTCTATCTTCTCTTAGTCTTCTAAAGGAAGGCCCCAAGACTCTTTTTCATTGTGATTATACAGAATCTAAAATTAGTTTATGTTCTTATATGTTGTAGCCAGCACTCTGAATATTTATATTTTAGAAAGAATTGCCCTATCATAGTTCTTTTTAGAAAAAATATGGGATAAAATAAATTTATTAAATTTACCATAGTACTCTTTGTTGACAAACCTATCTTGAAATAGATGTTCAAGTACTATGAACAGTTATCTAAAATAGGGTGCTACCAAATTCTATGAAGATATTAAAAATAAAAAGCTCATATGGGTGGTGTTACTTCAGCAAATGTGATGGCAGTCTGAGGAAATTTTTAATTTGTCCTAATTATTGTACGTCATTAAATTGATACACATATTTTCAATTTTTGTTCGATATCCCTGTCTTTAATTTTTTTAGTCTATGAATTTTTTAACCATTGATAGTTTATAGCATATCTTTAGGTTTTTATTTAAGAAATACAATTAAAGAATCCACATTTTCTAATATATATAAAATTGCATTGTGGTCTTTATTAAATCCATTGGTAATCATTTATGGTTGTATAGATTGCTTAAACTATGTATTTAATTAAACTACAGTTTTTAGGTATTGATTTTTAAGTAAGTACTGCTTAGATTTCTGTGATATTACTTATATATGTACATATGCTTAGAAAATAATGTCTACACATATACATGTGGGAAAATATACAAATAAATTAAAAATATATTTAAGTGGTTTAGAAATTTATACTTTCCAAATGACAGTTTTCATTAAACTCAAGTTTATTATATTAGTAGTAAATAATCATTGAAGTAACTTGACAAATACATGTATTGTTGAGCTGCTTATATAAATTACTTAAGTTACATAATAGAAGTAACATCATATTACTTCATGTAAATAACTTCATGAATTTAAATTTTATTACAAACACTTTAAAGAAAACAACTTGTTTTTTAGTGGATAGCTATTGGCTTAGCAGTATGCATAAAGCAGTTAAGGAAATGGTGACTTTGACTTGTGGAATAGATGCCATAAGGATAGCTAGATCTCATTTGGACTGTTGTTATCTGCTGTGGTTAAAAAAAAAAAAAATTGGCCTTTTGGATTATTGGAAAGATAATGATGTGACATATGTAAAAGCACTCTGTAAATTATAAAGTGCTATGTAATTACAGCATCATTAGCCATTTAATCTTCATAGTTCTTGAATAGATAGTGGGGTGGAATTTTTTTCAGTGAAAGTCTAGAGATTAGACTGCAAAATGTGCACTTGTATTACACAGAAGCATGTCATCCTGGAGAAATGTTTCTGTGTCATTTTAATATAGTTATATCTGATGATTGCTCTCCTTCCATGCCATCAGACTAGTGTTCAGGTATGTAGTTTGAATGTTGCATCATCACCATGCTTATATTCCAGAGTGTGTTGTATATGCGTGTGTACTTGGTGGGAATTTCGTTTTGTGCTCTTTTGTTGTTATTGTGTGTCTGTGTTCCTGCAGGTTGTTTTTTGTTTGTTTGTTTGTTTTGGTTTGGTTTTGGTTTGTTTACAGTACATGTTCATGCTCCCTCATTCATCATTGTCTCACAGTGATATGGTAAAGCTCGTACAAGTCCCCAACGATGGAGGGCCTCTGGGAATCCATGTAGTGCCTTTCAGTGCTCGAGGAGGCAGGTAACGTATCCTGGAGGTTTTTAATTGAATCATAATGTGGAGTGTTTTATCTTCATTTATGCTTAGATAGTGTTTTGTTGATTTAGCATATGCTTAACAGAAAACATTTTCATTTGATGGCAACTGCTACTTCATTCATACGTATGCACCATAATCACAGAAAGCACTTAGCCTGATGAAGAAATCATGCATTTAAATTTCCTAATAATTTTATTGTTCATCACATCCATGAAAACATTTTACTTTGTTGTAAATTGGTAATAGGTTTTCAGAGTCTGCACTCCAGCTAAATTTGTAATGTTGAGAAAGTTTTAGTGTAATTTTCTGGAAAAACTGATTCCATAAAAATTATCTGTATAACATAGTAATGATTCATTTGAAATTCATTTTAATGTTTATAGATTTTTATGATTACGGTTGGCATTTTAAAAGTTAGAAAAGCTGCAGATTTATTTCCTACCTTGTGATTCTGTCTCATTCCGTTCTATCTTTGTACACTCAAATGTCAAGATTTTGCACTGTTAATTCTGCCTTCATTATTTTCTAGAACATACATCCTTAACACCTTCATTTGAGTTTCGTTTCTTCTGCTACTGCTTTTCTTGTATTTTTTGTTTTGACATATTTAAACATTACGAATAGAATTTTGCACTGAAAGCTTGATAGGCCTCTGTCCATCACAGGGAACTGCAGATCATCCTTCTTCTGCAGTTAAACCTATGCAAATTGAACTTAATGAAGTTTAGTTGTAGGTTCATTAATTTGCCCATCAGGTGGTTGGTTACCTGGTAAATTATATTTGTCAACACTTTGGCTTCCGGTTTTGAATCTCATTTCTTCTATTGTTACTATTTTATTTAATCTTTTTTTTTAAAAGATTTACTTATTTATGCATGGAGTACAGGCCAGAGATGTGGGGTGGGAGGGTGAGAGGATTCACCAGAGACAGAGTAGGGAAACAGAAAAGGCAGACTGACCAAAACACACCGCTGAGGGGAGCAGCGGGTGAGACAAGAGAGGTCTGCTGTGCCATGTGGGTTGTTCCCTGGCCGGCTGGGGATCGAATTCGTAAGGCAGAGGCTGCACATTGCTTCTTAGTGCGGTTCTTAACCCTTTGACCAACCAGGGATGCCCTATTTATTTAATTTTAACTAACTTTAAATGGGGCAATGTTATCCAGTGATTGAGAACTTAGAACATAGTTTGAACTATTGCCAGTGAGTTACAATCATCTCATATATTGTAAAAGCCAGATGGAATATCAATTATACTTGTGTAATTAAACTGTTTACTTTCTGTTTTTAAATTAGTATTTGACTCATTGTACGATCTTCTCTGATTCATCTCTTTCATAATGTACCTGTCTAGAACCTGAACTTTTGATTTATCTAAAATTACCAAACTGTGATATGTGAATGTTAGTACTATATAACAGGATGTGAGATTCACCTTGAATTCTTGGGTGGGTTTATTATCACAGAATTGAGACTGCTGTCATTTTTTTTCTTCCCTTTTTTTTTCAGTTTTCAACTCTGGAGATGTATCTAAATTTCTTCAGAGCTTTTTAGTTAAACCATGTTAATTTGTTTCATAATGGCCATTGCCTTTATTTCCTTTAAAAAATATAATTTTAGATATTCTCAAAAGCTAAATATTTTTTTCCATTTATTTCACAAATACAACAAAAATATAAGAAGGTAAATTGCATAGATTATAGCTTCCCAATATAAATGTGTCTTTAATGGCCTGTGGAATATAACTCATCACAGATGAAATTTAATTGTATATATAGAATCAGCAGTTCCATTACAAACATGTTATTTTCTGTCATTTATTACACATCTCCTACCTTGGTGTGAAAGGATATTAGGATAAAAGAAACAAATGAAAATCTTAAAACAAAAGAAGAATAACAGAAATAAAACTATACTAGATTGATTCAATGAGAGGCATTTCTCAAAATCCAACTGTTGTTACTGTGGTATTTAATTACAATATATAGAAAACATTGAAGTAAACAACCATTTGCATAACTAGAAATTATTTTGTAGGTGAATCAGTTTTTAATCCTTGTTGATTGGCAATTGAAGAAGAAAATCTTGTGTAGCTTTCAAAGGGATGAAGAAAATCAGATTCTTTATAACCCTTTTTAGGCATCTCCAGTTTTCATATTGGGAAACAGAATAAAAATATTTTGTCTTTTTATAATATCTCTTTTCTATATTTAAGCTTCCCCATGAATTTGATATCATATCAATTCTCTAGAATTATATTGACTATGGAAGTGAAAGACAGGTGAACTGCTGAGAATCATGATACCCATCTTCCAAAGGCAGAAATACCCCATATTTTGAAAAAACACTTCAAGGGGATTCTTCTAATTTAGTCAGAAACTTTCCTAAGCATTTATCATGTGATAATTCCTGTGGTAGGTGCCAAGAAATAAAGATGAATGGCATATAGTCTTTCTCAGGGGATTTGCAGTCTAAATGGAGTGATAGCCAAGAAATCACAGAACTATAATTATGTGATAAATGTTGATATAGTTCTATACTAGGTGCTCTCCGAGCTGATAGGGGAAGAATTGCCTGAATTAGGTAACTGAGTTGGCTTGTTGTGGAAGATGACTTCAAATGTGATGACAGCTTTCGTAAGTAGCTACATCTACTCCTTGGTGGCTGCAAGGGCAAATTAAGCAATGCAGTATAGCAGAAAGGAAGAAATTAACTGGAATGTGTGAAGAAATTGCACATATATCTTGTGGGAATATAGGAATACATATTCATAGGATGCAAGTTAAAATTTCTAAGAATAACTTCCCTTATACAAAATTCTAATATACTTGGACTTACTCAATTTTCCAGGTATAACTAATTGAGTAACGCTTACTGAATATTTATTTTCATAAAAGTGACACATATGTCAGTATTACTTTCAGATTTGATTCCATAGTTTGAGTCTAAAGAATAACACACAATTGGAATTATGTGTTAAAGAAGAGAAACAATAAAGAACATTCCACCTATGAAATACAATTCAGGAAAATACCAAGAATATTAAGTCAATATTAGAGAATTTTTTTAAAGCCACTTAGGTATCATTGTGGCCTGCTTCATGACAACATTTTCCTAAATAAGGGTCTTGCTAGACCTCCTTAAAATGGATGATTTCTAGAGTGAACTGGATTTAGTTCTTTGATTGAGGGAAAAGTTATAATTGGCAAGTGTCTCCTGTTTTCCCAGCTGCTTTCTGAGATACCTAGAAAAGGAGACAAACAGAAGCATAGAAAAGCTAGTCATCACCTGTACGTTAGTCTTGTATGTTTTTCAAAAATAAGGTTAACTAATCCACCTCTAGAGCTCTGTATTAATCATTTCATTACCTTGAAGTCAATTTTCATTCAACAGACCATTTTATTTCCTGCTGACTCATATCAAAATTGGATTTTTCTCTTTTAGTTATTATTTATATTATACTTCTTTTAAAAAATTGAAGTATCATTGGTTTACAACAATGTATATAATTGAGAGGTATGAGTTCACACCTGCAGATGCTTGTTACCATACCACGCACATCACCAAACAAAACCTTCTTTTTAACTTATAAATGATACTATGTTCAGAAAGATTATGTCTGATTGTTTTTCTGTTGGTAGAGAAAAATGTTTTACTTTATATTTTTTGATATTTCTAGGACCTAGCTCACAGGTATTGTTCAGCAAAGCTAAGCAATAGGAACTAATAACCCAGTGACTCTCCACATTAATTATAACACTGTTACATTCAAAATTAAACAAGGACATATTCTGGCTTGGTTAAATGAGGTTTCTGAGGCTTTCCAATCACATAAAATTATGATGATGCGGTAATGTTAAATACTCAGAATGCAAAATATGAAAGTATACATAGGAATATAGCCTAGGCAGATGAAATGATAAGATTTTTGCATTTGATTTGAAGGGAATGAAAAACTTACTGAAAAAAAATTCTATCATATAAAAAGTCCCATGTTATGTGTTAAAAGAAGTACGCCCATGTCCACAGGGCTGGAGAGGACATTGGATTATTTAATATTGAATACTATAGCAAACCCTTAGTGAAGTAATGGAACTTGGTCTCTTCTTTGAAAGAAAGGACGAACTTCACACTAGTGATGTTTTGGAAGAGAATATATGAAAGGAACATGCTACATATAGATGTATGTGATTTGTTGAGAAATAATGAGTCAATGATCTGAATCAGAATGTATTGGAATTTAGCCATGCAATTATTATTAGAAAATAGTCTGTAAGACTTCAGTCAATCATATATGAAAAAATTGTGGAACATTTTCAAAAAATATGATTTTTTAAAAAATACTCTTCTTCTATTTGAACTGCACTTCTAACATTAGTAAATATTCTAACTCTTTTCCCTAAGGAAACAGTTATGGCTAAAGCATGTAATTAATAATGTTTACTTCTCCGTTCTTTTTTTTTAATGAGGCCTTTCTCTTTATCTATCTATCTATCTATCTATCTATCTATCTATCTATCTATCTATCTATCTATCTATCTATCTATTTTTATGCAAGCACTGTGTATAGTCAGAAGCGCAGGAGGGTGAGAGAATTCACCAGAGCCAGAGCAGGGAGCAGAACAGGCAGAAGGACCCAAGTACACTGCTGAGGGGAGCAGCGGGTGGCAGGAGAGGTCTGCGCACCATGTGGGACCCTCTTCTGGTGGCCGGGGAGTAGCTGGGGATCGCCTTGGTGCTGCAGAGGCTGCGGGCAGCTTCACAACCCAGCGCTCAACTGCTGCGCCACCGGGGAGGCTCTACTTCTCCTTTTTTAATGACATATTTTATTTAACATTCTTTCTTGTTTTTTCATAATATGTTTTCTCCCCTGAGGTGTGGTCACCATAGTTTTCCCACCAGTAAAGCACCCATGGTCCCCCAACAAAATCCATTCTCTTCCCTTTCTGTTTTCTCTGCCCCCAAACAAATAAAAATTTCTTACATCATGGAGTTTACATTTTAGCACTTTTTATATCTAAAGCTTTTCTCTCCTTCTTATACATATGATGTGGGGGATAAGAGCCCCACAATATCATTTCTGTTTGTGAATAAGAAAGCTTCTTTTAGGCATTTCTCAATGACAATTGTAAGGAATTCTCAGGAATCCTCACTATAAATGAAACATAAAAGACATCTAATTAGTAGTTACAGATATGTATGATATGTAGTTAGAGAACTCTTCTTTCTACCATCTGCTTGTCAATCATGAGAATTAAAGAAAAATCAGTCTCACATAATTTGTAAAAGTATAACAATAGTAAGAAGAGTGTTTCTGTTTATGTCTCCTGCTGGAATGCCTTCTTGTTAGTTACTTCTCAACTTTTTAGAGATGTATCATTATTTATTTTATCTAATTGATTTTGAATATTATCCAAATGATTTTGTCAGCACTTATATTTAGAATGCCACATGAAAGACAACAAACTTCTTCAGTTGTTATTAAAGTTTTGTCTCATGAGTTTTTCCCACTAGGCTTATTTTCTTATTGGCATTTCTGATCATAAATTCTGCCATCTTTGTGGGGAAAAAAATCACATATCTAAAAGGTTGTTAAAGTTGTTAAGTTGAAATGAAAGTGACCTTATTGGAAAATAGGTTCCAGTGATCATATTAATATAAAAAAAGATTGAATATAAGTGTTTTCTGCACTGTAGATGCAAATATTGGATAATTTTGCTCTCAAATGAAAACTGAAGTTCAGTTTATTTTTAAAAAGTTTGTTTAAGAGAAAGGTATGAAATTTGCTTCCTAAGAAGACCAAGGAGCTCTAGATGTTATTTTTTGTCTTTTGAGCCATAGCTTAGTAAATATTCCATGAAAACCTATCCTTTTTCTGATAAACTGTGCTCAGAAGACAGCCCTTTAACCACCCCCCACCCCCCAACACAGTCATCTATTCATTCCTGCAGGCCGAGTTCTTAATCTACTGGCAGCTGCCATGACCAAGAAGCAGCTTGTGGCTCTAAATGGGTATCCTAGATTTAGCAATATACCCCAATTGTGAAACTCCAAAGGAGACAATTCAATCTTGTAGTTTTATGAAGCAAACCACAGGAGACTTTATTGATATACATCCAGCCTGATAATTCATCAATTCCATGAGTATATAGAAAAAAGGAAACCCCAATGTAGAGCTTTGAGGAGTTTGTCAATACGAAATCTTACTTTTCCATTCTTTTTTTCCTTCTGCATTCATTCCTTATATCTGTTTCCCCTTTATCCTTCCCCTCTACCTCTGAATCTCAGAATTTTCGATGCTTTTATTACTGTCTGCTAGATTTTGTAAGTATTTTACTTTGCTAAATCATCTGTTACATAAATGTAAATTTGAGCAAGATGGACATTAGTTCTTTGCAGGTTGAATTAAATTCATTTGTAAAGCTGTCTTATCCTGGTTTTTTTGGGGGCAGGCACGGAAGATTTTTATTACTGTTTCAATTTCCATGCTTGTTATTGTTTTGTTCAACTCTGTTTTTTCCCATTTTATTCTTGGTAAACATTATTGATCTATCTTTTCATTATTTCAAGATTATTAAATTTATTGGCATATAATTTTTCATAGTTATCTATTATGATCTTTTTTATTTCTGTGATAGCTATAATTTCTTCTCTTTCAGTTATGATTCTGTTTATTAATGTTTCTCTCTTTTGTTAGTTTAGCTGGAGCTTCGTCTATCTTCTCAAAGAAGCTATTCTTAATTTATCTTTTGTATAGTCTTATTGATCTCTGTTTCATTTATTTCCACTTGTATTTTTATTGTTTCTTTCTACTACCTTTTGGTCTTCTTTGTTCCTCTTTTTCAAGTTGCTTTTTCTTTTTTTTTATTTATTTATTTATTTATTTATTTTTTAAATTAATAAATTTTATTTTTATATTCCCCATTCAAGTTGCTTTTTCTTATAGTATTGGGGTTTTTATTTGGGATTTTTCTAGCTTCTTAAAATGGGCTTGCATTGCTATTTTCCTTCCTAAGGGAAACTGCATCACACAGATTCTGGTAATTGTATCCTCATTTTTGTAAGTGTCAAGATATTCTTTGATATGTTTTTATTTCCTCCTTTATCCAATAGCTGTTAAGAAGAATATTGTTTAGTCTATTTCATTATTTATGGTTTTTTCTTAGTTGATTTCTAGTCTTATGCCCTTGATTTATGGTCTTATTCTCAGAGAGATTACTATGTTCAACAGTGTTTTGCTGTCAAGTGACCTGTGTCCAAGCATATGATTATTTTTGAAAATTTTCTATGTGCCCTTGATAAAATGTATAGGCGGCAGTTTTTTGTTTTGTTTTGGGTTTTTTTATTTTTGGTCAAGTATTCTGAGGATATCTGTTATTCCTATTAAGTCTAGCTCCTCATTTATTTTTTTCTCTGTTTTGTTGATCTGTCCATAGTTATAAGTTGAGTATTAAAATCCCTTGAAATTTCTGTTTAGTTCTATTAGTAATTGTCTTAGGCATCTTGGTACTCCATTATTTGATACATGTGTATTTATGAATTTCATTTCTTCTCATTGTCTTAGCCCTTAGTCATTATGTATTCTCTATTACTTTTACCTTTTTAAATTAAAAGTCTATTTTATCTGGTATAGGCATAGCTGTTACTGACCTTTTTGATTGCCATTTGTTTGTAAGGTCGTGGATTCTTGGTTGTCTTCTTTGGTTACATGTGTTTCTTATAAGTAGGAGAAAGATGGACTTTGTTTGAAAGTCATTCAGTAATGCTGAAATTAATTCATCAACATTTAAGATGACTATTGAAACATAAGTGCTCATTGCCATTTTTTTAAGTTGTCTTTTAATTTTTTGAAGTTACTCCCATATGTTTTGTTTTGATTTTCATTCTCTTATGTGTTATTTCTATTGATTTTTGTTTGACTTTTCTACTGAGGTTTTTATATGATGAACTATTTATATGAACTGTTGTATAGTTTCATCTTAAATTTATTCTTATGGGCCACATTGTTACTGTCCTCCATTTTATGTAAATTAGTCATCTGTTACATTTGGATTTATGTTTGGTTCCTTTCTAAAAACCCATTCATCACTTTCTTGTATGTCTTCATGTTGATAAATTCTTTTTATTTTTGTTTTCAATAAAGGTTCTTACCCATTTTTCTGTTTTGAGACTTAATCTTGCAGGGTAAAGGATTCTGATTGGAAAGTTTTATAAGTAGCTTTAATAGCTCCTGCCATTCCCTCCTTGCTTGATGTTTCTCCACCACCACCTTAGCTGGCAATCCAGTTGATTTCCTTACCCTTTTTTCTCTTGATGTCATTGACATTAATTAGCTTTTTGTATGTTGATATGTGACCCTCTGGTTTTATTTTGTTTGGAAATCATTTGTTCCATGATAGCCATGGCTATCTCTTTATCTTTGATATCAATCCTTTGCCACATGTATAGTCTGCAAATATTTTCTTCCATTCAGTAGGGTGTCTTTTCATTTCGGTTATGGTTTCTTTCACTGTACAGAAATGTTTTCTTTTGATACATTCCCAACTGTTTATGTTCTTTTGTTTTCCTAGCTGTTGGGGATGAATCCCTAAAAGCAAATGATCCCCTCTTCTAGTCAGCTCCTCTGTCTTAGTGTCTTCCATTGTCTCTTGTCAGCTTCTACCTCTAGGCTTTTTCTGAGCATTGAATGCAGTGTTGGGTATGGATTGTTGTTCATTGGGTCAAAAGTCTGGAGTTTTATCCTCCCCACCTTCTCGGACAGAGCCTTATTCTGGGGTGTTTGCTCCTGTTGTTAATAAGTTTTTTAACCTCTGTTTAGTGAAATGGGTCAAGTGTTTTCTTGGTTTTAGCCTCATGTTAGGAATGTCAGGTGTTTTGAATTATTCCAGTTTTGGGCTGAACTTAGTAACCTCTTCTATGAGGACACATAGGGGATTCCCCCCTGTTTCTCCCTGGAAGTTCATGCTTCAGCTGTTCTTTATTGGGAACTTAAGGCTTAAGATAGTAACAATTATTCTATATTACTGGTCTAATGGTGCATGCTCTGTTCTTGATGCCAACTCTGCCCACTCCAAACTCCCTGATATGCTTATGCACCTCTTATTCAACAATTATAAGGATGGTCAATACATTACCACCCTCCTGTGTTGTTTTGTCCTGTTCTTACTGTAATTTCAGTTCAATGAAAGTTTTTCCTACTTATCTCCACCAGATTATTTCTTATGATGTGTACTGTAGTTTACTGTTTATCATTCAGGGATTGTTCTGCTACAGTTTAGTGTGAGTATTTGGAGGAAGCAAGCTTGGCATCTTGTCAGACTTGCTCAAAGTAAAGTTTTACAATGTTTTAAACTACTTTGTCTACAGAGTAGCTAGCAAAAAAAAAAAGTTTGGAAGGTCTTGAGAAGTAACATACTCATCTATTTCACTATTCAATCAAAATTTGGACTTGCTTCTTCCTACTATAATTTGCATGCTTGTAATTATTTTACAAATTTTCAGCTCATCTAACAAATACTACATGACTTTTTGCACTATAACTTGCTAAAAATAAAAAGTTCATTATCTTTCCAGATTTTCTGATTAAAAATGTAATATTTCTGTATGAATCAGTGACCAACTAACTTGGCCACTTGGCTAAGTCTCATGTTATTGGCATTGACGTGAGTGAGGCCAAGTTTTTAGGCCAGAGATAACTGAGATGGAAATTGGCTCTGCTTTTGTAGTGAGTATGGAGTTGGGAAGGTTAGCTGCCTTTTGCCTCAGTCTTAACATTTGAGAGATGGTGCACTCCTACATTTTTTTAAATTTTTATTTTAATGTGGTAATACTGTTTTATAGCACTGTATGTGATTCAGAGGAATAGGTTCTCACCTTTTCAGATGAATGGCATCAGTCATTATCACCATCAAGGTATCCATAGCCCTCCTTTAGACATTGTTCTCTACCCTCCCTCACCCACTCTGGTAACCTAAATTTTCCTGGAAGATTTCTAGGGTTTGTTACTGGTTTCGATTTGACTGACTCTTCATTTTGTTTTTCTATGTTCCACATGAGTGAAACTATTCCATGTTTGACCTTCTCCTTCTGGCTTATTTTACTGGTCTTGGTTCCCTCCCTCAAATTCCATCCATGTTTTCCCAATGGCAATCGAGTTCATCTTTTTTTTTTTTTTTTTTTCCAAGACTATAGAGTAGTCTTATTTTGTGTTTATAAACTGGATCTTCTTAATCCACTCATCTGCCTTTGGGCATTTGGGTTGTTTTCATAACTTGCTAATGTAAATATTGCTGCTATGAACATGGGATTCCACATATCCCTTCAAATTTGTATTTTTAAATTCTTTGGGTATATACTTAGGAGTGGAATTACTAGATTATAAATCTAATGTTTTGAATGTTTTATAGATTTAATGTTTGGAAAAACCTTTTTCTCATAAGGGCTGGACCTTTTTTCCATAAGGACAATCTACATTCCCATCAACAGTATACAAGTTTCCTTTTTCTCCACATCCTTGGCAACATTATTGTTTCTGGTCTTTTCAATATGGGTCATTCTCACAGGTTTGAGATGGCATCTCACTCATTGTGGTTTTGATTTGCATTTCTCTGATAAGTGATGAGTAATTTTTCATGTGCCTGTTGGCCCTCTGTTTCTTTACTTGGAGCAGTGTCTCTCTAACTCTTGCCCATTTATTGATACTGTTATTTGTTTTCTTTCTGTTGAATGTCTGATTTCTTCATAGATCTTGGCCATCAGTCCCTTGTAAGATGTATGACATGCAAATATTTTTCCCATAGATTTGTATGATTTCATTAAGAAAATACATGTAAGTTTTTTTTAAAAAAGTTACATTCAGCCAGGTGCTTGGTAGTGGCAGCTTATAAGAATGATATTTTATCTTCCATTTATTTTCTTTTTATGTGCCTCACAATTCCTTCCAGAGTTTCTTGGTGTTCTGCTGGTATATTTAGTTTCTGCTTAGAGTATATAATTGGGCATCATCATCATTTTTTTTTCTTTTTCATTATAAGATGAAAATGTATAGGTATATCACAAATTTGTGAATCCTAGTATACACTTATTTAGTAAGTTGGGTGCATGCATTAAAAATGAATTACAGCCATTTGAATTTCATTGAGCTAGCTCAGGTGTTAAGTAAAGCTTTATTTGAGGCTCTGTATACTTTAGATTACTGTAATGTTTTAAAGCTGGATATTACTGGAGCTTTACTTAATTTTAACTTTATAATTTTGAAAAACCACAATTTAACCATATTTACTTAATCTGTAGCCATTTGTCTGAAAGTTTACATTTGAACATTCTCAGCTGCAGATATATTTGTTTTAATAAAGAACCATAATATATGCTTTTGTTAGGAAAAAAATACATTTTACCTTTAGATAAATCTACTTTAAATCTGTTTGTATGATTATGATGCCTGCTATTTTTGCACTAATCTAAAGTATTTCTCAATTATTACTTACTTTTTTTTGTTGGCCTACTTGATCTCATCCATTAAGTATCCTTTTAAAAAAATCTAGATTTTTTCCAGCAGAATTCCTTTAAATTTTCTTGTTTGTGTCCACTGTAGCAGTGGCTTTGGTTCTTAGGGATCAAATGTAGGTAACTGCTGGCCCAATAATTTCAGTACTTAGTGAGGTGAGTATCATGTTGGTTTGATTCCATTTCACGCATTCATAGTCTGCCTTCCCTACAGTGTGGTGTTTATACTGTCAGCTTTTATTAAGATGAATTATGATAATTTCCATACAGCTGGTTGGCAGTTGTGGGAGTTTACATTATCAAAGCAAAACTCAGACTTGTTCAGTCAATTCAGATGTCAATAAAACATTTGTTACTTATTTTCAGTTATATCATTGGTTATAATTTATATTTAGAATTGAAAATGTTAACATGTGTAACTGAGTTTGTTTTAATTAAGTGTATAATTAGGCTAATGAACCTTGTAAAAATACAGTGGTGCAATCCTTAATATAATCCAAGCAGTTAAATTTCTAATTATGCATCCCAAATCATGTACAGACATGCAGCATTTCAGTGGCTTTGCTTTGTGTGACTGTATTCTTTTTCTTGCCTTTTATGTAAGAAACTTTGTTCAAAAGCCATGCTAAAATGCTTAAATGAAATTTTGTGTATATTTTAATATTTTTGTATTAGGAAAAGTATTAAGAAGTGAGACATGTAGGTAGTGGACATAGTATTTTCCCCACAATTTTGGAGAAGGCATGGGAAACAGTGGAGGGGGAGTGAGGTTCAGAATATTTCAGATTTACCCAGAAAAAACCTATTTGCTCAAAAACCTTCTGTTCCATGTTAGTTTTATGTTCAATTTATAAAGGAGGTGAAAAAGGAGGTTAAAAAGGAGGTTCACTTTCACATACCCCTAAGTCATGATTTTGTAATCTGGTCTCCCACACTAATAAATACACCAACGCTTTTCTGTAAGTCTAACAGCACTGCCAATTTGGGGTGGTTCTCTGAACTCTCCCTAAATGGAGCTCACCCCAACTCCTCTTCTCCTTTTGCTCTCTCATTTTTTTTTTTTGTTGGTTTTTTTTTTGTTTGTTTTTTGTTTGTTTGTTTGTTTTTTTGGCAATTTTTTTTTTCTTGATGGAACATGGTTGTCCCTCATAAGAAATTCTGGTACTAACTGCCAAGAAGGAAAGCTATTGTCTGTTTTAGCACATTGGCTTACTAAGATGTCCTGAACTTCATTAGCTTCCATTGTTTTCTCTAATAAAACTATTACAATAGACTGTCAATTCTTTATTATTTTAGAACAAGTTTTTGGTTGCAGGCTGAATTAGCAAACTATGTGACTAAATTTTGTTTTTAGTTATAAAATTTGAGATACCTTTATTTTATTTATTGAATGTGAGAGATGTGGAATTGTGTTTGCACAAGGACTTTTTTCCAGGGCCATGAAAGTGTCCATATTAGTTCCTGTTGATTTTCCTTCAGAGGGTACTTTTCATTCTGTCTAGCTGTTCTGTTTTCAGTTCAGTTTTCTACGAAGTTTTTTTATAGTTCATTCTCATTCCTTTTGTAATCATTTTCACCTAGTGAAGCAAATGAGATAATTTTGTAGAATGTACCACTTTACTTTTAAATTAATCCACTCTTTTTGAGACAGTGATTCTAAGTGTGGTCAAGTGCTTAGAAATCAGCAGGATGCTAACTTCTTAATTCAGTTTGTTCCTCTGATTCCCTGATCAGTTGCTGTGTCACTTGGTAAATTCTTCTTCTTCATAGCCTCCTATCTTCAATCCCATCAATTTCTGTAATCTCTATTGCAGAGAAAAAGGATTCTGAGATCTTTGACTATTAATTTAAAACATTAGTTTTCAAAAAACTGCATTTAATAAATTTATTTTATGGAATTATGAAAGTATATTAATGATTTGTAACATTTTTACTGCATGTTAGAATTGTTTATTGATTATACACTGTATGAAGGCTTATTCAGAATGACAAGCCATTTAGTAAAAGAAACATATCATCCTTTTTTACTGTAGATTGTTATTCTAGAATGTATCACTGAGAAAAAGTAGGGAAAAAAGGAACTAAAATATTGAACATAAATCCATAGATATTCATTTGATCCATATTGATACCCCTTGTAGAATTAAATCACAGATTTCCAAGTTATATTGCTTTAAACTATCAACTCCTGAATGACTCAATCAGGGATAAATTCACAAATTTAAATAAATTATTGATTCTAGTAAACTAGTGGGTAATGTGCAATAAAAATAGTTTTTACAGGTTGTTTAAAACTACATTTATTTTATACATATTTTATAAAACATCTCTCAATATATTCTGTGGGTATTTTAGAATATGCAAAGTGTTTTAGAATCCATAAAAACATAATAATTATTAGTCTCTTTAGACTGTAGAAAAGTACGTTGAGAAATTACTCACAATATTATCTATTAAATAGATTGACTCTTTGTAGGGCATGTTTTTATTGCAGATGCATTTTCAAAAATTGTTCCCGGCATATAGAGGAAGTTTTCTTAAGCAAGAGATATGATCCCACATGTACAGTTACCTTATGATCATCAGGTTTTTTTCAAGCTGCTCTTGTATGTGGCTTCTTGAAGTAGCCAAATATCCTCTCCTATTTCCATTGTTATAATAATGGTGTTTTAATTTGTCTGCCAAAATATTCTTCTCATTCAACAAAATCATAGGCATATTTTAATAATTTGGTTTCTCAGCTAAACCACTGTGTTCAAGTGTAGATAGAAACAAACTTAAATCAGGAACTCTCCAAAGATAGATTGTGCTCATGATGGTACTTTGCTATTATTTAATTATTGTAGCATATTATAGAATCTCTTCCTTCCAAATATAGACTTGGAGCATTAAGTTGCTCATGCAGCTATGTCAATGTACTTTATTCTTATTTCTGTGCTGAGTTAATAATTAGAAATGTCTACATAATGTTTTCATAAGTCAGTTATATTTTTAGACTCATGCTAGTAGGTGCTAATCGTCAAATGGTAAAAATTACAAAATCTAATGTAAATATTATGTATTATTCTTGCATGTTTTTAGACTTGATGCTAGGGAAGTCATAATACCTCTTTACTACATTTAATAATAAAAATTAAAATGATATTAAGCAGTGATATAAATATTAATGAATGAAACAGAACTGTACCTCAAAATAAGCCAAAAAAAAAAAAAAAAGACCCGTGCTTTAATTCAGTCCCTTTCAAGTAGATCATGTCTGGAATTAATAATATCTTTAGTGAAAAAAAAAAAAAAGAATCTTAGTTTTGTCTCATTTGTATTCTATTTTACAAAGCTTATAAGAAATGCAAGACTCACTTGCCTCAGCCAACTCAGTTATTAATTCATTCATTTAGTTGTACTTATCAAGACCTTACTACTAGTTAAGTGTTTGAGCATATATTGCTGAATCCTAAATTTTCTATCTTCCAGGAAGATACAATGCCATAGTAGAGATGTGGTGTGTACAATAGTAGCAATAACAGTATCTAAATGTTTAGTGAGGCTTTTCTTTTAACCTCAAGTTTTAGTTCACATTGAAGAGATGAACGGTGACCGCCATTCTTTGTACCTGTTACTGGCTTTCTTCTAATTTTCTTCAGATGGGAATAAAGGATCACCTTTGAGAAACATATCAAACTTTAAAATTCAGAGTATTAGGCACTATCAAATTCAGATGCCAATTATGAAATGTGTTCTATTATTCCATCTTTCCTACTTTTCTTCTAAAATGTACAATATACTGAGTGTAGCCTTCCTTCTTACCTGGAAGGCAGGGGTAGCCATCTGCAGTTTATTCACGAATGCATGCTCATATATGCTCCACGCTGCAAAATCCACTGAACCATCAAGCAAGCTGTTTGATTCATTTTTAAGCATAGAGAAAAATATATGGTTTGTTTCAGGAAAAAAAAAATTGGCAAGCCTGTAATGATTTCTTCTTATTTACTGAGAAGATATATTTCTGTACTCATTTATACTGTTGAGATTTTTGGTTGATGTTATTTTAAAATGTGTTAATAGATATTTAATGTACCTTTTTATAAGGAAGTCCTTATAAATGTAATCTCAGCATTAATGTAGTAGGACATTGTGTATAGTGGAAATATTACATGTGTAATAATTTGCATTCTTAATGTTCCAGAACCCTGGGGTTGTTAGTAAAACGATTGGAGAAAGGTGGTAAAGCTGAACAAGAAAACCTTTTTCATGAGAATGATTGTATTGTCAGGATTAATGATGGTGACCTTCGAAACAGAAGATTTGAACAGTAAGTGTGTACTGGCTTTTCTGTTATCCTTTTATGCTTAATGCATGACAGAGTGCATTCAGTTGAAGTGCTTCAAACAACATATCTGTGATCTCTATCTGTACACTGGAGAGAAGTATTTTTGGCCATTATCTAGCTTTTAAAATTTTAATCAAACTCCAGGTAATTACTACCATTAGACTATATATCAAAATGCCCTCTGACTGATAAAGTGCTTCTGCAAATATTCTGGGCCCAATTTAAGCTTTGCATTTTTGCTACTTTGTCACCTTTCAGAAAATTGAGCAAAATGCGAGTTTTTATTATATTTTAACGCACATTTCAAGTTTGTTAGGCATAATGTCTCTCAGTACAAATAAGCAGTAAAAGCTCCTTTGAACCACAGAGTTGTGGCATATTCATTTTCTTTATCCTGCTGCAAGTCCTTATTCAATTAAAAACATAAAATGTGTCCAGTTCTTATAAAACAAGCCAAGAGTGGGAAGAAATCTTTAGGCTTTAGTGTGAGATGTAGCTAAGTGTGAGATCTAGCCAGCCTGAGTAGGAGTGGCACTGTGGACTGGTGATGGCATGGCACCAGGACCAATCACTCCTAACATTTTTTTTTTTTTAAAGATTTATTTATTTATTTATTTATTTATTTATTTATTTATTTATTTATTTATTTATTTATTTATTTATACAAGCACTGGGTACAGTCAGAAGCGTGGGATGGTGAGAGACTTCACCAGAGCAGGGAACAGAACAGGCAGACTGATGAAATACACTGCTGAAGGGAGCAGCAGGTGGGACAGGGGAGGTCTGTGTGCCAGGGATCAAACTGGCGCTGCAGAGGCTGCGGGCAGCTTCACAGCCCAGCGCTCAACCGCTGCACTACCAGGGGAGGCTCTCAGTCCTAACATTTTGACTGTACATTGAGGCTACATTTTTGTTCTTGAAATTTTTACATAAACCAGTTAATTTTGCTGATAAATAAATGATTAGTGACTTTTTATGGTTTTCTAAGTACAGTTCTAGGTACATTTTTCCAAATGTTCAAGCGGGCCTCATCTAAGGATATATTTCATAATTTTTAAAAGTTGTATTGGATAGGGTTAAGAGAAACATTTTTCTATAAAGATTGAAATTCTAAAATCTCTGTTTTGCTTGAAATTGCCATTTAATAATTTACATTGAGAACACAGTATTTGATCCATATTTGTATATAATTTTTCATTTTTATTTAGACAATGCGAAATTTATATTTGGAGAAACAGCTCTGCTTTTATCAGGACTTGCAAACTTGATTGATAAATGGGTTATTACAATTTTGTTTTTCAGTTTCAACAGTCTGTCAGTTCTTGTTGCTTAATTAGTATACTTAATTAAACTCATAATATCTTCTCATCTGCCAGTCTTAATTTGCTAATTTTCCATTCTTTCTCAAACCCAGAGCACAACATATGTTTCGCCAAGCCATGCGTACACCCATCATTTGGTTCCATGTGGTTCCTGCAGCAAATAAAGAACAGTATGAACAACTATCCCAAAGTGAGAAGAACAATTACTATTCAAGCTGCTTCAGCCCTGACAGCCAGTATATTGATAACAGGAGTGTGAATAGTGCAGGGCTTGCTGCTCTGCAGAGAGCTCCCCGCCTGAATCATCCACCCGAGCAGATAGACTCTCACTCACGACTACTACCTCAGAGCTCACACCTCTCTGGAAAACCACCCACAGCTCCAACTCCAGCACCACTGCCCCAAAATGTATTTAGTACAAATGTAAGCAGTGGCTATAACACCAAAAAAATAGGCAAGAAACTTAATATCCAGCTTAAGAAAGGTATGCCCATCTTGTTTTTATTTTATGAAATTTATTTTAACCCAAAGCACGCTTTTATCCCATTATGTGAAAACTGATACAGTTTTTGAATTACTTAACATTGCATTTTTATGTTTTTCAGATTCATTTTGTTATATAAAAATAAAATGTAAACGTTTAGAAAATGAACTTTAAATATATGTTTATGTGAAGAAGGTAGTGGTTCTACTGAAGTAAAATTTTTGATGTGGAAGTAAATGGTTTTAGGATGTTATTATGAAATCCTGTAAGACAATAGTGGGGATTGGACTATTTTGATAGACCCACTTGATATTCATATATAACCTTGAAGAAGATTTTGAGATCTTCCATTTCAACACTGTCATTTTGGTGATGGCAAGTGATTGATTTGCTTGGAGCTCTCAGTGGCGCTTGGTAGTAGACCATGAAGCCAGCCTTTGACTCATTTTCCAGAATATTGCTTTGCTTCCCTTTCTTAAAGTGACAAAGGGCATTGTAATAGGAATTTCTAATTCTTTATTACATATACCTGTTATCAATTTATTTAAGTATCCTCTTCGCTCAGGCTTTGGATCCTTGTGCAAAGGAAGCATGCTTTTCAACTTTGCTTCCCCTATGACTCAGAGGAGATTGCTAGACTGACTTTTAGATTTCAATTTCCTGTCTCTTCCAGGCACTATGATATACTTTTGCTGTTAATCATCTCTGTTAGCTTAGCATTTTGATATATATTTAATTCATGTCTTTCAATGTAGTATTATTTTAAAAAGTTATTTCTCTTTTTATGAGCTCAACCAAGAGAGGTTGAGTGTTTTCTTCAGGTCACATGCTATTGGCTGCAGATTCTTTGTGGAACATTTTCTATATCCTGACATTGAGACTGTTCTTCATTCTATTTGGGGTAGAATTTACAAGATTGTAAACTCCGAGAGTCCTTTTTCCTTTCTAAATCATATTCATTCAATGACTTTCATATGAGCCACAAATTTCTTATTTTAGGTTACTGACTTTTAAGCATCAGGTAGTGGTGGGCATGATCAGGAATTGCCCGCTTATTTCCACTTTTGAAAACTATGACAAATACAAAGTCACATCAGTGTAAAACCTCTTTTACCTCTCTTTATTTCTCCATAAGGGAAATATGAGATCTTCTTTCCTTCCTTTTCTCAAATAAAACAGACCCTAATTTTTTAAGGAAAATCATATCAAGAACCACAAGTAGGTTTATATGAAAATAAATTTTTTGGGGGGATCTCAGTAAATATGAATTTTTCTTGGTCATTGTCATTGAGATATTAGTTCATAAATATCTGTCCTTTATATTGACTTCAATTATAATTTTCATACTTTGGTATAAATTCACAACTTATGACTCAATATGAACTTTTTTAATGAAATGAAATTTTACTTACCATTAAAAGAATCATTCTTTTGAATGAAGGAGTTAACAGTTTGATTTTAATAACATTTAAAAATATATAATTATATTTTTTGTGAGCTAATTTAGAGCTCTTGTCAATATAAGAAAAAAAGAAACAATTATTTTCTTTTAAGCATTTTTCTGACCCTGAATAATCTAGTGATGTAAAGTATTATATATCTATCCCAAAGTTAATTTTCTATTTTTAGAGTGTATGACAAAAGACACAAGTGCCTGAATAATTTGGTAAAAATCAGAAATATTTTTATGAAACATACATTTTGTTTATTATTAGTAAAAATGATGAAATGTGACTGTCTTTGTTTAGTACTAAATGCATAATTTTTAATGACTGTGTGAGAATAGATCAAACTTTCATTATAGCTAAGATAATACTTTTGCTAAACATTGTTACATTTACTACTTTTAATGAAGCAAAAACAGGGTATGTCAGTGTTAAGCTTTAAATTCAGTTCAGTGTGAACTGACACACTTTGAATGACAGTTCTTCATAAACAGAGATCAATTGTGAGTACTAAAAAAGAGAAGGCTTAACTGTAATTATTCTGTGGCATAATTTTGGAACTAAGTCATATAATATGACAAAATAGAATATGCCCCAATGCATTAGCTTCCATAATTATGATTTCTTAATATTTATCATCATTTTAGCATTCTCAAGTTCCCTGCTCTTTTGTAGAAATTAGCTTTTTAATAAAGTTAGAGGAGAAGGTCAGTAATCTGTTTCAGTCAATGCAAAATGTTTTGTTGGCTTTTCTAAATGAAAATTGATATCTATTTATCTTTCTATTAAAGGTCAGTGCCTGAACTTTTAACTTACTGATTTAGGGGTTATTGCTGATATTTTAATAGTATTGAGATTCATATAACAGTTTTTGTAGTTCATACAATTTAATATTGCAAAGGTGGAGAATAATTTAAAATTCTTTCATAATAAATGTTATTGCATGTCATTAGAGTTTCATGGAAGCAGAGAGACATATGGAAAAGTCCCAACAGAATAATTAGGAAAATTTCATATAAGACAGTATGCCATCCAGGTCTCAAAGCAGAAGACTTAGGGAATTAACCATCCAGGCACATTAAGGTGACTTCAGACTTGAAGTAAATTAATATTTTGTTACAACTTGAGGATTTTTAGAGTAGGTTTTGTTGCTAGTGTATCAATTGAGTTGTTTTTTTTTTTTGTTTTCACTTTGTTTTTCAAACCACATTTTTTATCACATTTGTATGCTTATTTATAAGTTTAAATTCTTTAGTTTTGTACTGTATATATGGCAAGAAATAACTTTTTTTAAAGCTCTAGCAGAAGATAACCCTTATTAGAAGTTTTATAAATTTTTTTTGATTCATTAGAAATTTTTTATTTTCATGTGTCAGGAGGTATAATTTGGGTTGTTGGATGTCAGTTCTATTGACTCATCACTCCTTTTCTACACTGTATGAGTTTATAAAACTGCCTGTCAAGAATGCTGCCAAACAACATAGAATTTAAATTCTACAAAGCAGAGTAAATTATAAATGCCTCATTAATTTTGGTACCTTTGAATATAACATGGTAATCCACACAGTTGTTATCCATGGCTTGTGATGGGTTCTTCATGGAGAAATTGACCTTATGGTTTTTTTTTTTGTTTGTTTGTTTTGTTTTTTTTTTTGTGAATTGTACATGGTAAGAGTTGCGTGAATTGGAGAACTAGACAAAAAGAATAGGCGTCATTTTGTCAGTTTTGCTTTGAGTAATTTAGCTTGGAGAGTTTTTATATTACCTTTCCAGCTCTTGAATATCTTTCTCATCCTCCTGCCCTTCAAATCTGGACAATATTCGAGGACCTTGTTTTTAAATAATTTTCCTGTTTTTATTTATTTATTTGTTTTTTTACTTAGAGATGTTAGGTTTATTTTCCTATAGACCTATCTAAAATTTTTTCAGGTATATTTGTACATTAACTTCTGTCATTGAGGAAGTTATTATTTCTTCTTAGATTAATGAATTTTGAGTAATATATAAACTAATCTTCTAATGCAAATCTATTATAACTTTTAAGTTATAAAAAATGTAGGCCATTGTGAAAGTTATAAAATGTTCAGTTCAGGTGGAAAGTAATTACAAATCCTTTATGAATGCCACACCTGTAAAATTCAAGATATTTTATTTATTTGTTTGTTTCTTATCTATTTAGGTACAGAAGGTTTGGGGTTCAGCATTACTTCTAGAGATGTAACAATAGGTGGCTCAGCTCCAATTTATGTGAAAAACATTCTGCCAAGAGGTGCTGCCATTCAAGATGGCAGACTCAAGGCAGGAGATAGACTTATAGAGGTAAGTGATTTCCAAGTAAAAACTTCCATGTTTGTTGTGAAGTTCTACTTCATGGGTCACTTGTCAACATTTCGATAAAATTGGAAATTAGATTATGTATTTTAGCAGAAGTATGTATTTTATTTTGATTTTACATTTTCCCATGCTATTTGATGAGAAATAACCTTTTCATTTAATTTACTCATAGAATTTTAGTTCCTTAGACATTTGGTTTATGAGATAACATTCCATGCAAGCATAATACCTTTCAGGTTATATTTCTAGATGGCTTTACATTTTTGTCTGTCAAAATAGAAATGTTATCCACTTTGTAATCAGAACAAAGACAAATAAGGTAAATGAAAACAGTGTGTCTTTGAGATGAACAAGAAAGTTTTGAAATAGCAGCATGGAGACTGAGTTGAGACACAGACATCAAATGTAAGACAAAATTTAAATATTGGTGTGTTGGAAAAATCACAGTGTATTTTTCCTATGTTTTCAAGCAAAAACGCATCATAACTTTTCAGACAACCCAATGGTTAGGTAGAATTTTCATTCTGTACATTGTGAGTTTTAGTTAATTGATTTTGAGACTATCTTGGACATATATAAACATAAATATTTTCTGTTTGTGATATTGTTTGTACATACTGAAATGAGAGAAAGACTGACCTAAATTTCTTTAGTCTTCTTCCTTTCTGTTCTATGGAAAGGACAGCTAGAGGTTCAATAAAAGGAATGGCTTGAACACAAATTAAATTCACGGTGTTGCTTCCAGAAAGGCTCACTTTTCCATGGGGAATAGATTGAGTAGTTTTAATCCAAGTTTGTAGGTGTAACTTGTTATATTCAGTAAGAGACTCGACTGAGTCTAACATCTAGTCCTCTAGTCCTCTTTGCCTCTAAATCCAAACAAAAAAGAAATAAATATGCCCTTTTGTCTCTGCCTCACTTCTCTCCCCTCTCTCTTTGCATCTGCCTCCAACTTACTTTTTTTTAAAAAAAGATAATCACTTTATTTTTAAATTTCTCTTTCATCACATAAGCATTATTTTCAATACAGCTCAAACCTTTTTTTTTCCCTTTGTGCAATGGGAAGTACCTGTAACTTCTATTTCTTCAGAATTGGACTTTATTTTCTGCAGCTATCATTTTTGTCTTAAAAGCAAAACTATTTTTTTGTATTTTAAACCTAAATTTCTGGTATTTTTTTCTAGTATACTTAACATAATACCAACAATTTTGTGAGGAATTTTATAGAGTATCTGGAATATTTAGAATCATAACTTAAAATATATTTTTGTTTTCTAGAACTTTTTCTTTGCCTTTATATGAATGTTATTACTTGCCTACTTGTAGCCATTCCTTAGTAATATTACATTGTGTCATGTAAGGTGGTTTTTAGCAAGCACAAGTGTTTGCTAAAACATTTTAAATGCATGAAAATTTTGATATCCTAATTTAAATAATATACTAATAAACCTTGAAAATGTTATTTTCATCTAAAGAGAATAATATAGAACATTATTTTCCACTTTCATTTGTGTAAATATATATGTTTTCTGATCATTTTATTATACTTTGTAAAAGATAGAAAAAGATGATGAGATTCCCTAGGAATAGATTATTTCAAATTTCTTTTTTGGATAGAATTCTCTTATAACATTGAAAAATATTGAGGTTAGACTGCTGCTATTCCTCAAAAATATTATTTTTGTAGAGATTTTTTCTTTAATGTTTTCCTTTCAGGGGTATAAAGTTATCTGTATAGTTTTCAGAACTATCCCCTATAAAAGCTATGCTATTGAAACCTGAGATACACAGGCCATCAAGTTTATTGTTGAGTACTAAAGTATTAACTACTACCTACCTCACTTCTAGTGGCCTGGTCTTTTCTTTGTTAGGCACAAAACCTATTTGTTTCTAGACTGCATCCAAATTTGCCATGAATTGAGTTAATGTTATATAGCAGACATGATCAGTCCCAGAATATGTGTCTTTTGCTATGTTATCTGTTTGCCTGGAAATACAGTATAAATGTTTTTTATTTTATTTATTTTTTTTTTTTAGGTAAATGGAGTAGATTTAGCAGGCAAATCCCAAGAGGAGGTTGTTTCCTTGTTGAGAAGCACCAAGATGGAAGGGACTGTGAGCCTTCTGGTATTTCGCCAAGAAGATGCCTTCCACCCAAGGGAACTGGTGTGTAAATTTAGAGTAGATAAAAGATTTCTGATGTATTTGAGCCAGTGATCTGTGTTAGCTGCCAATGGCCAGACATTTTCTAAGTATTTTCTGTATGTTTTACATCTTTCAGCTTTAACTTAATATAAGGTTTCTATTTTCATATTCCTTTAGCTTTAGAAATATATAGCCACAATGTTGAGTATAAGGATATTTAAACATCAGATTGTAGGAGTAGTTCCTTGGACAGCAAATGTTTATTACTGAATGCTTTCAAATGGACTAATTTAATATAGAGACATTGATTTTTTTTCATAACTGCCATTTCAAAACGTATTGTTGAACACTTGGTATCTTCTCCAGTACCTATGACAAATTTTCATTATTTCAGATTTTAATAGTATATGTAGTTAAGCCAAATAAAGATGATTGCTTATTTTATATGAAAATGAGAACCTTAATTAAAAATTATTATTGCAAATAGAAGACCTAAGTGACAATAAGCCCCATGGCCATTAATGACTAATATAGGCATTATTTGGAATGACAGAGGAAATGAAAGACATAAATTTGCAAACTGTCCATTTTACTTTCTATACATGTATCAGTAAGTCTTATTATATAGGAGATTTAACATAATATTGTGAATTAAATACATAAAATTTACATATTTCTGAATTTTTTAATGTGGTGAGGAAATTGTTTTACTTTAAGTATATTTTAACTTATCAAAACAAATTCTAGTTGGGTCATTTTATGACATTTAACCTCACAACTAGCTTTTACCTTTACCTAAAGATTAAATAATCCATATACACCTGAGTGGCAACGTTTTATGGCCACGGTTCCCAATTAATCATTTAGCCGTAATTTTCTTTGGTTGTTAATTCAAGTAGGAATGTTTTATGATTAATAAGTTGGGTTTTTTTAATTTTAAAACAGATAAATTTTCGTCACAGGAATATCCTACTCTTGTTTATACACAGATCAAAAACTTGCTCTGTTATCACAGAAATTTTGGATTATGATAAGGCTGAAATGTGAACACTTGTGTTTAAGTATATATTTAAAAATTACAAAATCCTTATTTCTATTTTAAATTGTTTGATGCATTTTTTCTCAATTTAAATTCAGTTTTGCCTTTTCTCCCCACTGTTAACCAATTTTGTGCTTAAAATGCCACCTGATCCTAAATCTGGAGATGTCTCTATTAAATTGTAAATGAGCACTTAAAAAAATACTAAGCTTTAGATGTGATTTGATAAAGCTTTATGTCTTAACTTACTGTGTATCCAAGCTTGGGTAATAGTTAGCATTATTAGATTGCCAAAGATTAAACACTGCTCTTAAGCAGCCTTTTCAGAGTTAGTGCCAACATATAGCGAGCCTTAGGTTATTCAGGTTCTTCTTGTCCAATTTTGATCTTCCAGGCTTCTGTTTTTTCCTTCTGCTGCCTACAGTTTTTTCTTGGTTATTTAATTTATTGCTTGTGAGCTTTTCATTAAGGAGTGTGCCAGTGTGCCGTCAGTCTATTATTCATGTTGCAGCTGCTTTTCAAGATTTAAAAGAGTAAAAATCTAAAAACTTAAAGGGAGCATTTAAAATGACTTTGAAACCAATTAACAAAGCTCTTTCCCTCTTTGGGGGGGGGTGTTTGTGTTTAAATTGTGTGTCTAAATTGAAATGCATTCATCAATATGTGTTTTTTTTAAAAAACAAATCATCTATCACTATATAAAGAATGGAACTCTATATAATATATAAAAAGTCAAATTTTATCACCTGAGTATTATTTTAAATATAATGCTTGTGATTCAGACTCTGGTTCAGACTGTTATTACCTGGTCTAGCTTCTAAATTATAATATACTTTATGACTTAGATTTAGTTGAACATACAAAAAATCTATGCTAGAAACAATACCACAAATAGAAAGCAGTTTGGTGAGATTTGTTTTTCTCTAAAAAGAAGTTCACAATTTACTATGAATAAGCAAGAAGCAGCTTAGATTTTGAAAAATTTCTTAAACTACCACACAGCACAAAGAATAATATAACCACATCAGTAACAGTTTGGAATATCAAATAAAACATCATATATAATAATATAATCACCCTCTATATATTTGGTGGAGTTTAAGAACCAACAAAATTTCCTTTAAAGTAAAGATTTGTGTCCCTGTATGTTGAAGATGGCTTTGGTCAGTCTGTATTTATATTTTTCTTCAATTCTTCTAGAATGCAGAGCCAAGCCAGATGCAGATTCCAAAAGAAACGGTAAGAGCTTTGTGTTTTGCAGGATGCAGAGATGTTGGAAAGATAAATGGAACTAACTTCTTAATTAGACATGAAGTTACTAGTCCCTCCTTTTCCTTGCCTATAATAGATGAGTTATAATAATAATACATGGGTTTATTAAATTCCAAGATACTCTTATTTTAAGGTGGATTATTGCTATTTCCCATAATAGAGGATAACACTTGATTATTTTTGATTAGCTAGGGATAAAGAGAGAGATATTAATTTCTTAATCACTTAAATAATTAGAGGAGCCAAACTTGGTGAACTTAGTAAGTAGTCTGACACACACACACACACACACACACACACACACACACACAAACATATAAAGACTTCATGAGTTGTGAAATGCTATATTATAGAAGCTCCAAAATCAAAAAAGTAAAGGAAACTTGCATCAGGCTACGAAACCAGATATAAAATAACATATAAAAAATATCTTAAATAGGGCCTCCCCGGTGGCGCAGTGGTTGAGTGCTGGGTTGTGAGCTGCCCACAGCCTCCGCAGCACCGGTTCAATCCCCGGCTGCCGGGCGAGGGTGCCACATGGCGTGCAGACTCCCCTGCTGCCTGCTGCTCCCCTCAGCAGTGTATTTCATCAGTCTGCCTGTTCTGTTCCCCGCTCTGGCTCTGGTGAATTCTCTCATTCTCCCATGCTTCTGACTGTACCCAGTACTTGCATAAATAAATAAATAAATAAATAAATAAATAAATAAATATTTAAAAGAAAAAATCTTAAATAGCAAAAACAAAAATGTCAGTAGTTAGGCTAAACATAGTAGTTGTCCTAGTAATTTATAGTTAATTTATGTAAGTTATTGTAGGGATAATTTCTCTTAATAAAAGTAAAATTTTATAGTTCAGGTTAAAATGCAAAAATAGTTGAGTCCTATTTGGAAGACAAATTCTAATACAGAGTGAGAATGAAGAAATAAATTGAATTCAAACAAAATACTAATCTAATAAAAATAAAGACTGCTGAATCAGTCTCCAAAAGTATGACATTAATATGAGTTCTCTCACCCCTCTGGGCTTCTGACTGTACCCAGTGCTTGTATAAACAAACAAACAAACAAATAAATAAAGCATGCCTCTATAAAAAAAAAAATATGGATGCTCTCTGCATGGTGAAAAGAAGTCATGTTCATTTTGACACATAGTATCATCTATCAGAAATTCTAAATCGAGGCTCTTTTATACCTTATATAACATAGTATGAATTATATTATTCTCAAACTGTTGTAATAGAAAGAAAATTTTACAAAACCATATCCATAGTGAATGCTTATATGTATTTTTCCTAAAATTGTCATATTATGTAGATACAAAAAAGCTAGAATGTAAAGGCTTTGAATAACAAGTAACAGGTTTTGACTTTTCTTTGGACAATCATAAACAGATAACTTTGTATCTAATATATTACCACAGCATTGTCAAATATTCCATGGTTATGAAAATGAATATCAGACCTCAGAGAAAAATCAGTAAACAACTTTGAAAGTATTATGTAGTCTTAATTATGATTTTTATGGAAAACGAGAATCACAGGGTGTTTGTGTGTTTGCCTTGTATGTATGTGAGAATGTATGTTGAGGGGCATTTGGACAAACTGATTTTAAAGAGTGAAGTAGAGAACAGGACACTCTTCACTTTAAAAAGTTATATTAATTTTTCTTACCATATACCAAAATAAATCCTCGCTAATTGTGAAAATAAAACAAAAAATGTATTAAGAGAATATATGTAAAAGTTTTTTTATATTTGGGGAATGAATACTTGTCCAAGCAGAGCAAAACCAAAATGTCATAAAGTAACAAACTGATATATTTGTTTATATATACTAGAAAACTTTCTCTAAAAATCACCCTACCTTGAAATGTTTTCAAGATAATTTCTATATCGAGACAGTATTCTGCAATGTTATTTTATGGGTAAGAAATATCTCTCTCGTTTGTTGTTTTGAATCTTAGTATTATTGAACTTTTGGAAGACAAGATGAGTTTACATATAAATGACCTCAATTAATACTAAGACAATCTGAGATATAAAATGATAAAAACAGCAAAGTGAGGGAGGTTCTTTCAAAACATTTAGTCAGTCCTGGGGAGGAAATTGAGGATTAGCCTTGAACTTTTCCATCAATGATAGTAAGAAGCATTCTTGGCTTTAAATGTGGTATCCTATTTGCAACTGCAGGGCCCACGCTAATACACTCCTCACCCATCAGCCTTGTGTGTTCATAATAGCATGCTAAAGTAAATAACAATTCAGTTACCTTAACGAAACAAGTGATACATATATGTATGTGTCTGATTTCCTATTACAAATTTATCTAACATGAGAGTTTTCTAAGCTAAAACAAAATGTACCTCTTCCCCTCCCCCCAGTGTTTCTTTGTGGTTTCTGTTAGTACAGCCATTATGGAAAAGAGTATGGTGGGTCCTCAAAAAATTAAAATTTGTACTAATATATGATCCAGCAATTCTGGGTATTTGTCAAAGAAAATGAAAATACTAACTTGAAAAGATATATGCACCCCATGTTCATTGCAGCAATAATTATATATGCCAAGATATAGCATTTAGGTATCCAGAAATGGATGAATAAACAAAGAAATTGTTATAGTTAGATATATTTAAATAGATACATAGATATAGATGTGTATACATATGTATAGGAATATTATTCAGCCATAAATAAAATGAAATCTTGCCATTTGCAACAAATGTACCTCAAGGGCATTATGCTAAATGAAATGAGTCAGAGTAAAAGACAAATCTGATTTGATCTCTGTTATATCTGGAATCTAAACAAACCAGCCAACCCATAGAGTAAGCCATGGATAGAGAATAGATTGGTATATCTGAGAAAATTAAAAAAAAATCATTGTTTGAAAAATAGGTATAAATTTAGGGCCAATTGTTAGTAGACTTTGAATTTCTGAGATGTAAGTTGCATATCTTTTAAATATTATATTAATGTAAGTTGGAGATTAGAAACTCAGTTTTAGCTTACCCACTTAAAATGGATAAAAACATGAATATTTTAACAGAGGCTCAAATTTAGTTGCTCCATGTCCTGAACAGACTAATTTTCCTTTGAAAAGCGAATTCACTTCCTATAGTGCAATCCTGTGAATATCCAAGTTGGATTTGACATTATGTGGGTGTATAAGTTATAGTTCTCCAGAGCAGAAGCAATAATATGTGTATACAGAGAGAGAGAGACTTATTATAAGGAACTGGCTCACACACTTAAGGAAACTGGCAAGTCTAAATCTGCAGAGTGGGAAGTGCACTTGAGCACAAGCTGATGGTGCAGTTTTAGTCCAAAGGCCTGAAGGCAGACAGCCAGGAAAGCCTAGAGTATAGATGAAGCCTGAAGATAGTCAGCTGAAGAATTATCCCTTGCTCAGAGAACTCTCTTTCTGTTCTATCAGTCTTTAATAGATTAGATTAAATCCACCCATACACATATAGAGGGTTCTCTTTTACTCAGAAATTCTCCAACTTAAATGGTAATCTCATCCAAAAACACCTGCAAGTTGGTATATTCAATTAACCATCAGTATGAAGTAGTAAATTCACCTTTTGACTGTCAGATTTTGAGTTAACCAAAGTGCCAGTCACTTCCTTGTTCTTCAATAAGACTAATGAAAATCTACTTAGGAAGCTGCCCTACCCCGATCCCAGGAATTCTGTGGTAAGATCCATGTAAGAATATAATTGTATGTTTAACATTTCCATGCTATTGATAAAAGTAGAGCTTTTGAAAATAATGTACTTTAGATATGATGATAGATCAAAGAGATGTTAGAATACATGCTTAAATATCAAATATTGAAATGTGTTACAAAAGGAGTTTTGATTCTCCCTATAAAAAGCAGAGATGCATTGAAAGGAGTCTTTGGAATCCTCTCTGAAGATTAGGAGTCATCTTGGTCAGCCAACTTCAGAAAGATTAGAGATGCAATGCCCTAAGCAATAAGCATGGTCATTAATAGCTTTATTTAACTAAAGCTTATAGTATATAAAAAAAAGCTACAATAATGACTCCACTGTATATCAACAAAACAAAGAAATTACCAAAAATTCCATTTACATAGAGCAAAAAAAAAAAAAAGGATAAAATACCTAGGAATAAATTAAACCAAGAAGGCAAAAGATTTGTACACTAAAAGCCAGAAATCTTTGATAGTCACTGAAGAAGATTCAAATAAATTGAAAAATATTCTGTGCTCATGAACTGGAAGAATTAATGCCACCTAAAAAAACTAGAGATTCAAAGCAATCCTCATCAAAATTCCAATGGCATTTGCCACATAAATGGAAAGAACAATCCTAAAATTCACATGAAACCACAAAAGATCTCTAATAGCCAAAGCAATCTTAAGACTGAAGAGCAAAGGTGGAGGCATTATATGTCCCAAGTTCAAATTATATTGCAATGTGTATAGTTAGTCCTAGAATGACTGTATCTATACTACACATGCAGATTTTTTTCTTGTCATTATTCCTCAAACCCTATAGTATAACAACTATTCACGTTACATTAGTTATTACAAGTAATCTAGAAATGATTTAAAGTAAACAGGAGGATGTGTAGAGTTTACATGCAAATGCTAAGCCATTTTCTATGAGATGCTTGAGTATCTGCTGATTTTGTTTTACTTGGAGGGTTCAGGAAGCAATTGCCTGTGGCTAGTGGGGAGTGACTTGATAAGGTCAATTTCTGACAAAAGATCCCACATACAATGGGGGAAAGACAATTTTTTTCAGTAAAGGGTGTTGGATAAATTGAAAGCAATGTGCAAAAAGAATGAATCTGTACCAGTACTTTATACCATATACAAAAGTCAGTTCAAATGGAATAAAGACATGTACCTAACACCTGAAATCCTAAAACTCCTTAAATAAAACATAGGTATTAAGTTTCTTGACATTGGTCTTGGCAGTAAGCTATTTTTTTTTGATTTGACAAAATCTTAAAAAGCAAAGACAACTAAAGTGAAAATAAACAAGTAGAACTACCTCAACTTAAAAGTTACTGCACAGAAAAGGAAACAGTCAACAAAATGAAAAGGCAATATATATATGATAAGGATTAATATGTAAAATGTAAAAGGGACTCTACAAATCCACAGCAAAAAAAAAAAGATAACTTGATTTTAAAATGATCAGAAGTATTGAGTAGACATTTTTCTAAAGAATTCATAAAAATGTTCATTCATAAATATGTGAAAAGGTGCTCAACATCAGCAATCATCAGGGAAATATAAATAAAACCAGTTATGAGATGTACCCTTTCATTTGTTAGAATAGTGGTTTTCAAAAGCTTAAGAGATAACAAGTGTTCACCAGGATGTGAAGAAAGGAATTTTTATCATGTTGGTGGGAATATAAATTGGTGCAGCCACTGTGGAAAACAGTATGGAAACACCTCAAAGAATTAAAATTAGAATGACCATATGTACCATCAATCCCACTTCTGTGTATTTATTAAAGGAAATGAAAACAAAATATCAAAAGTACCTGTACTTTATGTTCATATAGAATTATTCACAATAGCCAAGGTGTGGAAACAATTTAAGTGTCTATTGACTAATGAATAGCTGATGAAATATATTATTTTTATATACATTATTTCTTATATATTATATACACAAGACATAGTTAATATATGATTGTTATATATATGTATGTATTAGTGGGAAATTATTCATCCATAAGAAAGAAGGAAGTCCTACTATTTGCAGTAAGATGGATGGACTTTGAGGGCATTTTGCTCAGTGAAATAAGTCAGAGAGAAAAAGACAAATATTGTTTTATATAACTTATGTGTATAAGTGTGTATCTTAAAATGTTTAACTCATAGAACACAGACTGCAATTGTGGTTACCAGAGCCCAGAAGTGCGTAAAATATGGTGGTGTTGGTCGAAGAGTATGACCTTTCAATTACAAGATAAATAAGTTTGGGGATCTAATGTATAGCATAATGATTATAATTAATAATTATTATAATCTTTAAAGTTGCCATGAGAGTGAATTTTAAATGGTCTCACCACATAAAAAGAAATGGTAATTATGTGTCTGGGTGGAGGTGTTAGCTAATACTATGGTAGTAATCATTTTGTATTATATATTTGGAACAAATCAAAGTGTTGAACCCTTTAAAAATATACAATGTTGTATGTCAGTTCTCTCTCAATAAAGCTGTAAAAAAAATAGTGCAGTCACACCATGCAAATTTGGAGCCTATTGGGGGAATTTGATTATGAGTCATTACATTTTCATCCCAAATGTGGGAAAAGATGTCATCAGACATTTCTTTAATCCTGTGCTATAATTTTAACACTCTAGGAACCCAGATAAAAGTTTACCAAATGCTCTAACATGAATTTTCGTTGAAAATTGTTACTATCATACATGATTTGCATGTTGACCTTAATAGTTAGATTTTGAATATCAAATGTTATTATAGAGAATTTTATACAATATGTGCTATTTCTAGTGTCTTAAATACTGAAATTGTGATTCAGTGGAATAAGTTTGAACTCCTGTGATTCAAACTTACTTTAAAACAATCCAAAATCCATAATATTTTCATGATATTAAAGAAATAGTAATGACTATTATTGTGAACCCTTATAAATTTTAAGGAATTCAATTAAAACTGCTTGCTGTTATTATAGTCATAGAAATATTTCTTAATATTTGGTGTTTTTTCCTTTGAGAAACACATATGTATTATTTCCTTTATTTGTCCATCTTTTGTGGCTTATTGGTAAATTTAATATCTTTAAAATTTATTATATAATTGTGCTATGAAACATTTTAAGTAATGCTATTAAGGTATTTTTGTAGTAATGTTTATTTTAAAATCATGTTATTGAGATAACATTGAGTTACCACATTGTATGTATATTATACATGTAAGTTCACACCTCTATAAATGTATATTATGACACCATACACTCCATCAAAGCACCAGTATCCTCTGTCATAGTCCTTGAGCTCTATCCCCCCATTTGCTCATACCCCTTTATCCTCTCCTTGTGGTTACCTCAATTTTGCAGTCAGATTTCAAGGGTTTGTTTTGATTCCGTTTTGTCTGTTTCTTTTCTTTGTATTTTAATATGCCATATATGAGTGAAAGCCTATGGTGTTTGTCTTTGTGACTTGTTTCACTTAGCATAATCCCCTACATTCCATTCATCTTGTCACAAATGTCAAGATTTCAGTTTTTTTAATAACAGTAGTTTTGATAATGTTTATATTCCACATTTTCTTTATCCATTATCTGTCTTTGGGCATAAGGTGTTTTGATGACTTGGCTTTCATAAATTATGCCTCAGTGAACACAGGAGTACATATAGCCCTTCAATTAATGTTCTTATTTTTTTTTTTTTTTTTTGTATTTTTGTTAGGAGAGGGATGGCTGGGTCATATGGTGAGAAAGTTTTGAGAAAGTTCCATACTGGTTTCCACTGAAACACGACCAAACTTCATTCCCACCAACAGTGTATAAGGGTTCCTTTGTCTCTGCACCCTCATCAACACTTGTTGTTTCTGACCTATTTAATATGTTGAAATCCTTTTTGACATGTCCTACCCCACCAGTCCTGACTCCTCCCTTCCTGTCCTTCCACTCCCCTCTCCTGCCCCCCGAATCCTCTCCCCTACCCTAGGCTCTAGATTATAATAACTGCTTTAAAATCTGATAATTTCAACATCTGGAACATCTTGTGTTTTCATTTATTGCGATGGTCTTTTCAGTAGGACACATTTTTGGGATTCTCTTCATTTTAAGTACTTCTGGATTTTAATCTGGTCATTTTGAATATTACTTTGTGAGACTTTTGGTCCAATAAAAGTCCATGGAGATTGTTGATTTTGTTTTAGAAGGAAATCCAGTTTTGTTCAATCCATGAATTCTGTTTAACTTTCTTTTGGTGGGGGGGGAAATGCCAGTGTTGGTGCAGTTTTCAAAGCATTTGATGTGCTGTTTGGGGTCTTTCCCATGTGTGTCTCTCAGGATTGAATTTGGAAATTAATTTTTTCATAACATAATTAAGGGATCCACTTTTGCAGGTCACCTTTGGAATTTCCCTCACATTCTACTACAAACAAAGTTCTGATTCCTTGTCATCATTTTGATGTATATTTTTTTTCATGATTTTCATTTTTATCTGTACAGCTAATACATTCACATCCTGGGCACATTCCATGTAACTGATAATTGTCATGTTCCAAAGAGAATGAAAGATCGATTGCTATATTCCTTCCTTGTAAGGTTTTAACTGCTATGAGAACACAGACCTTAAACATTTTTTTAAAGCTATCAAGGCTTGTAATGGATGAAGTATGAAGTTATGAAAATCCACCAGGCAGACAAAACTCAGTATCTTAGTCATAATTATTTTTTGTCTCATGAAACATTTTTGAAGACACCTTAATAGCTGATATTTCATTGTATAGGTGTATTTTTATCTTAATGTGGATGTTGTTTTTAATTTTTAACTGTTGTTTTAAGTTAAGTAGTAAACATTTTGGAAGTTAAGTCTTTGTATATTATTACAATATTTTTTATGATATATTACTAAAAGCCATATTTCTGGGTTAGGCAAAAAGAAATAGTCTTTTGTAAATGCATGTTATCAAATTGCATACCATAAATATATCTTTTAAAATTTTTACCAGCAGTGGAAGAAAGTACCCATTTCACCACATCTACATTGTTACATATCAGTATTTAAAATACTTTTTAGCAATTTAATCACCTTTCTTGGTAAATTAATCTGCATGTTATTCATTGCAAGTAACATTGGACCATTTACTTACTTTTTCATGAATGACTAAAGTAATTTTTAATGAATAATTCAAATCCCCTTTCCAGTGTTGTAAGAGTATTTATCTTTTTGTTATTAATTTATCAGGATTTGTGCAATAAAATATATTTACCCTAGAAAAAGGCTTTAAGAAAAAAATCAGTATTTTAGAGTGGAGCTATAAGACAAGAAACTCTGCTGTTATTTCTCTACTCACATTCAAAACACTTCATGCCAGAAATGAGAGTTTTCCCTAATTCTGACACTAATTGCTTGGATTTAGTGTAGACCCCACAAGTTAGGAACTCAGTCTCATGAGATTTTCTATCTTTCAGACACCAATTACAAGTAGTAGATCCCGGTATTACGCACAAATCCTGTCTCTCCTGATTACAGATCAAGTGTTCCCATGACCTTCTCCTTGTGTGGGGTAATATGCTAGCATTACAGAACCCCACAAAGAGCTTACTTACTATTGCCAGTTTATAGCAAAGGATGATTTAAAGAATACAAATGAATAGCCAGTTAAAGAGATACATACTACAAGTCAGGAAGGATTTCATGATGAGGAGTTATTGTGCCTATGGAGTTGGGGTGTGCCGCCCTCCCAGCACATGGATATTTTCATCAACCTGGTAGCTCTTTGAATCCCATATTTTGAGATTTTTGTGGAGGTTTTATCATATGGTCTTGAACAACTAACTCCATATTCAACCCCATTCCCCTTTCTGGAGAATGGAGAAAGAGTTCTAAAAATAGCTTGGTTTTCTTCTAACCAGACCCTATCCAGCAGCTTGCCAGAGTCACCTCATTAGAACAAAAGTTGCTCTTATCACCCAGAAATTTCTGTGGGATTTCAGAGCTTTTCATGAGCAATCACTATCATTCAGAAAACTATAAGGGTCTTAGGAGGTCTATGGCGGGAATTAATGTCTAAGTCCAAAATATTAACAGGAATGAATATATAAAATATATATTTATAAATATCACATATATTTATGTTATATATAATATACATTTAAATATGTATATATATAAAGAGAGCTAGCTTTGAATTATTTATCTCTTTGAGATTCAGCTATTACTGTTCTTAATTATTACTTTTCTGGTATTTGTTCAACTTTTATTTCTTATCTCATAGATCTACCAGTTTTAGAAATTAACTACAAATTCAGTGTGGTCCCAGGGCCAGCTGTGTCCTCACAGCTGTTAAGACTGTTTTGGGGGAAGAATGAATACAGGGCTTTGTTGTTGGTCACTTGGGGCTTTTTTTTTTTAAATCTTATTGCAAATATAAATGTATCTTTTCTCTGCCCTGCCAAGTATAGTGTGAAAGTACCCATTCAACAATTTCCCTGCTTCTAATTTACTTTAAGAATATGCCCATTTTTCCTGAGACATTAAAAAGCAAAAATTCCACTGGAGTAACAAGCATAGGAAGAACTGGTTGTTTGATTGTTGAGGGGAAAAAAAATTACTGGGTGTACATGCATGAGGGGTATGATGTGTGCTTAATGGACATTATCATGTACATATGGTTTCAGGAGCAAGTTAAGGAGAGCAAGTAATTGATAAAATGCAGAATCTGAATGATATAACAAAGTTAGTTTCAAAGTTAGTTTGCAAAATTAGTTTCTCCTTTGTGTAATAATGAGATGCCCATATCAAGAAATTAGACTTCCTGATGTATAGTATTTAACATGGTTTTTGAAGACCAATTTAGCATTTTATTGCCAGAGAATTAACTTCTAAAAGCTGGCATTAATTTCAGTCTTACATAGAGCCAATGGTTTAGTAGTGAAATATCAAAGGAAAAGCACAGTCACACTTAAGTGTTTTTAATGATAATAATGACTTCAAGATAAGAAAATTGAAAAAAAATTTACTCCCTTCCTGTATTTTTCATAACAAATGAAAGTTTACCACAGAGAATACAGTCTTCGTTAAGATGCATTCAGAGTAGGACATGTCAGAAAATGATTCCAACTTGATTAAAATTTTCTTCTTATATTCAGTCAGCTCCTTATATTGATTTTCCAAGTGGGAAAAAAATGAGAATTTTAAGCCTTTCTAAAACATTATGGAAATGTTCAAATCAGTAAACTTTAAAAAGCTAATCTGAAATCCAAATTAGTAAGTGACAATTAAGAACCCTCCAGATCAGAGGCAAATAAATGTACTGAATGATCAGTTCTAAATGTGCCCAGATAAGGACTATCTTTGATATTCCTGGCTTTTTAAATGCATTATTTCTAGTTTAGGTGGTGATTTACAAAGTTTTATTTTTTCAATCTCTTATGGATATAAAGTAGAAGGGGACTGTGGTGTGTTTTAATGCTACTTTATATTTCAGTCTTAAAAATTTATGTATTTTTATGACTTTTTTATGGTAGCTATATTCATACATGTAGTTATTATTCAATAATTTTGTTTGAACTATAGGAATAAAGAGTTAAAGTTGGGCCTCCCCTGGTGGTGAAGGCGGTTGAGCTTAGCGCTCTGAAGCTATCAGCAGCCTCTGCAGCACCGGTTCAATCCTGAGTGGCCAGGGAGAATCCCACATGGCGTGGCATAACTCCTGTCTTGCCTGCTGCTCCCCTCAGCAGTGTATTTCACTCAGTCTTCCTGTTCTGTTCCCTGCTCTGTCTCTGGTGAATCCTCTCACCCTCCTGCATATCTGGCCTGTACCCCAGTTCTTATATGCATGAATAAATAAATCTTTGCCCCAAAAAAAGTTAAATAAAAACTAAATGAGTAAATAAAGGTACTTTGCATAATAAATAGGTTGTATATCACTATTTTGATAAATATTTAATGTTTATTTCCAATACATTGGCTTTATTTGAGGTATAATTATTCTTTGAGACTATTTTAAGATTGAGGAAGTTTTTATAATGAGCAGCCTAGACTTTGTTTTTACTTTGGCACTGAAATATATTTATTTTGTGTAGTTAACATAGTTACTGTCTTGCATCTTTTTAAGTCATTTCTATTTTGTATTTCTATAGCTTTCCTGTTTCTAACTTACTAGTGATTGTCTTTTATTTTTGTGAAATATACCTACCCTGTCCTGATAACTATGAGGCCTTCCTTTAAGATTGCACTGACAATAGCCTGTCCTTAACTGTTCACATTAGTCTTTTGTAAATTGGAAACATCATTTTAAAAATCACATTTTATGGATCTAAAGATCTAAAAATAGCATGATTTATATTATATGAACAAAAAAATTTACTGATAAATGTTATACTTCCAATAACTATTTCATCTGAGATATCTCAGATGGTATATTAAATACCCAAATTATTTTTTAAAATGTTTTATCATTATGTTAATTTTGATTATTAGAAAATTTAAAAATTTATTGGAATACAATGAAAAGGAAATTGAAGTCTACCCACATTTCCATTGCTCTGCAATAGCCTACTTTCATGAGCATAATTGAATATTCATTACCTGATTCATTATATTTCAATTTTAATTACATATCATATGTGTAACCATTCTTCAATTATCGTTTGATCATTCCAACTTGAATGCCTAGGTAAATGTTAGAGAATTATATCAAAATCAAGAAAAGAGGAGGGATAATTTGTAGAACTCGATGAGGCATTTTGTTGAAGAGTTTGTCCGTTATGTGCTTAAAGATAGCCAGTATAGTCAGTGGTTGAATTCTTGACCATGCGTGGTATATCTGAAGAACTCAGAAATGATACTGCGTCCTTTTCTGGCATACTTTTTTTTTTAGACAGACCATATCGTCTATCTGTATTTCATCAGATTATAAATTAAACTTCCACTTCTTTTTCAGTTTTTTAAGGGAGATGATCACTAGTTTGTATTCTTTAAATGTGTTATATCTGAAACAATCTTATGCTCTTAGTGGCTGCAATTATGTAATAAAAGCTTGGATATATAACTCATTAGCTAAGTAATATTGCTTTGACAATTTTTATCAGCTATATTATGTATGGTAGAGCATCGTGGAAAATTTTTTCCCAATATTTTCTCCTTTGTTTCACAGATGTTGAATATTAAAATCTAGTGATTCTCTGAAAAAGAATGCCTTTCCTGTTGGCTTTGTTATTTCAGGATTTGTTATTGTGAATGAAATGATATATCATTCATAAATCTTAAACTATTAATAACCTTAAAATTCCTAGTGAATGAAAAAGGAACTAATGAGTTATATTCACTTATTTTAATTCCTGCTGTTTATGCTTTTCTCCTGTGGTTTAGACTATATGAACCAACAACAACAAAGCATATCCCATGCTTAGGGGGTCTGCATATCTTCAGCTCTTCTACATTTATTCCTTTTATTTCTCAGAATTTGGTTTGGATTTGTTTTAATATTTTAAAAAGTACTCCATAAAATAATTATCATCTGGTTCCAGGAATCATCTGGAGTGGAATGCAGATGCAGTGTTATTGTGAATCTTGTCATAGAGCTTTTGTCAAAATACTGTGCCTCTTATAATTAAATAAATGCTCATTAACAGTCTTTACTAATAGCTATGAGAAAGGAATGTTGGAATGTAATATACTATATGCAATTTTCTTTCCTATTAGAAAGCAGAAGATGAAGACATTGTTCTCACACCTGATGGCACCAGGGAATTTCTGACATTTGAAGTTCCGCTTAATGATTCAGGATCAGCCGGTCTTGGTGTCAGTGTCAAAGGTAACCGATCAAAAGAGAACCATGCGGATTTGGGAATCTTCGTCAAGTCCATTATTAATGGAGGAGCAGCATCTAAAGTAAGCAAATATCAACCTTATCAAGCATATGCATAGTATCTAAAATGGTTAATTTCTCCTATTGTGGAAACATACATAGTGTAGGAAAGGATAAACTGCCTTTTATCCTGTAAACTTGTCATTATGACCCGCGAATTAAACTGACAGATAAATGAGAGAAAAGTCTACAAGTTTAATTGTTGTTAGTTTTTAAATTTTGTATTTTCAGGGTACAGAGAAAAATTTTCCCACCCCATCTGTGTTCTTATAAAGTTTGAGTGATGAACAAATTAACATTAAACAGATTAGTAGGAGAAAAGGCCACAATTTAATAACATGTATGGAAATGTCTATGATTGTAAATTCTAAAGAACCATGTGAACCAGAGATATTTGCCCTGATTTTAGGGCCCTAGGGAGTCAAAAAGAGAGAAGGTGGAGACTTAACATGACAGACAAGAGTTTCCTTATACTTATACTAATTAAAGAGGAGATTCTTAGGCCCTCCCTGTCCAAGGCCACTGCAGTGTGAGTTTGATCCCCTGCCAGCTGCCCACATGGTGCAGCAGACCTCTCCTGACTCACCCCTGCTCCCCTCAGCAGTACTTCAGTCAATTTGCCTGCTCTGTTCCCCACTTTGTCTCTGGTGAGTCCTCTCACCCCCCTGCATCTCTGGCCTGTACCCCAGTTCTTGTATGCAGAAATAAATAAATCTTTTATTAAAAAAAAGAGATCATAGAGGAGACATGTTCAATGATAAACCTACATGTGGATGAGATCCTGCAAACTATACCTTTCTAGATCATGGAAGATGAGAAGCAGTTATTACTTCAATTAGGAAAAGGGCAAACTCTTAGGATGTGATGATCTCTTATACTATTTGGGGAGGGGAGAAAAACTTGTGCAAGGGCAAAATTTTCTCCCCAGCCTCAAGAAATTTCATTGCTCTTACCTCAAAATACTCTTGCCTAAGTGGGACATCTTGAAGGAGACCAGTATTAAGAATCTTGGTTTTCTGACTTAGACACCTTCAAATATATACTGTGCTCTACAGAAAAGAGAGGAAAACCCAAAGAAATTGTTAGGCTCAGTCACTTAATATATCATCTTAAAACAAAGAATAATAAATAGTGGAGGAGTAACTAGACAAAGGAAAGGGGTTTGGACTCTGAGGGGTAGTAAATTGTGGGAAGATAAATATATGGGGAAACTAATGGTTGATAAGGTTTTATAAGTATGTTTGGTCTGTTCAAATTCATCAGTGCCAGTGGTAGATATGCTTTTCCTTCCTAGTTTAGGAGAGTAGAGGGGCAACTTCACAAAGGGAAATATATGCCATGACTTTGGCCAGAAAGGGAGAGGTAAGACAGCTACTCTGTGCCTGCATTTCTCAGTTGGTTTTAGCTCAAAATGATTCTTATACCAAAACTCATGCATTTTTTTAGTAAGGCATATTCAGATACTCTTAAGGAACTTTTTCTGCTTTCTATGCAACCCCCACTCCACCCCCCCATCCATGATCAAACAACTAGAAGAAATCTCAGTGTTTTCTCATTTGGGGAGGAAGTCCATAACTTTATTCCACATTTTTTGTCTCACAGAACTTACAACCCATATTTATTCTAGTTAAATGAAGATAATCTATGCAAAGATTCAGCTTAGGTTCTGGGGCAGAGCTGCCATATACAGTATATTTTAATCTTTCCCTCCTCTCTGCTTATGGGTGACTCATCCTGTTTTTCCCAGTCTAGAGAAAATTTCCTGGCTGTTTTCTGAGAGGCCATTTTTCTGTATTGTCTAATAGCCTTAAGCTTTTGCATGTCTCCAGTTGGATTGTAAATAACCTCTCTGGGTGTCTATAGAAGCAAGAAAGTAATCACTTTGTGTCCCTTGAATTAGCATGCTATTTTGGTAAACAGATTATGTTAATGACTTGATTTACAAATGTATAAATGATTGAAATAGACACAGTCTGCAATGGCTGCTTAGACATTATTATGATGGTGTTCAATTGGGCATAATCCATTAGGATTAAAGCACTTTTTCTTTGCTTCCTTTTTACTTAACTAAAGGGAAAGCAACTTTTTTTATAACAGACTATTTAATAGCTTTTATTTTTACCTGTTTTCTTCCCAGGATGGAAGGCTTCGGGTGAATGATCAACTGATAGCAGTAAATGGAGAATCCCTGTTGGGCAAGACAAACCAGGATGCCATGGAAACCCTCAGAAGGTCTATGTCTACTGAAGGGAACAAACGAGGAATGATCCAGCTCATTGTTGCCAGGCGGATAAGCAAGTGCAGTGAGGTACAAATAAAAAATAAAAAAGGGCAGTAGCATTTGAAATTATGACTAAGTTTCCATTTTAATATTGAATAATGATAGATCCTGGCAAATTACCTCAAAAGACTATAAATTACCTTTGCTTTAATTTTATTGTGTTGTCAGTGGATTGTGATTTACTTTTTAAATTCTGTGATCCAAATATTCCAAATTAGGTGTACTTTAATATTTTATTGCCAACTCAACAGATAACACTAGGATCTTAAAGCTACCTCTCATTCAGACCTTTTCCTGGAAACAGGGTCACACCTTTCTGCTAAGAGATAGCAATTTCTCTTTTATTCCTTCAGTGGGAGTAACTGTTAAACAATTGCTTGCTTGTTGGTTTATCTAAAATGAGATGACTATTACATAGGCCGCAATAGGGTAGTATCTCTTGTGATACTGTCCAAACACTTACCCTTCTGTCCCCTACCCCTGGCTTCTCCTTCACTGGAGTATTCTGTAATGTACAGTACATGTCCCCTTATCTGTGGAGGTTGACGTTCCAAGACCCCTCAGTGAAGGCCTGAAACTGCTGATGGTACCAAACTGTATCTGCTCTGTTATGTCCTATCTGAATACACCTATGATACACCTGAATACACCTATGATAGTTTCTAATTTCTAAATTAGGGGGCATCCCTGGGGGTGCAAGGGATTAAGCTTAGGAATATGAAACTATCCACAGCCTCTGCAGCACTTTCCTGGCAGCCAGGGAGCCTCCCACGTGTTATAGCAGACCTCTCCTGACTCGCCCACTGCTTCCTTCAGCAGTGTATTTCAGTCAGTCTGCCTGTTCTGTTCCTCATTGTGTCTCTACTGAATCCTCTTACCCCCCGCACCTCTGGCCTGTACCCCAGTTCTTGTATGCAGAAATAAATAAATCTTTAAAAAAATTCTAAATTTGGCACATTAAGAAATAAACAGCTATTACTGCTAATAAAATCAAATAGCAATTAAATAAATGTTATGAAAATATAATATCTCTCACTCAGAATATTTCATTGTAAGTAATATTTTCAGAGTGTTGTTGACTTCAGGTAACTGAAACTGTGAATGAAGACATTGCCGATAACAGGGCACCATGGTATGGAATGAATATTTTCACCTGAATGCCTGATTTTCCAGTGATACCTAATGCAGTCATGATTAATTCTAAACATAAGATGTAGTATGTGATTAGGAGTAGGAATAGCGTGCCCTCTCCTGAGGGGTATGAGCTTCTGTTCTCCCAAATAAGTGAAAACATAAAAAGTAGAAACATACTCTCTTCTGTTGTTGGGCGTTTCAAAGTTAAAGGCAAATTATGGATAGATTTGATAATATTGGGGCCTGGAAACAAAGCAAATTTCATTTACATGTGATATGTTCTTTGACATCCTGAATATATAATAGAATGAGTAGGCTTGACAATTTATAGAGCAAAGCTTGTCGAAAAGGCACTTTGTTGTTTTTATTTATAATTGATGTTCAAATCCCCACATTTATCAATCAGCTAAAACAAGATGACTAGCACATCATACAAACTGAAAATTACATCTAAATTGCTTAAGCATTTTTCTTAATTTTAAAATCTAAGTTTAATAAATATGTAAAGCAGAGTTTTCAGGGTATCATTATCATCCATCAAATCCTGTAATACAGTCATGTTATACAACAAAAATGTACTCTTGAGATCAATGAGTAGTCAGTATAGAAGTGTCTATCTTTTGAAAGACTATTGACCATTGACTCATATTTATTCTCTAAATGGAAAATTTTAATTAACTGTAATTAACAATTTAATTTCCACAGCAAGTAAACAATGTAACCTTAAATTAAAATCTGTGTGGAAAATAGTGGGACATAAAAACATTAACTTTTATAAGTGTAAATGCTAATCTTTCAGAGTAGGCTACTGGATTGATTATTTGAATAGTAGTTTCTGTTGATTGCCTGGTCTTTTTAATTAAGTCCAGCCAAGTGCTACTTGAAAACTTTCAATATGGGTTAAAGACAAGTTGTTCTTTATTAGTTCTTTTTCTAAAAAATGAATTATTTCATATTCTACAAGATAGTATTCATTTGACTACTGTTTATTGAGCACCTAATATATTCAGAAAATGTTTATATTGTGGAGAGACTGCAGTGAATAAAGCAGATGGAATTCCTTCTCTCATAGAACAACAAAACATATTCTTAATCTCATGAAAAAAATAAACTAAAATTTATAACACCTCGTCAAAATTTCCTTTAGAGGAAAATTTGAATGTTAGAAGAGGACTTTAAAAGTAAGAAATGTCCTGAAGGTTTTCATCCTGAATCCAGGAATGCTTTTGTCTGATTCATATTATTCCCTATTATTCACCAAACAGTAACAAAGCAAACCTGTGCCAACCTGAAAATGTTTGGACAAAGCACTGATTTTATTCCTTGTTGCCCTGTAAAAGACATGAAATTGGAATCCCACTGAAAAATCTTTGTGTCTTACTCACTTCTGTGTATGAATTTCTGTGAATGAAAATGACTTAAGAGAATAGCTGTAATAGATAGTAATACACTTTAATAGTATGGTGTCATTTTCATACATTGCTGGTTATTACTATTCTAGGATCAAATAAGCTTTTAAACAATTATATAAAAAAAATCTTATCACAGATGCTGTGCCTTCCCTTTAATACCAAGCAAGAGAAGACTTTTGTACTGATAGGGTGTAACTAAAGAATTCTATAAAGACAGACTATCAAGACAACTTCCTATAAGGCATAAGATATGATTTCACTGCTGTCGAACTTATATACTACCTCTGGAAAAATAGCTTCCTGAATAATCAGCGGGGTATGTGTAAATTATGTTGCAGTAAATATTGATAGAAGGATAGGGTTCCTTGCTATGAATGAACCTTATTCCAAAATAATGTGCCCGAGTTCTCTCTTTTTGGCTTAGCTAATCAACTGTGTAGTCCAGTCTTTGCATTATGACAAAATTTTACTTTAGGAACTCATCCTTAAATCAAAGATTGGCATAATTAATGTTAAGCTACAAAAGGTGAAAATTAGCAAAGGAAAAATTTTGACATCTGTTCTTGCTCTTCACTTGTATATGGGCAGTACTGTATGTTTTCATAAAATGTTTTCTTTAGAAATATATCTCCAACTCTCCACACTGTCATCTTATTTCACTACTATTTATCCATGTATAACACATTTGAAGATAAACTCTGGAACCCATTTCTTCGTCTTATTTCTGTCTACTCTGAGGTCCCCTTTTCTGATTTATTTGTTTTAATTAGTGTTCCTCAAGGCTCTTCTTGGGCTGTTTTTTCTTACTCTCCGTGTTGCCTGGTGAGCCTCATTCCATGGTTTTCAAGTACCATTTTTTTTATGATGAATCCTGTAACCCTGTTTCCAGCTCAGAACTCTATTCTCATTCCAGATCCCTTTATACAACTACTAAAGAAATTTTCAAAACCTTATCCTTTTTTCTTAATCAGACAGAGCAACAAAATGAAGTTTATAGTGGTGATACTGGATTTCCTTTGCTTTCCTTATATAGAATGCTCTTAAGTACAGTTAAAAATACTTCACCCATTTGTAAAATAAACTCCATTGTTGTTTTTCAAGAAACAAAATAATATTTCATAAGCTGTAATTGTTTCTTTTAAAAGACAAAAGAGCTTATTTCCCCTTGTTTTGTGCTGCTGAAAAATTAACTTTTTTTGAGAAGCATTTTTTAAGTTCCACTGGAAAAAATATGTAAAACAAGAGGCAGAAAAAAATGGTGTCAATACCAACGACTAATTTGTTGTGGAATTTCAAAGAGTGTGGAGGGAAATGGGAATAAAAATCTGAGATTGCTCCTTGAGTATTAACAATAACCTGGATAGGACAATTATGCTCATTTTAATGTTCAAAGGAAAGTAATCTTTGCAGAAATTGCTGTAATTTAATATATCTTCTAGTCATTTAATTATATCTATGCTGCATGTGATTTTATGTAATGCCTTGTCTTAGTACTGGAGAGAATGTGACCAGGTGAGTTTTGTCCAAGACCCCATACTGAAGGATTTAGTCACTGAGCACTAATTTAAAGTGAATTATCTCTCTAGGTTTAATCTTCTTAGAATTATAAAACCGTATTTGAATAGGGAAGGATCTGAGATACCATTTATGGTTCTCTTCATTTTATGTATAAGAAATAAATGCAGAGAGGTCAAATGACCTCCTTAGTCTTGGAGGTAGCAAAGCATTTTAGAAACTAGGTGTTCATTCCTCTTATGCATGTGAGTGGGTCTAATTGACTGTGATTATATTGTTCATGGAATTTATATCCTGGTGGTATTGAGGAGGATCATGCAATAAAAGTCTGGGCTTTGTTGTCAGAATCAGTTACATTCTGGGTCTGTGACATATCTGCTGAGTTACTCAAGGGGCTTCCTTCTCCTCCCTCATCATTGTTGTTGCTCACAGGGGATGTGGAGAAAGTTAAATGTGTCCTGCATGAAAACCCAATGTGAAACTGAACTTAACTCCTACTACTGTTTTCCAAAGCTAAATTGTTTTATTTGTTGTTATCTCCCTCTTCTTTGGAAGTTAGTACTTTCTACAGTGGTTAGTTATTATCTGGGTCAAAATTCATTTAATTTTACCGTTGTGCTATATTCTTGGCTTTGAAGGCCTGCTTCCATGTGGCCTAGTATGTATAATCTGAGTCATTCACATAGAAATGAATTAATTCAGCCAATTACTCATCCAGCTCCTGCTGTGTGCCAGGTACTGGGAACAAAATAGAATAAGCCCATAAAGAATGAAATATTGAATAATACATTTGTGGAATTATTTAAAAGGACTTGTTTTTTAAGTCTGCTGAGGGGGTCATGGCCATATCTATGCCAACTTTTCAATGTTTGTAATAGAGAAGGAGAGGTACTTTTATTAATGTGAACAGCATCATTCACCCACTATTGCAAATTCACATCATACAATTTTCCTAAGCCCCAGAGAAGTTGTATTAGTTTTTTAAAAGAAACCAAGATTAACTTTTCCTAAGAAAAGAATTATATATCATAATGTGATGAAATACAGTCATGGATAATATCCAGTTTATTATTAAATTGTTTTTGTTATTTTCTAATTATAAGAGCAAAATATGATTATTTGAATATCTCTTCTGAGTGCGCTGTATATACATTGTTTTTAGATTTTGAGGTTATCCCCAATAAGTATAGTTTTGTAAATAAAGTGAGGAAAAATACTGATTCACTTGAATCTTTATTATTTATGTAGCTTATTATTTCCTGCTGATAATTACTACAAGTGAAATACCTGACCTGGTGAGAGACTCTAAGAAGATGTGTTTTGACCTGTCACATGTATTTCCACATTACTTTAGAATATCTCACTCTGCTCTCCAACCAATATAGGTTATATTACGTCAACCTACAGTTAATTCTTTAATGAGTAAAAAGGCTTTCTTGTTTTCCATGTGATGGAGCTGAGGGCATCCAAGATAACTATGACTACCTGGAAAAGAATGACGGTGTATTGAAGAGCATTTTTGATCTTTAAATAACAAAGTGAAAATTTCAGCAATTTTGTTTTGATTTCTATGTGTAATAAGCTTTGTTTAGTTCAGGTTGTCCCAGGGGTTGCTATGGCCTGGGAGTAGCCACAGAGCAGAGACTAAACTGCTTTTCTGTGATGCCTCCTTCTGCCTCCCCTTTGCGAGGCCATAGGTCACTCATTTCTCGTTAACCCATTTTCTTGCAATAACAACAAAAATTTTATTCAAAGATTTAAAACAAAACTGTGTATCCTAATTAGTTTTTTTAAAGAAATTAGAAGGCATTGTATCTTCTGTTAAATATTTATGTAGTAGGCTATTAGTGTCTCATTTGAATCTGTCTTTTGAGATGCAAATTGGACATGGTTAAAGAGGTTGAGGAGGTGTAGACTCTTTCCCATGAAACGATTAAGTGCCTGCTTCTTTCTGAACAAGGTTCTTATTATTTCTGTCTAGAAAGGTTGCATGTACATTTCTTAAATGGAAGTTCTATTTGACTTAATATAATTCTAAATTAGCATCTTGGGATATTTAGGGATTTCTCTTGAAGGTATAAAACTTTTCCAGAGTTGTGTAGTTCAATTAAATGTATTTGTTAAGCAAACTTGAAGTGATGTGTCTGTCTTATGATAAAATAAATTATTGTGTATCAAATATGTCTTGTGCATGGAGACTTGTGCAGCAAGTTTATGTGCTTATGTGATGTATGTGCTCATTAAAAAATTCACAGGTACTTGTTCTTAAAGATATAGAATATTTGTTTTGATTTTTTTTCCTTCCCCAAAGACCTTGAAATTTAGGCATAATATTCTCTAGAAATTTTTTTTTTTTGCATCATAGCCCTTGAATATTTAATTTACTTTTCAGTAAAGCAGTTAGTTGTAATCTGCAATTAAAAAAAACTAATAAAACAAATCCTCATATCACAATTTAAACCTTATTGAGTATAATTCACTAGTGCTGCAAGTTTATTATTCTTCTGCAGTTCAGTGTGCCTCCGGTTGTAATTGTGTTGACCCTTCAATGCATTAAATCTCCCCAGTGCTTATCAAACAAGGAGAGAGATAAGTCTACAAATAGGAACTTCATTAAATATCTCATTTATATTAAACAGATGATAGCTTCTAACAGAAATAATAATTTGTTCAGGCAAAGGAACCACACAGGAGAGTTGTGGTTTCATCTGTTGGAATGAATAGTCTTCTCCCAATTTGCCAAGTCCTGCTATGCCCCTCCCCAATTCCAGCCCTCTCCCTCTGGCTAGAAGCCAGCACTAAAATGTCCTAAGATATTAGTTCATGATTTAAGCTCAGAGCCCACATTGGGAGACTTGCACTTAAGTAGCCTTTGTTCTTCCTTGAAGCAGATTGGTTTCAAGGCCTTACTAACACAAGTTCCTTATGCATGTTATTTTTATGAAGGACAAGACTTATAAGGCACAGCTATTTTAAATGAATGCCAAATAATTTCAATTCATGGTCAGAGAAAGTGACCTATATCCTTTGCTTTGAAAATAGATTGTATATATTTACAAAATGAGCATGTTGCCCAGCTTTATTAGAATATTTGGTCCTCCTATACTGTTTGTACACATATATAAAGAGGTATATGATAGTATATAAAGTTATTATATGCTATTAAGGTTATTCTGTCAGTTACTATCTCGTATTTATAACAAGAGATTAGGATGATTATTCCTAATTTCTAGCAGAAAAATTTTTGATCAGTGTATTGTTCAAGACACCTGAGCTGACAAGCAGTTTAGGTCTTATAGACTAGGCAGTCATTCTACCAGTACACACACAAATGTTCACTACTTCTTAGGGATACTTATTTTATAATAGGTGCAAAAATATGAATTCTAGCTTTATTTTGATAAAGCATATCTTGTGGAAAGCAGCATCTCAAAGAATTCTGAATTAGCTATTAACTTACATTGCCCTCAACCAATAGTAATAGTGAAATTAAAAAAAAAAAAATAAGCAATGAGAGTAGTTTTTTAAGGCTTTATATGCACATATATTTCCTTATTGGTTGAAATCTGACAGAACTTCATGGGAGGTGCAGTGTAAGTGGCACAGAAAGTTGGTCATTAGGCAGAGCTGTCATCACAAATTATTTTGGTACAGGGTGAAAAGTTCTAGTTCATTTGGTACCCAGTTGGATATAGGCCTTGTGCAAGTTGTTATAATTCCCCCATGCTGCTAATATGCCTCCAGTACTGATTTCTCTTAAATCTCCCCTCCCCACTGTTTCTATAGCTAAAGTCACCTGGAAGCCCCTCTGGACCTGAGTTGCCCATTGAAACCATGTTGGATGACAGAGAACGAAGAATTTCCCATTCTCTCTATAGTGGGATTGAGGGGCTTGATGAATCACCTACAAGAAATGCTGCTCTCAGTAGGATAATGGGTGAGTCAGGTAAAACTCTATTTATCACATCTTATTTTTATGCTTTTACTGGTTCACTGAGAGGTTATTAATGTAAAATTAATGCCAAGGAGGCCCATGTTTATAAAAGAAAAAGAGCAGGTTTATTATAATCATTCAGGAAGTGTTAATGTGAGGAGAACAAATCAATATATTGATTTGTTAAGTGACTTTTAGATCCCGTAAAATGTCGGAAGGAAAAAAAAAAGGAAGGATCATATAGAACTGTTTTTCAGTGATCAAGACATTCTTAGCATATCGGAGATAATAAGCCATATTTTTTTAAAAAATTCAAATTTAGTAGTTTGTGGTAAGAAGGATTCAAAAGTTTTATATCATAATCAGAGTAGTTCTGTTAGGAGGGAGAGGAAAAATACATCTATATGAAAAGTGTATATATATGTATATATCAGACATATTTATGGAGCATTCAGATTTATTTGCTTTGCACTTAATAGGATGTTACCACATTTTAATTGCATCTCTACTTTTTCAAAGCCTTTGTTTTAAAATCCTGAAACTAATTTTTTGCATCCTTTGTTTGGATTCAAGACCATACTGTCTGCATGTCCCCAAGTGGGTAATGAGGTTATTAGCACTTGTTCTGCAGCATTTCAGCTGCAGATCCAGTTAATAAAGACTTGCTTTACCACAGGAGTGATTGGATTTACTGAGTTGTTCACCTTGGGATTAGCTTGTAAGGGTTTTAACATCTAAAACATAAGAAGCTGTTTTGATTAAAATACCACCTGACATGAAAAACTTTGCTGGCATGTTTCACAAGACTCTAATATAAAGTAAAACAATAAATTTCACTCAACTTTGAGTATTTAATGTAATTCAGATTTCCATTTTGAAATTTCATTAAAACAAGAATTTATTTCATCAGTGGATGTTTATGGAAATCCTGCTATTGGCAAGACATTGTGTATATACTTTTGCTGTAGATACAAAGATGAGTGAGAAACAATCTCTGCTTTCAAATAACTTTCTACTAAGCTGATAGGAAAAATACATAAACATGACATGTAGAATTTTTCTGTTCTTTCTTTAATACTTCTGTTTCCTGTTTGGAAAAATTGCTAAATTCTCAATTTCTTATTTTGTTACATGTGGTAGATGTGCCTGCTCTCTGTTTCTACTCTGTCAACATTTTTCTTTTTGTCTGCTTGGCGTACGTGAAATAGGGAAGGATGCCAAAGGTATTATACACCTGTTAGGTGACAGGCATGGTCCATTATTTATCACATTAATCTTTGTTAATGATCACTCTCTTTACTGCTATTGGAGTTTCCATACTTCCTTGGTTTTGTGTAAAACTTTAACTTTGTTAAATAATTTTTTATTTATGAAAATTCAGATCCCCTGAGAGAGAGAGTGCATGTGTCCCTGGATCTGTGGCATACAAAATGATTCGCTGTAATTTCCCCTTTATTATAGGAACATAGGACTTGCCATACTGAATGAGACCATTGGTCCACCAGTTCCTGTAACCTGCATCCTGCCTCCAATCCCTGATGCTTCAGAGGAAGGCGGAAAACTAAAACTAAAAACAAACCAAAAAAACCCCCAGTTCACCTAGTGACCTCTTGAAATGCTGTGTATATGGGATTGAGGATTCCTTCATTTTCATCATAGTCTATTGCCCTGACTTTGTTAGCTATGACATCATTAGTCCTCTGACATTTGCATTATAGCTGACATTATTTCCCCATCCTTCTATTAGAGATGTAGTAGACTTTTAAAACTCCAGATGCTTCCTCCAAGGCAGTAACTTCCCTCCCGGCTTTGTTTTGTACTGTGGATGTCCTTTGGGACTGAGCATCGCAGACTCTTTTTGGTGCTAGGACAAATTAATTTTAATAAGTTGAATATTTTAAGATAGTTTTTTTTTTTTACATGATGTATTAGAAATGAGTGGCCTTACATAGTTTTATCCTGAGAAATGTACATGCTCATCTGATTTATTTTGAGTGTTGCAAATTTGAGTGTCAGTCCCTATTTCAGTATAATTGACCCTTAGAAATAAATGTTGTTGAAGTCAGTTCCCAGGGTAAAGTTAGAAATTCTGGAAATGATGTTACCTAGTAACTTAATTCCAAAACAGGACACCAACTATAAGATATTAGAGCATTGAATTTCTATTAACCTAAACCAATAGTAGTAGTATTTATTCATTTGTGCAATATTTAGGTGCATGAAAATTTCGCAGATCTCATTTGGTTAACAGTTATCTTTAATAGGTTTAGAATGGTTCCTGGGTGGACACTAGTGGAAGTGGTAGTCTTCATGATTTGCTCTGATTCAAAAAGAACATTATTTTGAAATTCCAGCTGACCACATTAGAAAATAACTATTTTTGTGGAAGCAGGATGCATTTTCATATAGAATTTTCTTTGTGTAGAACTCTAGACCAAAAGGAACTTTGAACTTTCTGACTTATTTCTGTGGGAACACATAGGAGCAGAGAAGGTTTAAAAAAGATTTGGAAAAGGAATAAATTTTAGAATTAGAAAGATGTCACATATTTCAGCCACATTTCCCTAATTAATAGGCAAGGGAACTACTTTCCAAGATCCCATGGTGCTTTTTGTTTTATTTTGTTTTTTGTTATTTCCTATTTCTAAAAATAGCCCTCTCTGGGGAAATGCTGAGAATACACAATAAGAGTCAGTGACTTTCATGACAGTCAATCTTTATTAAAAGCTTTAATTTATAAGTACCCACATCTCTAAAGCAAAAGACAGTAGACAGCTTCCAGAACCTATTCTATTCTGGTAACCACTGTGGTAGTCTAAAAGCTTTGAAAAAACACCCTTTGAAATCATGTAGTCCAACCTACTTAGCTGCTATTCAGGGGAATTAATGTACCAAAGAATTTTGTACAATAAGTGACATGTTCTGAAGCCACAAAGTTCTGAACCAATTTATGATGTATACTTTTGTGAGTTCCAAGTCCCATGTTACTCAAACCTGATTTGGTGGGATCAACCAGAGTTGTAACCAAAGGCAAGATTTTGTCAAATGTCATCTATTGTAACAGACTTTCCACTATTGTGGATTTTAAGAGCGTAATCCTGGACAGTCATCAAAAAGAAATCTGATTGAGCCTATATAGCATTTCTTCCTTTAAAAAAGCCTTAAAAACATTTTATAATTTGCTGAACTGTCTTAAACCTGATATCTGTTACATCCATTTTAGAGTTTAATCTCAACAGTTTTTGTATTTATACATTTGTGGTGAGTTTTAAAGAATATATTCAGAATATTGTCATCTTATTAGAAATTCAACATAGAAAATGGAGCATCAATGTTGTGTTTTATTGTGAGTCAAGTCGCTGGCAAAATTTTCTACATTTCATCTGTTTCTAGTGTCATGCATAATGTTGCCTTCTATGTAAATGTACCAATGAATAAATGTTTAGTAAACAATTATTCTGTATCTCGTTTTACTTCTCTACAAGATATTGGCTGGTTGAAACCTTAGTTTGTACTTGTTGGTTAAATAGGTAAGGAAAGAGAAAAATTCATCCATCTAAAAACAGATCAAAGACATTTCAGCCTTCGAGTTTTCACATTTCTCATGTTTTAAAGACTAACAAACATAATTAATGGTATGGGCCATGGTATTATCAAGGTAGAATATGTAGAATATTTAGTTATCCATTACTCTCAATATTTTCCTGGAGACAGATCCCAAAACAGTATTTCTAGCAAGCATGTTAAGAATGAAGAGTTGATAGTGAATATGAACTCGCAGTTCTTTTGAATATGAGACATAAAGTCATGTGCAAGTGAAAAATGCTAATTAATTATCTTACTATTTTGGAAATTTATTGCCATTTATGTATAAAATTTGGGCCTCTTACAGTGCACTATTACTGTTCAAAACAAAATAATATATATTTTTAAAAGAATTATACCAAGAACCACTCAGTGTTCTGTCTTGGGCTGCTTATTGGATCTTCTCATAATATATAAACCCAAAAGTTTAACATTTTATATTGAAAATGAGTGTATAATCATATAATAATTTCATAATATTTCTTTCCCATAAATTTTGCCTGTTTGAGAATTTGGCTTTCAACACTGTAACACATGCTTCATCAGTAGTGAGCTGTCAATCAGGGATCACCCTGGCTTTGTCACTCTGTACATGTTTTTGAGAAACTCTGTATTACTGGAAAAGGGAATATTTCTTTGGGTAGTAGTGCTAGAATATCTGACTTTATTTGTTAATATTTAACAGGTTTCTTTCTATTTTTCTATACTAATATTGTAAAACGAGTAGTTATATATGAGTAATTTGAATTTAGGAGAAAATTAGTATTAATTTGATTTATACTCACAGTATAAGCATTCTTAAATAGTTGGTAGTTCTAACAATTTGTCAAAATGGGTTGTTCTAACAATTTCAAATCACTGAAGTTTTCCTCAATAAAATTCTAAATAAAAGTTTCAGTGAACATGTAGTATTTCTATAATAGAGTAGTTTGTGCTAAATAGAGAATGCATTTGAAATTCCTGGCAAGTTGACTTTGTGATGTCCTGAAAAACACATAGCAACTTAAATTACTTTGTTCTTTTGTTGATATGTCTAGACTACACAGACATTTTTTCAATTCCTGCCAGATTTTTTTATGCCGTCTCCAACTTTCCAAAATGATGTTAAATCCAAAATTATCATTTATATTTGATCAGGAATGTTTGCTTTAAAAATTAGATGTTAAGATTGATTTTATTCTTTCTGTACATTGCTGTTTTGCTATTTTAAAAACATCTATCATAGAGGAAAATTACAACCTGTGTTAAATCGTGGTAGTGTTTGGGAAAGTGCAGCAGTCCATTTTATTTTGGTGGAAACCAGTATATTTGACTTAACAGATTTGGAAATTAGACTTAAAATGAGAGTTTCTCCATTCTCCTATATGCTGAATAATTGTTAACTCTGACGGGAGAACCAGGCCAGTGGTCTACTTATTCCCATCATACCAGGATATATGTTTCTATGAGTGTGATCTCTCACAAGTCCCTTGACCAAAGCACTTTTACCTAGTTTGCCATATTCGGGTAGCAAATCAGAGTAATTGGAGGTGTTTTGGGGAAGAAGGTGAAATAATTTTCACCCCAGCTTTATCTTAAAAAATTCCAGGTCATGACTCATAATGTTGTATCAAGAAAAGACTGAAATTTAAAAACTTGTCATGCTTATTCATGGTCCTGATCCTGTTTTTCTGAATGAAACTAATCAGTATAGACAGTTGTGGGTCTTTCCCTACCATCAACACTAACTGAATAATTGAATCATAGTTAAATAAATAGCTTTAACCTCTGGGCAGGCAAATCTGAATATTTTTTTCGTTAATACCACTCCTGCCATCTCCCCCATTGAGATCTTGATTCTGGGCCTTCTCATCTTTGAAGTGTCACTTGAATGTAACCTGGGCTTTTCTCCATTATGCATTTAATACTGCTTTTTTCCATATCTAATATCAACATCATTATTTCTTATTATTAATGGAATAGGCCATATTCATTATCAAATCCCAACTTGATGTTAACTTTTGTTAATATCTCAGTGTCCTCTGCCTCTAGTTACCCAATAATTAGCACTTGTCAATGCCACAGTTTTACTCCAAGCACCAATCAATTATCACTTTTTGTGTGTCTATCTCCTCTTGTGAGTGAGGTCTTTAAGTGCAGAGCTTCTGTACTTTCCTGCAGTATGTGATAAGCACCCAACAATGAATATGTGAATGCCTGATAGAAATGATAGAAAAGTAAGCTGAACTCCCTCTACATTTCTTGGTAAAATTTTTCAAAGGACCTTCACATTTATAATCTGTTTAGCTTTTTCACATTAGAAGACATTTTGGAGATCATTTCTCACTTAGGAAACCTAAACGTAGAATAATTGAGTACTTTGCCCAGAGCTGTATTGTTGCAATAAAAAGAGGAAAAAATAGACTGGAGGTCTCCATTTAAATAGCATTTATGAATAATAAAATTTTCTTGATTTTTTTTCCTGCCATGTTGAGCTGATATATGGAAATGTAAACTTTTTCTAATGTAGTGAAGTATTAACATTAATATACATTAACACTTAGAGTGATTTCTAGAATTTCTCTTTCTCTTTTTTCACTGGACAGGTAAATACCAGCTCTCCCCCACAGTGAATATGCCCCAAGATGACACTGTCATTATAGAAGATGATAGGTTACCAGTACTTCCTCCACATCTCTCTGACCAGTCATCTTCCAGTTCCCATGATGATGTGGGATTCGTGACAACAGATGCTGGCACGTGGACTAAGGCTGCGATCAGTGATTCAGCAGATTGGTAAGATCATAGTCCAGGGTTGGAAAACATTAGTTAATTGCAGTCACATATTATTTTATTTTTAAATCTGCCACTGAGCACAGTTTATCACTTTTTTTTACATCAGTGATCAGTGTTCTGTTTTTTTTTTTTCATGGTTGTCTTAATTGTCATTCTTTTATTTATTACTGTTTTCTACTTTTTTTTTTTAATATTAAATTTTATTTTTATATTCCCCCATACAATTGCAAACGCCCCATTCTGACCCCAATCCTTCCCCTCCCGCCCCCCACCCCCCAAAAAGTGTCTCTGGTTCATAGTTTTTTGTTGATTTTGATTTTCACTTTCTTATATTCATTTTCCTGGTCCCTTATTTAAGTTTTCTAGATTCCTGCTATGAGTGAGACCATCCGGTATTTTTCTTTTTCTTTTTGGCTTATTTCGCTGAGCATGATCCCTTCCAGTGCCATCCATGTTGCTGCAAATTGCATGTGTTTATCTTTTTTGAATGCTGAGTAATATTCCATGGTATATATGTACCACATCTTCTTGATCCAGTCATCTATTTTTGGGCATTTGGGTTGTTTCCAAAGCTTAGCTATTGTAAACAGTGCTGCTATAAACATAGGAGTGCAGGTGCTCTTTGGAATTGATGTTTCTGTGTCCTTTGGGTAAATACCTAGGAGTGGAATTGCTGGATCATATGGAAGCTCTATGTTTAGTAGGTCCAGAAATCTCCACACAGCTCTCCATAGTACTTTTTTTAATGTAGAAGAACTGGGGTGTAGGCCAGAGGTGTAGTGGGATGGAGAGGATACACCAGAGACAGAGTGGGGAGCAGAAGAGGCGGATTTACTGAAATACACTGCTGAGGGGAGCAGCGGGTGAGACAGGAGAGGTCTGCTGTGCCATGTGTGGGTTAGCTCCCTGGCCAGGGATTGAACTCAGGCCATAGTGGTGATAGTGTTGAGACTTAACCTATAAGCCATGAGGGTGGCCCTAATTATGATTCTTTTAATAAAAGATTTCTATGTCCCACAAAGTAACCCAATTATTTTGGCCTTTCCACTGCTATAGTTAATTTAGCCAAAAAAATACCTTCACAACTGATTAGTGGTCTAACCAAAAAATCCCACTAATTTGTTCAGTCTTATTATTATTTAGATCATGTTAATTTGATGGGTTGCTTTTCTATTAAATAAGTAAATTTTAAGCAAATCTCAAAGGAGACTGAATCTTTGTGACAGATAACTTTGGCTAGACTAATAGTTGATATGTTAGTGGGAGGAGGATTTTTAAAGGCTTTTTTTGGGCAGGTGGGGAGTACTTTATACTGTGTAAAATGCTTTACATTAGTTTCTGACCTTGTAACTTTTGAGATATCTTAAATCTTCATTTTCTGCTGTATCTTTCAAAACAGAAGAAAGCATTTGTTATTTTTAAACCAATGTGAGACACATGAATGTAGATGTTTGTAACTTGCATGCCTAATAATTATATGCATCAGTAAGCAAAAACGAAGTCCCTCCTAGGGATGACTTAAGGTTGTGGTGATAATTAACACAAACTATGTAAAGCATTATACTAGAATTTTCTTACTGCCTTTCCTCTAGGGTCTTTTATAAATACATCAGCAAAATTATATTTAAATGGTATGGCTTTGCACCCTCACCTCTTATCCATTCTATTTCTACTTTTCCCCAGCCTAGTGTTAACATTAAATATTAGATAGGAGGAGTCCATGGGACTAACATCTATTTGTGTTAACATTTTAGTGATGATCTCAACTAAGTAAACCACTTCCCAATGCTCTTCTTCCATTCTTTTCATGGAAAAACATACTGTGCACTTATCCAAGTCTACAGATGTTTTGGAGTAAGCTCACCTGTTCTTCAGATCCTTGAAAAGGCCATCTTTAGCTCTTCTTTCTCTCTTCTTCATTCTCCTATTGAAAATACACAATTTAAAAATAGAGCTATACTCAAACCTGAATGATAATAGCACATCTTTGAATGAATTTTTTGTTCAGCATAGAGAAGGGACTGTAATATAATGTGAAAACTCATTTGAAATCTTCGTATGTTGTTACATTTACTGCTGCAGTTTATATCTCTTTCTGAAAGTGAAAGCAACCAGAGACAGTAAGGATTAAATAATTTGCTATATTCATTTTAGGGAAAAAAGCCTTTGAATCTCCACCATGATGAGAAATTCTGAAGGTGTTCATAGGAATAGATCTGTTTGGTGCCTTATCAAGTACTGTTTGGGTGAAAATAAATAAATAACTAGCAGGGATATATTGTGGCATTAATTTCCCTACGGAGATTCATAAAATCATGAGGACTTGTATGACTTTGCTGTGGGGAATGTGGGTCAAGGAAAAGAATATGAATGAAGGGTTATCCAAACAAGAATGGCAGCTGTTCTGTATCACAGCAGAAAATGTAAGCTTTTCCAGCCTGACAATATCTCCCTAATCCTTGATGAAAATGTTATGAAAACAAAAGGGCAATAAAACAGGATTAATAACTGAAATTTTAATAACATTAGGGGTCAGGATATGGTAACATTCTTTAAAGAATCAGCTGTCAGTCCTGCAATCTGACTATTTAAGTATGCTAGTGTACAGTTCATTGTGTCTGAAATTAGTTTAATGGATTTAGTGATAGGGAAAATTAATTATGTCATAGTTTAAGAATATTTAGTTCTTCGAAAACTCTCATTGACTTACAAACTCACTTGACCATTTTATATAAGTTTATGTTTACAGTTCATATATATGTGAAAAGATGAATATGTCAAATGGCTAAACTCTATTTGTTAACTAATAGAATATTTTTTTCAGCCCATTAATTGATTTAGGGAACATTAACCATGTTTTAAAGGGAGAAAGGACAAAGCAGCAGATCCTAATATTAGTGATAACAGCATTTCAGAGGATATAAAATTAGTTTAAGAAGATGACAATATTTGGGTTTTAGGTAGCATTAGCTATCACAATTTAAATTCCTTTGAAAAATCTTTTACTGATAATTTACATTAAAATGTATGGAATAGGTATTAAAATGTATATATAATAATGTATCATTTACATTAGAAATGTATTCTGTTCACAAATTTGATGCCTTATTTGAGCTGAGGTTTAATAGTGTTCCATGATACAAAGGTTGACAATCAAGTGTACGATGATTAAAATCAATTTTCAATATGTAAAAAATTATTGAAAGCATGATATTTAGCATTTGTTGCATCAATATTTAGCATTTGTTGCATCAAGATTTGTTGCATCATCGTTCTCATCATATTTGTTTTAATTTTTGACTTGTAGAACTATGTTTTGTTAATCAGTGTGTATGTGCTCTATAATCACATATAGTGTTTTTAAAAAATACTATTTGTTACATTTTAAGAAATATGTATTGGCAGCCTATAATATATATGAAGGGGCAGTAAGACTTCAAGATAAGTATCCCTTCCTTCATAGAATATCAGATTTATTCAGTTTTAGTGAAGAAATAATTATTAAAAATGAGAAAGGTTTGTGTGGTATGTAAATAAAATCATATTTATTAGGTTATAACAAATTAAAAAATTATTCTTGCCTTGGGCTAACCCAGTCCCTGTGGGTCATATATCTTTTTTGATCTGTCCCTGGGACAGGAATATATTGAGGCCAGTTGGGTGCCTAGAGCACAAAATATAAAGAGGCGGTCATTGTAAAGTATTAACTCTGAGGCTGCTTGACCCTAAAGAGTAAGCATTTCCTCAAATTCTCAGCCATTCATGTCCACATAATGTCATGCTAGGGGCCCTGCTCTATACTTGGTAGAAAAGTTTGAGAGGACTTTTTAGTTCTTGTGTGGAATTTTAAAGACCCATTCTCTGTTATTATAATTTGTATTACCTTAATAATTTGAGATAGAAATTTAATTTTTTATTGACGTGCCCTTGTTTTACATCATTGTTAGTATTTTGGAAACATAGGATTTCCCTTTTCATGTGTAATCACCAAAGCAACCACCGTCCACCACCATAGTCCATTGTGCTCCCTCCACATCTTATTCTCACCCCATTTTCTCGCTCTCTAGATATCGCAGTTTTATGGTCTTCTTTCAAGGGCTAGTTTTTAAGTTTGACTTTATCTGACCCATTGTTTGGTTTCTTTATATTCCACATATAAACGACACCATCTGCTTTTTGTCTTTTTCCTTCTAGCTTATTTTGCTTAGCAATATCCTCTCCATCTAGATTGCTGCAAATGATATGAATATATCCTTTTTGATTGCTGAATAGTGTTTCATTGTGTGTTCATGTGGCATTTTCTTGACCCACTAATCTGTTTGGGGGCACTCAGTTTTTGTTTTTGTTTTTTTTCATAGCTTGGCTATTGTAAATAGTGCAAGTTTCATTTGGAAATTAGTGTATTTGAATTCTTTGGTTAAATACCTAAGAGTAGAATTACTGGCATATATGGAAGGTCCATTTCTAGTCTTTTGAGAAACCTCCACAGTTCTTTCAGTAGGGGCTAAACCAGTGTATATTCCACCAACCCTTTTTCTCCACACCCTTGCCAGTACTTGTTGTTTCTGGTCTTTTTGTTATGGGCCATTCTCAATAATAGTTTCTTTTGTATAGGGATTTGAAATGTACAAAGGGCATTTACCTTAAATGCTATTGAATTAGCTCTATAAGATGGATGAGACCATTCTCTTTATTGTGCATATTAAGACATATGGGCTCAAAATATTTCAGGTCATTTAACATAAAGACAGAGATTTTTCTTTTCACAATTTTTGGTTTAGCTCTTGTGTATGGTCCAACTATTACTTGTAAATGAATATAGTAAATTTTAGCTAAATTTCTGATGCACATCTAAGCCAAGTTACTATCCATTTGCTAGTATATATGGTACTGCTCACAAGGCTATAGGAGGTTAGAGAAGCTCACTTCCATCTGAAGCATAATGAAGATTGTCACTGATTCAGCTGGCATAATAGAGTTGGTCCCCTCATATTCTATTTTATGGAGGAATGTTCTCCTACCTGACCAGAGAGGTAAGATGAGTTGGCCCTGAAATAGGAGAAATATGCGGAAATATGCTGGGAGAAAAACCCTTTCTTTTTATGAACATTTTCTTTTTATGTGCATTTTTTTTTTACAAATAGGAGTGATTCTGTGTTATCCCCAGCGACTTCCACTGTGAAAGCACTTTAAACTGTATCCCATTACCAATGATTTGTCATAAACTTCATCATCTCGGCTTATATTGTTGTGTTGGTATCATCCAAAACAAATGTCATTTAATTCTAGTCATGCCTTTTCTCACGCCCTTAAATACTGTTTATCCTCTTATCTATGTATTCATAACGTAGGCTTTACTCATCTGTTTTGGTATTATTCTTAGAAATTCATAGAGAGCAGACATCTTTTCTTGTTGTTTTAACTGTGATACCCTGTTAGAGGTATGTTTAATTGATATCATCTTAGTTGATTAAGTAATTGTAGAGGAACTACAACCACATAAAACTATATTCTGTAAAGGTTGTTTTTTTGTTTGTTTGTTTTTTCTGAACACCAACCAGAGGATCTATAAGGAGACCAGAACATATCCTCTTTAAAGACTTCCATTCAGTTGCAGTTTGTATGTACATTTGTTTGCTCCAAATATTTGTTTATAATTTGCGACAGGTTTCCTCAAATATTCAATCACTTAACTGTGAAAAAAAATCAGATTCACTTTTGATCACCATTTAGATATATTGATGTATTGTCAAATATAGTGAGGAAACACAGAGAAATAGTGGCAGAAAAAACTCACAGGGAGAAAGAATTACTCTAAATTAAATTAATGTAAATTAACTCTGTATTTTTGCATCATCCCCTATATAGTCAATTTTTTAATGTTCTATATATATTATATATATGTAGACACAATTACACGTGCAGGTATATATATATATGAATTTTCTTGTTTTGTCTTCCATTTTTAGTAAATATTTTTATGTTTATCTTTCTCTTGATACCAGCTCTTTGAGTCCAGATGTTGATCCAGTTCTTGCTTTTCAACGAGAGGGATTTGGACGCCAGAGTATGTCAGAAAAACGCACAAAACAATTTTCAGATGCCAGTCAATTGGATTTCGTAAAAACACGAAAATCAAAAAGCATGGATTTAGGTAGTGAGTACAATCTCCATGAATCTTTATCTAAGTAAGATTTAGATGCTTTCTGATTAAATTGATGGTCTCAAACACATGTCTGTTTACTTTGAGCATTAAAGAAAGTAAATATGAAATGTGGTGATTTGGCAAAAAATAGTCTTTTCTCTGAGTTTGAGAACGATATTACTCATAAGTGGCATGTTTACATAATGTGCAATATGTTAATATATATGTTTTCTGATGAGAAAAGAAACAAACACATGTGCTTATGTTATATTTGTGTGACTTTAATTGAAAAGTGAAATGTTAATACTTTGACTTTTCAACCAATTTCATTGAAATAGTATTTGGTACACTGTGAGATTTTGGAATAAGAAGGAAAAGTTTTGGAGATAAACCATTATCTCAATCCATGTCTAGAGTTTGGTTACTTCATGATATCTTCCTTTCATTGCTATTCTTTAAGGTTGATTTAATAGGAACTCTTATGTGTGGATAAATAAGGCATTTAATTGAAGTAATAATTTGAGAGAATATTTGTTGTAAAAAGGTACTTGGAAACAAATGAGAGGAAGAAAAGCACTACAGTTGTTCAATAAAATCCAACCAGGTAGTGTCTCATTTTAGCCCCAAATCCACCAAAAACAATGTAAAACAATTAATTATATCTGTAAACTGATTGAGTGATTTAAAAAAGCCCTTTTTAATCAACTGTAACTTATTTATGCTGTTCTCTGGTGGCTGTTTGTACTTCAAGACTAAAAGCATTAATTTATCACATGCATAAAAGAAAAAATTGGTGATGTATTGACTTGGCTAATTATGATGTGCTAACAAATAAATAACATACATGTCTGAAATGAAATGAATGGCATATTGCATGGAGACACTGCTTTTTTTCTCCCCTATTTTGATCATGAATGTTTGCTTGATGTTTCATATTATTTGCATGAAATATTACTTAAGAATTGTCACCTAACTGAAAAGATCTGGGAATGGTTAAAGCATGTTGGGCTGTGGGGACTAACTGGGCTAACCATTATGCATTTACCTTTTAACAGTAGCTGACGAGACTAAACTCAATACAGTGGATGACCAGAAAGCAGGTAAGAATGGACAGTTAGACTGTTGCCATAGAAACTGCTCCAAGGAGCTTATCATAATTATAGAGCTGCCAATTGTGTTGCATGTAAACATAAATATTATAGTCTTGCATAGATGTTTTTGTTGTAGGAATCAAATTGTACATGAACAGAAAAATTTTCTCTTGAAAGTAATTTATCAGTATATTACCTCCCAAATGAAAATACGGTAGTGTAAAGTACAAAAACAACTTTAGGTTTTCTTAATTATATCTGTGTTGAAATGTATTGTCACAAAAAAATATTAAAGCCTGGAAAATGTGATGTCTTTTGGTAGACTCTTAAGTTTTAAGTCATCTATTAGATATCTAGGCTAACATCCAAAAATAATTCTCAGAGTGATGATTTTGATTTGAAGGATAACAGCACTAATACAAATTTTTTCACTGAAGAATACTGTCCAGTATTGCTGTTATTATTCACTCAGAAATACTTAGCTTTTTTTCAGATGCAAGAATTAGCTCATAATACATATTTAGGGCTTGCTTCTAAAATGCAGCCTATATCATTTCATAGAAACAATAAATTATATTGAACTGAGTAGTTTATAATTTTATGTGTTCATTAAAATTATCAGAGGAAAGTTATATATAATTAAAATAATCTTTGTAAAATTGAGCATTTATGATTTGCTATTATGTTGAGAGTAGTATTTTAATTGTTCTAGGTCCACATTATACCATTTTAATTCACCTTTTTAATCTGCAATAGTCATTAGTTTTAGCCTACTTGAAAAATGTGTATCCCATATATATATGTAAGGATTATTGTGGACATGGTCAGAGTTTTCACATTCTGTAGTGTAAAAGATAAATTGTCAAAGCTGCATCCAATAAATCATAGAATTAACTGAAATGAAAGGCAATTAACTGAAGCCTTGGCCCTTATTAAGAAATTATTTCTCTTATCAAACATAAAATTCATTGTAATTCTGAAACAGGACTAAAGATACACATTATTTGATAGTCTACCTATATAAATTAGTAGGTTTTGGAGTTAATGATTTTCAGTACTTTTAAGAAGTGACTTATAATGTGCATAAAAACCAAACTGAGCTGCTCAGGTTAAAGAACCTGGGCTAATATACTACGCCAATTAGATAAAGTAAGGAAATTATTTCATTTAACCTTCCAGACTTGAACTGAAACAAATAATTTTCATGGACAGATTTCATGATCTAATTGAATCATAAGTTTTTATGTTTTAAAGGGTTGGATACTAGAAAAAAATAACTTTTTTTTTTCCATTAGTTGTACTCTAACCTGCTAAATTAAATTGAATATCTTGGGATAAAAATCGTTATGTGAACACCACTTTTTGGTCTGTTGGTTTTAAATCTATATGAATAAAATATCTAAACTAAATCCTTTTCAACCTACAATATTAAACAGGGAACAGATTTTCAGTTATTTTTTTTTTTTCTTACGTTACTCAAACTGTCAAGGTTGTCATGATTTTATAGTGTAGTCACAAGGTTTTGATAGTCATGGTGGCATTTTAGCATAGACATTCTAACAATAAGCCTCTTATAATGAAAATCGAATTTTACTTCCTCTGCCCCTTGCAAAAACATCCTCTATTTCTTTTCAGTGAGAAATAGGAGTAGAAAATAGAACTAAGGAAAATAGTATGAGTACTATCTCTCTCTTTATTCATGGATTTAGGGAGCTTGAGTCATATTTAGGTAGTAGATTTACTTTTTGAATGAATAAGAGAGAACAGAATAAGAAGTGAATTGGATTGCTAGCCATTTAATCCTTGCATATATAAAACACTGAAATATCTGAATGGCCTAAAAGATTTATATAAAGAGTTTTAAAATTAAGAGACTTTGATTTGTGTGTGCGTGTGTATTAACAAAACTAAATAAACTTTTACCCATACTTTATATATGGACATTTTCAGTTACTCGTCAGTGCTATTTTTATCAGGGATCTCAGAAACTCTCATTTGGGAATATCAATATATTACTTAGCAAAATATTTGTTAAAATTTCTTTGACAAGTATAATACTTAAATGCATGATATCCATGTCATGGTTCAAGACTCAGCAAGCTCTTTTTTCAACCAGATAGAAAATATTGTCGGATCTGCAGATCAAACAGCCTTTCTAGCAATTATTTGATTCTGATTTACTTTGCAGACAGATACAATACATGCAAACCAATGGACATGTCTGTTTCCAATATAATTTTCCAGGTTTGGCCCATGGTTTCCTGATTCCTGTTACAGATTCACAAATTGTAGATGTCTTTTTGTTTTACTTTTTATCATGAAAATTTTCAACCATACATAAATGTAAAGATCAGTTTATTGAGCTCATATATACAGAATGCTTACCACTGACTATCTCCAACATTTGCCAAAGCGTTACAATATAGTGTTATAGATATAGAGAAAAGACTAAAAGGTGAATAGGTAAACTGTATTATACTTAACAAAATACTTTTGATTTTTAGTTATACTGTCATCATTGTTTTTCTTCACAGATTTGCCTATCTTATGTATTTTAGCAAATACATGTATTCATATTTATTTACATATATATGTGATTTTTAAACAAATATGCAATTTCTGATGTTCATTTTTAAAGTTTTAGTGCTTTGAGTACATTTAATTTAAATTTCAGCTAACTTCATAAAGAAAAGTTATACATAAATGAATTGTTATGATAATCTTTACTGGAGACACATATTGGATTTACATACCAATACATACATATGTCATTTGTGAACCCAAGATTGTATTTGCCTTATAAATGTCTATAGAATCCAAATGCAACTGTTAAGTTACAAAAACTGATAGGATTTTATTTAGAAAAACAACTTCCCCATTCTTCTTTGGAGAAGTGCCTTTTTGGCTCTATTGCTCATTTTTTGATTGGATTGTTTTCTTTTTTGAATTATATAAGCACTTTGTAGATCTTTGATATCAATCTCTTGAAAGATGTATGGTAAACAAATATTTTCTTCCATTCAGTAGTTTGTCTCTTCTTATAGTCACTGTCTCTTTTGCTATACAGAAACTTTTTAGTTTGCTATAGTCCCAGTTGTTTATTTTTCACCTTTATTTTCTTTGATGCTGGAGATGAGTCTGCAAATATATTTCTTATCTAATTCTAGTATCTATAAAGGTAAATTAGCCTGCCCGGGAATGATCCTCTCCCATTCTTTCAACTCCTTAATGTCATAGTTTTTGTTTGGTTCTTTGCAAAAAATTCATTTTCCTTCCAGTAACATGACTTTTATGAATATTTAGAACATGAACTTCTCAAAAGTTATAGTGCTATCAAGAGAATAAGTAAGACTGATCATCTTAGAATATTTCATGTGAATTTTTGTCAAAGTAAATAACCGAACATTTGCAAACCTATATTGAGAAGGTTAAGTAATCATATTTTTTTTGCTAAAGCATAGTTATTTGTAGAATATTACATCATCATTAGAGTCATCTGTCTACCCTTCTGCCTGTTACATTTTTAACATGTTTATTATAACTTAAAACTGCTACCCCATTGTGAAAATTAAGGGAAATATATAATGTAAATGAATCTTCAAAAGATTATTCTTCTTTGACTCTCAAATTCATTTTTATTCCATTTACCGTAAGACATAGAAATCCCATCATAACTACTTTTTTTCTGAATGATGACAAGACTTCTTAATTATTGATCAGTATATGGACTGATCATCCCATGTAGTGATAAACTACTTAGTCTCTCTTACACTCCCAGTTTTTACACCTGTCTTTTTAGCAATGTCAGTGAAGAACTAGTTCTTTAGCCCTAACTGCCCAGGTGTTGGTGCAAAGCTAGTACTGTAGACATTTACGTTTAGACGCTGTATTAGCCCAACTTCAAGTACCAGATTAGGCAGTGATAGGTTAGACTGTCATATTTAGCTAAAAAAAAAATCTGTATTGGTTGTATTCTGAAATTTGACACTATTGGTATTATCTTAGACTACTGCACTAGAGTCTTAAAAAATGGAGCCACATTTTTTACTTTATTGAAATTTTCCCTGCCAACTGAAATTTTCTTGGTAATTGCTTAGCTTCTTTCTTATATTCCTCATTTATTTCTAAAGCAGGTATTATTTCCTGCTGAAATTTTCTTGGTAATTGCTTAGCTTCTTCCTTATAGTCCTCATTTATTTTTAAAGCAGGTATTTCTGCTCTTCTGCTCATCTTTTGATTGGATTGTTTTCTTTTTTGAATTATATAAGCACTTGGTAGATCTTTGATATCAATCCCTTGAAAAATGTATGGTGCACAAATATTTTCTTCCATTTAGTAGTTTGTCTCTTTCTTTTAGTCACTGTCTCTTTTGCTATACAGAAACTTTTTAGTTTGATATAGTCCCAGTTGTTGCTTGGGATGGAAAAGTTCTCATGTCCGAATCTTCATTCTCTCTACCGCTTTTCTCTAGAGAACACTTACATAATTTGTTTCAGTCCAAATCTTACATTACTCTTTTCATATATTAATATTTTGTAGGATTAAGTTTCCTCTCTACCTGTTCTGTTAACATGTTGTCTCTGTGCTTTTTTTTTCACTCCTGAGTTGTGTGAGCCTGCAATATGCTGAGGAAGAGGTTTGATGAAGAACATTGTTATGAAAGATTAACTTCTATTGTAAATAATTTAAAACTGTAAAAAAATGGTTTCAGTTAAGTCAAAAGTTATTCTTGGTTATGAGCCCTAGCCTCCTTATCATGTCTGTTCTTTAATAAGCTTCTGGGTTATTCTGGTTCTTTTAGATAATTTATATTACTTGTATCAAGTAATTTGAAAAAATTATCTTTCTAGCTTAAAATAGAAACTTATAACACCATTTTTCCTAATTAATATAGAGAAAAATAGGCCAAATTTAATATAAATTTGGGGAAAATGTAAACTAGACACTGTTCTTTATTCACTTTTTACTACCTTGACATACACATTGTAGGATATTGGTGAATAAATAGTTATGCCTCTAATGTTTTCCATGATTCATAGAAAGTCAAGTATGTCATTTTTCATCACTAATTCTAACTAGCATTTTGTTTTTGTAAATTTCAAAGGTTCCCCCAGCAGGGATGTAGGACCTTCCCTGGGTCTAAAGAAGTCAAGCTCATTAGAGAGTCTGCAGACTGCTGTTGCTGAAGTAACTTTGAACGGGGATATTCCTTTCCATCGACCACGACCACGGATTATCAGGGGAAGGGGATGCAATGAGAGCTTCAGAGCTGCCATTGACAAGTCTTATGATAAACCTGCAGTAGATGATGATGATGAAGGCATGGAGACATGTAAGTTTATGATGTTGGCAAAAGCAGCAATTATAAACAACTCTATAAAGAGGCATTTATCAAAGTGTGCTCCAGGGAACCCTGGTGGTTCCCAGTATTGTTATCAAACAGGGTTTTGTGAAGTCTAAACTATTTTCATATTAATAAACTGATGTTATTTAGCTTTTAAACTCATTCTCTCACAAATACACAGTATGATTTTCTAGAGGCAACATATAAAGTGTTACTCTGATAAGATAGAATGCAGAGAAGGTAGAGGGATCTTTTAAACCAATTATTAAAGAGATTTGCTAAATTATAAAATAGTGCCTTTTTTGCAACAAATTTTTTATTTTTTGTAAAAATATAATTACTACTGTGAAATGTTTTTATAATAATATTTTTAGACTTTCTCAGTTAAATTCAATTATTACTCATAATACAATTTACATCAAAGAATTATATGTAGTTCTTAATAATTTTTAGGAGTATAAAGTGATCCTGAAACCAAAATGTTTGAAAATCACCCTATAAAATGTGCGTGTAGTGTGATGCTGACAGTGAATATATGTAATAATCTATGATTATGAAACTTATTTCTGTTTTTATGAACTACTGTTTTTCTTGATTTTAGCAAGATATTTGTACTTCTGTGTGCATTTCCAAATTGCTCATATGTTATGCCAAGATTATTGAAAGTCAAAAGTTAGTATGAATGAGCAATATGTTTTCCATAATAGAATCAGAAAAAAGTAACATTTATAAATATGTACAAATGTATGCTTCAACGAGTAGACTTATAGATAAACATTTGTGGCATAAATGTAGCTGTTTAATTGAATAAGAAAAAATAAAAAACCTCCATTAGTGTAGGCAAGGAGCCAGGGCATAGCAACCCTACCACTAAAAATTGTTGATTTTCTTATATTATTCATAACTACTAATTTACATTTTTGTTTTACAACTTCAAAACAAGTGACTCTGCCCATCTAACCATTTTAAGAAAAGTTGAAGACACTTTCACCTGAAGTTAAAGTAGAAATTGGACAAAAATTAAGAGGGATCTAAATTATCTGCAATTTAACTTTAGATAGACCACCCTTTATTGTATGTACCTAAGAAATACAGTAGAGGGGAAGAAAAGATATAAGTAAAAAATAACATTCTGAGGCATTTTCAGGTAAATTTTACATTTTTTACCTTTCTCTCATAAGGATTTTGGCATGAGGAATATTTCTACTATAATGTAAATGCAAAACAAAACATAGGGAGAAGATTGCCACACCTCTCCCCTTCTAGCCTCACCCCTGCCCCAACCCCACCTTGTTATTCATCTAAATCTGGGTTTTTTTTTTCATTCCTTCCAACTAGTAATTTTTTTAAATTAATTTTATTGGTATCCAACAATGATATACACCTCTTCAGCTATATATTACCACATCATTATATTATATATATATTATTTGTATATATTATTTGTAATATATATATATATATATATTATTTGTAATATATATATATATATATTACCTCCTACCAACACACCCATAATCCTCCACTACAGTGCTATAGTACATTGGGCCCCCAATATAACCTGCTCTCCACTTTCCTGTTGTCCCTCTGGTAGTCTCATTTCTGCAGTTAGTCTGCCAAGGTTTCTTTTTGGTTCTGTTCTTACTCTTTGTTTTCTTTCTCTGTATTCCACGTTTAAGAAAAGACATCCACTATTTGTGTTTCTTCTCATGACTTATTTCTCTTAGCACATTATTCCCTATCATTTCATCAATGTCACAAATGGCAAGATAACACATTTTTTTTAATAGCTGAGTAATATTACACACACACACACGTACACATGCACCCACGCACACACACACATCCCACTTATCTATCTGTGAGCACTTTGGTTGTTACCATAATTTAGCCATTGTAAATTATTCTGTGGTGAACACACGAGAGTATATATCACTTGAAGTATTGTTTTTGATACCTCTTTCGATACCTAATAATGAAATTGTTGGATCGTATGGTAGATATTTTTAATTATTGGAGAAATCCATGATCTCTTTCTTAAGGGTTTGACCAGTCTACATCCCAGGAACAGAATTTCTTTTTCTCCACATCATCATAAAAACTCATTTCCTGACTTTTTGATATGGGACATTCTTATAGGGATGAGATGGAATCTCATTGTGATTTTGATTTTGATTTTGATTTCCCTGCTTAAAAAGGATGATTTCATGTTGTTCATCTGTATATCTTCATTGGAGAATTGTCTATTTAACTCTTCTATCCACTTATTGGTTTGATTGTTTGTTTTGTTTTTGTTGAATTGTTTGAGTTCTTTCTAGATTGTAGGTATCAGATGCTTATCAGATGTATGCTGTGCAAATATTTTCTTACATTTAGTAGGTTGTCTTTTTGTTTTAACAATAGTCTCTTTTGCTGTGCAGAGGCTTTTTAGTTTGATTTTAGTCCCATTTGTTTATATTTTCTATTGTTTCACTTGTCATTGGAAAATCCAAAAAAACATAATGGAAGCCAGTGTCATAGAGTTTTCTTGTGTATGTATTTCTGGTTTCAGGTCTCACATCCAAGTCTTCAAGAACATTTTGGGTTAATTTTTGTATGTGGTGTGAGAGTGCTTTAGTTTCTTTCTTTTTTTTACACGTAGCTGCCCAATTTTCCAAGCTCCATTTATTGAAGAGACTTCATTTTCTCTGCCATTGACCTATTTTTATTCTAGTACCATCCTGTTTTGATTATTGTAACTTTGTAGATAGTGAAATATGCCACTGAAACATTGATAGGAACTACTTTGAATTTGTCTATTGCTTTGTGTGAGATGGCATTCTGAACATGTTAATTCTTCCAATCTATGGCCAAAGAATATCTTTATCTTTGTGTGCTAAGTTGTTTTTTTTTCCTGAAAATATCTTGTAGTATCCAGTGTACATTTACTGCACCTCTTTTATTTAGTTTATTCCTTGGTATTTATTTCTTTAATGTGCTTATTTCCCTGATTTCTTTCTTTTTCTCCTAGTTCATTATTTGCTGATAGGAACACAACTGATTTTTGTAAATTGATTATATAATCTGCCATTTACTTACTGTTTCAATTAGTTTTTAATTTGCTATTTAGGGTTTTCTATGTATATTTCTATGTATATAGCGTGTGAAAGAAGTGATGTTTTACTGCTTTCCAAATTTAAAGTCCTTTCATAGCTTTCTCTTGCCTAGTTGCTTTAGTTAGGACTTCCAATACTATGTTGAATAGTCGCGGTAAAGGTAGATATCCTTGTCTTGTACAAGTTCTTAGAAGAAAAGTTTTAAACTTTTAATCATTGAGTATGATGTTTCCCTTTAGTCAAGGCTGTGTGCCTACACACTACTAGGTAGGTAATCAACTCCCCAGCACTGCTGGCCAAGTGGCTGATCTTCATGAGTTTATAGAACAGCCTCCCACCCTACCAAATCCTTTGTTCTCTCTGTACTTCATCTTTTTTATTGAACATCTCTTCCGTGTTCGTTGGTGGAGTATGCCTGGTTTCTGATGTGCAAGTATTATTCCACTTTTGCCCTAAGCCACTGGACTCTCTTGGTCTAGTACTCCATTGTAGTACTGAGGAGTAAAGCAAGGAACCTCCTCTGATGCCATCTTGGATAAGGAATATTTTCTATTTTTGCTGCCAAGCTTATCTCCAAGATACTTAGTCATATGAACTTTCAGCCCTCTTTCATTTTACCCATTATATCAATGACTCCTTTTCATACAAAAAAATACTCTTTGTGCAGCCCTTCTAGACTATGAGCCCTCTCAATTACATACCTAGTGTTGTCTCTACTGGGTATATATTTAATAAGACATCTAGCACTTTGACTTCTTAATAGTTGTTTTTTAAGAATCTGCAGTTTTGTATAAAAGATTTATTTATTTATGCATGTAAGAGTTGGGGTACATGCCAGAGTTATAGGGGGTGAGAGGATTCACCAGAGACAGAGTGGGGAACAGAATAGGCAGACTGACTGAAATTCACTGCTGAGGAGAGCAGCGGACAAGACAGGAGAGGTCTGCTGCCCCATGTGGGTCAGCTTCCTGGCTGGCCGGGGATTGAACTCGTGCTGCAGTGGCTGCGACAGCTTCATAGTGCTGAGTCTCAACCCTTTGCGCCACCAGGGTTGCCCCAGAATCTGCAAGGAGGATTTTTGTGATGCTTCTGAACTTTTTTGTTGTTCTGATTAAAATGTCATTTACTCTAATTAAAATTTAAATTCCCTTGTGAAATGCTACCAAGACATATTCTTAGTTCTACAAGGCCAGCCTCCAGAGTTTCCCACTACTGTGGTTATCTAAAAAAAGTAGTTTTCTTTTTTCATTGGAAGTAAGATTTAATTATGTTAAAACTTATTCAACTGTCATAAAGAGAGAGAGAGAAAGTAAATAGACAAATTTTAACTTGTGAGCCAAAGGCAAAGTTCTGGGTAATAACTGGGAAAGGCACTTACATAATATGTTTACCTAGAGTGACAAAGTGCCATGATTTCCCAAAATCCTGTTTTCTTTTTTTTGTCATTATACTGAACTTTGAATATAGCAAAAAGAATGACAGCTATCATACATTGCAAATTTTTCCAATTTGTATTGTTGAAATTGTACTAATTTAGTGGGTTAGAAATCAACTAGAATTAGTTGACTTGAATTTAGTCCACATTCATCTTACTGAATTTGGGTTTTGGTCACAGTACTTAAAATCCTTAAGCTTTAATTTCCTCATTTGTAAAACCTAAGATTTGAACAGCTAGATCATTGATTTTCAAATTTTCTACTGTGAGATTGCAATGTGTTTTAGTGGCATTGGGGGTTGGGAAAGCAGTTGGGAAGCAAAGTAAGTGGGGCTTTGCCAAGGCCACCAGCACTACCCCTCACCCTGCTGTCTCTACTTCTGCTGCAACAGTTGTGGGGTGTGAAAATCACTTTAAATACATTTTTGTTCTTTGTAAATTTTAATTTTAAATAAGTGTAGTTTATAGCATATCAGAGGTTTTTAAGTGCTCTTATTTAGGTGTTTTCTGAGGTCTCTTCTAGTTTTAGAATTCCATGATTCTTTGTATCCATTCACTGAATCCTCAATCCTGGTGGCCAACCTCCTCCCTTCTGTAAATTCATAGAGGAAGACATCACCGTGTCTGTTTTAGTACTGCGTGACTAAGTCTTAGTAAATCATATAATTCAATGAATAATTGTTACATAAATAAATGAGCTTCTCTGTAACAACACCCTTTTGTGAATCAGAAAGTCAGACAGACAGACTGAAAGTCAGTACTTTCAGTGTGCAGTAACCTTGATGGTAGTGATACCTTTCTGTTCCTGTTTGTATCCCACACTGAACCTGCATTACTAGACTGCCAGTGGGTCAACAAACTGAGAATAAGAATAGGTATAAATTGGTTAGAGGTAGCAATCATTAGACTGTCACCTTTACATATGAAATACAAAACTATGTTTTGTGCTTACACTTGAGAAAGAAGGCTGACTCAGCTTTTCCTTTAGTTTCCTAAACACCATTCTTTTCTGAGTCTGACTTGTGCATTCTCAACGAAGTCTTTCTATTGCTGTGACTACCCAGAATCCATCGTTTGGTTTCTGGTTGTTCTTCATATCATTGCCTTTGTTGCACTGTCCCTAGCTTTTTCTGTGCTTAGGATGTTGTGGTCAAAGGCCTCTTTCTTATACTGTGGTATTACTCATGTAGGCTACCCGTTGAAACAAAAATACCCTTCCACCATTGAAAATTGGTCAGAAAAGATGCCTGCTGTGCTTCCGAGCAATCTTTTTGTCATGTAAGACATCCTATAAGGATATGGTCATGAATCCTAGGAATCTTAGAATGCAAAGTGAGTTGTGTTTGAAAAGCTATGGAAAGTGGGGCATGAGGTGGGGTAGTAAGGAGCAGCTACCTGTGAAAGCAAGTCTCTTGCTTTCTACTTTCATGTAGCCCTATTCCTCTTTGCAAGTGTGGCTTAGCTACTTGCATGGTTGATTCCTCGTCAGTCAGGCTGAGTACCTCCCCAGTGACTATGTTTTATGACTATAAACAGGCTTGCCTTTTGTCAGCAGTGTTGAAATCATGGCATGGACACAACAATGAGGGCCAAGAGACTGGAGTGGAATCCATGTGATATCTGGTATCTGTCATCTTCTGTAACACTTACGTTCTTCCTGTGGAGATGGCAGAAGTCAGCGTTTTTGTCTCTTATTTAATCCATCTGGCCTCACCATGTTGTGTGTGTCTGTCTGGATCAAAATGGAGCTTTGTATTCTGGGACCCATTATCTCTGAGGCCCTACCTGTGTTTGACAGGTCAGGCATCTACAATCTGCTCCCTCTTCTATGCAAATTATGTACCCTGCCTGGTGCTCAGCAAGCTGCTTCTGCATCCCCCATAATAAATCAGTTGCTGTTGTTACCAAGAGGTTGCATCTATAACATAGCATTTTTTCTTTTAGAAAAAAATATATAGTCCTCTTTTATCCTCAATTTAAAGTTGCCAAATAGTAAAGTTTACTAACAATTCAGTAACAGTTTCTTCTTGGGTTTGGGGAGGTGAAACACAACAAAAGCAAATGCAATACTATTGATTGTACTTAACGGATTTTAAAATATATCCAGATTAGAATTTTAAAACTGCTTGCCTTGAAAACGGAGACAAATTGCTTTTGAGCAACTTCCCTGCTTTTTTATAGAACTCTTATTGCAAGATTAAAAAAAAGCATTGCTCTAAAATGTAAATAAGTCAGCATTATAACATGTAAAGAACTTTATGTTGGTAAATGAGTTAATGTGACAACTTACAGAGGAATTTTTTCTTTCCATTATTAGTTACAAAATAGAATGCTGCATTTGATATCTCAAATTGTCTACTCAGCATTCTGTGCATTCTAGCAACCCTTTGTCACCCCCTATTTAAGCAAAAATAAGGTAACTAAATCTAATTTTATTTTAAGTAAACCATTAGATTACAGTTAATCTGTGAAAAAGTTCAGTATATGAGTTTCAAAGATAATATACTTTATAAAGATTTCCTTTTTGATTTGTTTAATGGATAATTGGATGTTGATATAAAAATATTTGTTCTGAAAAGCTAGGAATAAGAATAGCCCTTACCATCCTTTCATGCCAATAGTATACTTAAATATCACCTGCCATTGACAAAAAGGAACTTTGATTAATTTTTAGGTAGTTTCTGAATGCAGTATGGTTGTAAGCATATGATATAGCCAGTGCTGTTCCTTATATTTTTCTTTGTCTAGTTGAAAAGTAACTTAAGTTGATAGAGTAATAAAAAGTCACATCCAAAATGCTAAATAATAGAATCCTCATTCAAGTCACTTTATAACAAAGAAAAATTGTTTGATAAGTTTGTAAATAGAATGCTGAGGAATTGAAACGTGGAATGCTTGCTTACCTTTGATTCTCAGCTCTAAAGTTTTTAATCCATTACTCAAAATTTACTTTAAAATATTTTCATGTGTATTAATGAGTTACGGCACCTAAAATGTGATTTAGACTGTAAATTCCTGAGGTATCAGAGATGGTTTAACACACTGGTTCAACCCATCTCAGTCTTCATGGAATTTGAGAGGGAGACAAAGGGAAGCTTCCCAAGAGAAGAGTAGAAATGAGTGTTTGTTGGGTCACAATGCAGGTGCATCCTATGTGTAAGCTGAAGCTGGCTTCCTCATATGCAGAGGGCAGGAAGAAACAGAAGAGAGAATCAAGCTACTCTAAATGATAGAGAGCAATTATAATGAACAAGGGAGCTTGAGTAGGATGCATTTTCCAGGGTTGCCACAAGGCAAGTACACTTTCCCCTGTCAAATGTCAAAGGTTCATAGACATTTCAACTGTATTGTCTTGTATGCAACCCAGATAGATAGCAACAAATTATACATCCAAGGCTATGTCATTGGTGCAGGTTTTGGAAACATATATACCCAACAAGCAGAATTAGAAAACTCTAATTATCCCAGGGTCCAGATTGAATGTCAATGTCATGAACAGGGTGCAGAGGGAATATATGGAAAGAGAACCATCCTTGACTGCCAGGTTCTTCTGTTACATTGATGTGTGCAGTGCAGGTAAGAGCATAGTGAGGAATGAGATTTAAGATTTAGGCAGACAACAGATCACAGTCTTGTATACATTATTTGCATTTTACACTAAGAGCCTTAAAGAGCACTTGAGGAATTTCAATTATAAAAAAAAATTTTGTAGGGACTATTGGATAGGGGATGGGCTATCAGGGATGGGATAACAAGTAGCAATGTTGGTGCAAGATCAGTTCTATGATAGTAATGCAATAATCCAGATGAATAATGATGCTTGGCAATGCAAGAGAAAAGGAAGAAACTGTTTACATGTGTAGCATCTCACACGTAAAGATGGATGATGATGATGTGATTTCTCTCATTAGCACTTCCAGACTCAGTAACCTGAAATCATCATCTCACAGTGTAATCACCCCATTACCAAGCTTTTTAAATTTTTTCATGAAATCTCCTGATTTTACTTCTTCTTGTCCATGTAGCACAAATCCTCATTATTTAATATCTGAGTTACTCTTAGGGTCTCATGACTGGCCCCACTGTTTCTAGATTTGCTGTGTAAGTACTATAACACAAATTTCTGTGCTCGTTCTTGGTAGACTATGCCCTGTCTATGAAGTCTGTCTTCTTACAGTCCCCACACTCTCCTCTTACTCTCTTATATGTGAAGTAGACTGTCTGCTTCCTTCTTTGGAAAAGTTTTTCCCAAGCAATCTAGTTTTCCTTAGCTTTGTAAAGCTCTAACATTTTATAGTCTATGAGACTTTTTAGTATCGACTATCTTTTTAACATCAGTAAATTTTTTGTGGCTTCCTCAATGTGGCTTGTATGGCATAGTAGCTAAAAATAATGACTTTTGGGGGAGGCAGGCAATTTGCTTTCTCAAAAATTAGCAAAAGAGAACATTGCCAGCCATTCACTATTTCATAACATTCACACATTTTTTATGTTGTTACTTGTTTTAGTTTTTCTACTTCAAATAGAGCTGTGGTCTGGAATATCTTTCCTTGACATATAGATACTATTTTGTATATTATTAAATATATGTTTGAAAATAAATTTACTCCTTCTGTAAAATACAATTTTCAGTGGTAATTCCAACAGCAGCATTATGAGTCTTGCCACGCTGCATATACAATTTGTTTAGAAAGATTGTTGAAAAGGTAGTCTCAGAGTCACTAGTGTTGTCCCTGTGGGCAAAAGACAGTATCCTTTGTGAATTATCATTTAGTGGGAGAACACTTGGACACTGACGCAAATTCCCAAGTATTCAGAAACGTAGGGTGTGATCCTCAATTTATGCTGCAGAATTCTCTTGGAAAAGTATGGATAATTCTGCCATAATTTCTAGGAACATTTTACCTGCTTCATTTGAAGAGTTGCATTAAAGAGAAGTTTAGAATGTAAAGTAGAAAGAAGAATTTTTATTAATGCCATCAACTCTTTGAAAGAGTAATATTTTTGTCCTCTATCCCAATATAAACAAAGGGATTTTCTTTTTTTAATGAAATCTGTACACTTTTAATTTGAGTCTCTTAGGGTTCATCTATTTTAACATCAGTTGCTGAAATACTTTGTATAATATCACTAATAAATATTGCTTGATTCCTTCATATCTTTTTCTCTTTTTAAGATTGTACTCCTGGTTCTGCCTCATAAGTTATTAGTCTCCATATTTCAGTATAAAAATTTCTTTATTCCTCATGTTCATGCCAACTTTATATGTGTGAGTTCAGTTGTTTATTATTTTAATCTTCAGAAAAAGCTAAATTTTTCCATTGCTAAGAGCTTGTCATCTAATATTAAAAGTCATAGATCAAAAAAACAGATCCTGTTAATCAATACCATCTGTATTACTAGCTGTTCATTTCCTACATCTTCTTTTCTAAAATCAAAATAAGAAACAACAAAAATAAGAAAGAGAAATAATATTCATGTCTTCAAAGTTCTTGATTCCTGAATAGGATTCTGCAATCCCTGAGTTATTTTTTTACATTATTTTTTACCTAACACTGATCAATAGAAATTAGTAGTGGTCAGTGGATTTACTAAATCTATTGAAATGTTTTATTACTACATCTCATTTTAATTTATTCTCTTTAAATCTTGTTTTAAGAATATTGCTTTCAAAGACTTGAGTAATCCTATATTTTTATATTTATTTATCTTCCAAAGTAAATTAAGTTACTCACAAATCTATATTTTTATCATTAGGTATTTCTGATACTTAGGTTAGTTCTTTATAAATAAGGAGCAATAAATGATACTTTTTCACATGATTGGCTGTTTGTTCAAACATCTGCCATGCATTCAATAAATATTTAACAATTGTTTTTTGAGCTGTGTCCTCAGAGGAAAGTACATGTGCTGTGATGAATAAGAAGTAATCATTTTAGGGCCTCCCTGGTGGGGCAGGGGTTAAAGACACAGTGCTATGAAGCTATCGCTAGCCACTGCAACATGAGTTTGATCCCTGGCCAGGGAGAAAACCCACATGGTGCAGCAGACCTCTCCTGTCCCACCCGCTTCTTCCCTCAGCAGTGTATTTCAGTCAGTCTGCCTGTTCTGTTCCCCACTCTGTCTCTGGTGAATCCTCTCACCACCCGCCCCCTGAACCTCTGGCCTACACTCGAGTTCTTATAGGCATAAATACACAAATCTTTAAAAAAAAAAAAAAAAAAGAAAGAATCATTTTAATTTTCTATGTTTCTGTGTTTACCGGTTGAACAAATCATGTCCTTCTAGTAATAAGTATGACCAAATCATTTAAATCTAATGAAATTGTCAGAGTTGTCTAAAATATATTAACTGCTAAATCAGATTCATGTCATAAATAGCACTGAAGATACTTCATGGCTCCTTTCAAATTTGATTATATAATATACTATTGGGATGCTTTCATCTGCATTTAACAGAAAATAAAACTCAGATAATCTCAAACCATAAGGAAATACGCTGTTATGCATTAGTGAGTTCTAGAGTTAAGCAACTTGAGCAGTTATTAATTCCAGTCCTAGTGATATTATCAAAGACCTAACATCCTCCTGCCCTTTTACTCTACTATTTACAGTTCAGCTTATCCAGAGTAATTGTGGAGTTCAGAGGCTTTTTGTTTTCTTGTTGATATGCAACATAAGGGAGTAGGCCATCTCTTCATATCATGTTTTTAAAGCTTATGGAGTCATTCTTGGATTAATAAATTAACAGGCCTGGCATCCATAGGTTGGTATACACTTAATAATGATTTTACCCCTTAGAACTAAATTTCATTCCTGAATATAATCAGAGTCTTTAGGAAGAAGAAAGAGAAATGGAATGTGAATAAGTAACCAAAAAAGATCACTTACAGTATCAACAGCAGCTGGCTCTTCAATGGAAAAAAAAATATTCCAGTGACCACATGGCTAGAGTCAACTTTTGACAGTAAAATGTTTGCAATGACTAAATATTTTCTTACGGCATACTTATGGTATAACCAAGTTTCAATTAAAACCTAAAATCATCTTCTCCTTAATCATTATCATATAAGTGCCTCATCTTTTGCAAACTTCTTTGTGACCCAGTCCCAACAAGATACCTATCAGAATTGTGTAGCTTAATTTGTAACATGGACTAGAATTTTAATTGAGTTGCATTTGCATTTGTTGAAAACATGGTAATTAGATATGTCTTAATTGTAGAATGACTGTGCTGCATTAAGGAGAGATAAATGGCTTCATGTTATATCTTCTTTAAAAAGTATCTTTCTCTATAGGATAGGAAAGTAGTTGTTGCTTTAGCCCATAGAGCAGTTTCAACAGGCAAAAATGTTAATCAAAAACATTTCTGTTCAGAAATGTCTGCACCTTTGTGTAGACATCAGTAAAAGGAAAGCAAATAACCTATAAAAATGAACAAAATTTAAAGAGGAAAAATAAGTAAAATTTATATAGCTTGTAAAATAATAAATTATCTAAATGTGGGATTAGAATTTGTTGTTCTTGCATTGTAATTTACTATATGGACATAATAGACCAAGCCACTTACTGTGCTAATATATTATCAGTACTTTTCTTACTTGAAAAATGATTTATATGTGTTTTTGTATTTCCTTAGTATAAGGGGAATAAAATATTTCCTGGGCTTTACTATAAAGCTTGTATTAAGTGTACAAAGTCTGGTTTTAAAATGAAAATCAGTAAGCTTATATAAGTGAATACATAAATAAGTATTATATACATGTTTGCATTATTAAATTAAGTGTATGTTATTAGCTCATTTAAACTTTTAAAGACCATGCTAATTCTGCAAAGGGGTAGGGTCAAGTGAGAGATCGTTATTTGCCTTTATCAAATAATTTTGAATTTGAAGCCTATATAATGCAGTACTCTAAAAGAACATCTTCTGTTTGTACATATGAAGCCACATATTGCTAAGTATTTTTAATTAGTTGGCATTGAAAGGAATTACTTAAATCAGTATACCCCCAAAAGACTTTCTGTGATAAGGTATTATCTAAATTAAAAGGTCCAAAATAAACATAAAGAATTCTCAAAAGTGCAAGTATAATTTTAAACAATCCACTTGCTTGAGGCAAGAAATTGAACTAGGATTTTTGATTTTATAATATTAGTTTATAAAACCCAAAGTTAATGATTTAACACTAATTTTCTGTTTCGCCCATTTTAGAAAATAAGTGTATTGCATGAATCAGAAAATTATTGTGTCTATGAAAAGGATTGGCAACAAATTGACTTCAGCATAAAGTTAGTTGTGAAGGCACTGCCTTTATTCTGTTACCAAGCCAAGAGCAGACATATGCCCCTTGTATTTCTGCCAAAACTATTAGGCAGAAAACTAGCAGAATTGCTACTGATACTTCCATTCATGATTTATGATAATGGTTGCTGTGGAAGACTAAGTCATTTACATTTATTGAGCTCATTTTTTGTTTATAGTTTCAGACACCGTAGAAGTTGTAAAACCCACTAGAGAATACATAGAGCACTAACAATAATAACATAAAGATATATCAGAAACTAAAAACACGTGCAGTCGATCTTCCTATTGTTACCGCAGTTGCATGGAGGCTGGTACTGTCAGACTTCATTAGAATAGCATAGGCATTGTTCTCAAGGTAGGGGTATGGTGATGCCCTAAAGACTGGGAAAGAGTTTGGTTGAGATAAACTCATGAGTCAGGTTTTAGTAGTTGGTTGTTTCATTTAACAACTACTTATAAACAGCTGCAGTCTGCCTGGCATTTATTATTTAGAAGCTTAGAGAATGGGAGACAGACATGGAATTATACTGTGTGAGAAGTGTAATAACATTTGTACAAAGAAGTCTGGAAGAACAGGTAAAAGCAGTTTTACACATGGGAATTTTAGGAAATTAGTATTAATTTATATAGTTTGGGTATACCAGCAGACTTTTTGTAACTCCTGAGAACTTTTGAGAATTGTTTTATAGTGACTTGGTCCTTTTCTCGAAGGTGAGGCCACACCCATTTCCCAAAGAGTAGAAGCAGTGGTTTACAGTCAGATGGTTGACAACCATGTTCAAAGATAAGAGAAGAGATGCTGCAACACTACTTAAGTTACATTTCTTAGGAGATTCTCATATGAAAATATTACTTATCCTTCACACTTTGTCCAGTAGGTCCAGCTATTCTTTTCCTACTCTATGTAGACAACAAAAAATTATAGCCTTAGCGCCCCATTTATTTGTTAGGTTATGAATTTTCACTGGAACTGTAACTGACTTCCTCAGGCAAACCTGCGCAGTTCCTACTTACATATTAATTGATAGAGAGGACAGAAAAGCAACATTTTTAAAAGCTACCATGTTCCTTGGAAGAGGATTATAGTTCACAATTAGGTAATACAATACAAAGGAAGATCAGCCTTTTTAAAAATCATGTATATAGTTGCTAGCCAGTTCAAGAGTCTCTTTGATGTAGCTTCTTGACTGTTTTCATCAGTGTGAGCCATGAGTCACAGCATTAAACAATCACATATAATGGAAAATAGATTTCTGAAATACAATGCTGACTGCTGAAATTATCTTCTGGGAAGACTGTCTACTGACTGGATAACAGATCATCCAAAAACATGCTGTATGAAGCATAGAATTGAGCAATCAGAGTTGATCAAAGAAATTCATGAAAGTTTGCTGAAGTTCAACTCAACAGGATATAATAGTAGAAAGAGCCCAGGACTGGGAGAGTGCTGGCTGCTTAGCTTCTGTTTCCTCAGCAAGAATTTGGTCACAGTGACCTCCAAAGTACCTTCTGGATATAAACCTGTTTATATTTTTATAATTTGGCTGTACCTAGGGTATAAACTACTGCTATGCATTCATATTTTTAACCAAATTGCCATCATAAAGAATTCTATACTTTTTGTGTTATGCTAAATAGTTGACATTTTTTTAAAAAAGATCTACATTACTATAGTCATGCCACCATTTAATAGTCTTTTCTCAGATTTGTGAGAGTTTAATTGCAAAATACTAGAATATTGAGATTGTTTTAACTGGTCTTGTTACACTCTTGATAATTGTGTGTTGCTAACTCAAGTGCCCCTAGCTAGTAGAGAGGAAAGGCTAAAAATTTCAGTTGAAGATATATTAGACTTAGAGTTCAGTTCTTTGTGGAAGATTGGGAAAAGGCCTAACTGTTCTATGTTCTGTGTTTTAAAAACAAGCGCAAAAACATTGATTGACATGTAATTTGTTGGGATAAGGAAAAAAAAAGAACTTACAATTCAAAGGGCAACCTGAATTTGGAATAATTCTTACATTTTGGAAGAAAATTATAGACAACAATCTCAAAAAAATGAGAATTTCTACTAATATTTGCATTTATTGCTTCCTAATATGGACATTCTTAATGTTTTTTATTAGGTAGATAACTACTCTAGTTACTTTTCTTTTTTTTTTTTTTAAGATTTTTTTATTTATACAATAGCTGGGGTACAGGCCAGAAATGCAGGAGGGTAAGAGGATTCACCAGAGACAGAGTGGGGAGCAGGACAGGCAAACGGACCCAAAGCACTGCTGAGGGGAGCAGCAGGCATGACAGGAGAGGTCTGCCAACAGGAGAGGTCTGCTGTGCCATGTGGGAATCTCCCTGGCCAGCTGGGAATGGAACCTGTGCTGCAGAAGCTACAGACAGCTTCACACCGCTGCACTCAACCTGCTAGGCCACCAGGGAGGCCCACTTTTCATTCTTTCAGTTACAAAAAGTTTGGGGTATTGAAATGCCCTTGAATCATGTGGTTACTAAGTGTTTTCTCAAAGGATAATTTATTGTTATTGCTCTGTCATCTTTTATCTTCAATTTAGAGAAATGAAGTTATGGATTTACACATTTTCAAGGCTCTAACTATTTTTAGATGGACTTGCAAAATTATTTAGGATGAGAACATTTAGTAGTAGCATTTACTAATGATGTTGGCCTTATGTAATGACAATAGAAGGAAAAGTTACAGAGATTGTGACGAGCCAGTCGTCTGTATACAGAAATTGCAAATGGACATATTTGAAAGTCTGAGGAAAGATGTCCTTGTGATGACACTTGGTGTGCTAACTAGTTGAACAAATTAATGAGGGGCCAGTGTGAATCTAAATTATCTTTACCAGGAGGAAAAAGAAACACTTTGGGAAGTCTGTTCATTTCCGTTTCTTTTTTTGGATTGGAAGAATGAACATTTTTAATGTTTTCTATTTTATTTATTATTAGGTCTTAAATCTTTTTAAAATTTTTATTTATTAAACATCCTTGTTTACTTTTTCACAGTATAGGATTTCTCCCCTCAGGTGCCGTCACCATTATTTTCCTCTTCATTTTGCAAATAAAGTGCCATTATAAAGCAAAATTGAACTAATTAAATTTTAAAGATCTTATTGGCTTTGTTCAACAATTCATAAATTGGGCTGTATTCCATTTCATAGACAGAAATGGGCTTTGAAGAGCTGTACAAAATGATAGACTTATATAAGCAGTAGGGGGTGGGAAAAAGAAGTTACTAGCAAAGAGAGGATTGTTACAGGCAAGGGCAAGTGGATTATATCATAGGGGTGCTGATGTAATAATTCCAGATTGATGCCTTAAAAAATAAAGACTACATATCTGTAATAGCAGAAAGATAATTAAATTAGTTACTAGCTCCCAGTTTTTTGAAATGAAGCTTAACAAGGTGATTCTATTATGGCCTGTTGTGGTTTTTTTTTTTTTTTTTTTTAATAAACACTCTCCAGGACCATTTGGGGTCTGTGTTGTATGATGAGGGCCTGCTAATCCCTGTCCTCCAGCCCTCCCCAGCAATACTTGCTCTGTATCAAGGAGGGTGTTTCTAAAAGTGAATCAGTATTCCATCAGGAAGCTCTTACACTTTGGGGTATCGTCTTCATGTAGGAATAGACATATGCACAGTAATCAACCACATCCTAATTCTGCTCAAAAGTAAACAGCATTGCAATCCATGTTGAAGGCAGGGCTGTGCCATTGTAGGAATTGTGAGAAATTAAAACCCTCACATATCATTTGGCTTCCTTATTTGTGTTCCTTTGGTTCATGGTATTCCTTATTTATTTATTTATTTTGCCTTTTCTTTTTACCTTCCAAGTGGAAGAAGACACAGAAGAAAGTTCAAGATCAGGAAGAGAGTCTGTATCCACAGCCAGTGACCAGCCATCACATTCTCTGGAGAGACAAATGAATGGCAACCCAGAGAAAGGTGACAAGACTGATAGGAGAAAAGATAAAACAGGAAAAGAAAAGAAGAAAGAAAGAGATAAGGAAAAGGATAAAATAAAAGCCAAGAAGGGAATGTTGAAGGGTTTGGGAGACATGTTCAGGTAAGTCTTTACTAACCCAAGCCAGATAATCCCTAAACAGACCAGTGTGAAGGTAATAGAAAGTATTAAAAGCACAGGTTTGAAAACATTATCTTTGAGGTCAACCAACATTCTTTTCTAATTAAGTCTGCATTTTTATTTTCTTAAGAATTTTGCTTTAGTTATTTCAGAGGATTTTAGGGGCCTTGAAGATGCTATCTTGCCAACCAAGTAACTCTATTGAGAGGAAGGAGGGACAAATCTGTGTCTTAGCTATGCATAAGAGTAAAAGCCCAGCAAGACAAAGGGCTATTAACTCCTGTTTCTTCTTTTGTGTGTGTGAACAATGGTTCATTATTTAAATTTAACATAGAGCTCAAGTTAGGAGTAGCATTTAAAGGTTCATTAATAACAAGTCTATTAAAAATGTTTCAAATAGAGCTTCAATTAAGCTGGTTGATTAATTTAATACTTATTACTTCAGTCTATAAAGATTTCATTAAATGTAGTCTCTGGCTGTTTCCTGACAGTTGTTTTTGTGTCCCTAAATTATACTCTAGGATTACTTAGCATATCATTTTTACAAATCATTGCTACACAATAAAGTGACAAGTTTTCTAGAAGTTGCACTGAAAATCTCCCATAAATATTCATCTAAGGTGATTTATAATATTCAGGTATTTAATGTTAAATATAAAGATGTCTTGATTGTTCCATAAATTAAACTCCTAAACATATCAAGATGATGGTTTACAATTGAAAACATACAGCTTAGCCATTTGACTTCAAAAAGTAGCTATCTGCATTTTGAATCTCTTCCTTTTAACTTTTCTTAATTGCATAATGTGAACAAGTTTTTTATTTTCATACAATTTGTTGATTTATGATTCTGATGTTGACCCCAATAACTCAGGGAGTTATAGATGTCAAGCCCACAAAATTGAGGGCTCATTTCCCAACCTGCAAGCTACACAGCACAACAGATGTGTTCTGTGTTCTCTAGATGTCTGATTAAGTTAAGTGCAAGGGAAAGAGTAATCCACAGACTTAGATAACATAAAGCCTAGCCTGTCAGCAGGCTTGTATTGGATTTCCATGTCCAATGCTTCAAAACCTTGGAATTTTCAATTTCATATTAGTGTTTTTCTTGTTAATACACTGTTCCTTCTGGATGCATTTTCATTCAAATCATCTTCTTAATTATATTCCACATCCACACTATTTTGGGGATGAAATTCTTCCTGTTGTGTTATTCCTACTGTACTTACATGTTGTTAATCCTGGTTGCTATCGTGGCTTTTCTCAATTCCACTTCATGGAATTTAAAATCCAAGCTGATAGTTCAAGATCAGCTGTGATGGGGCACTTTGTCACCCAGAAGAGCAACATATCCTGGCATGGAGAATGTAACTGTATCTTAAGCAGTTGTAATATATTGTCTAGATTTCTTGAATATGGCTCTGTTCTATCTGGTTGTGAATAGGCTGAAGCTTGAAAAATACTGTTCCTTAAAAATGAGTTGAGAGCAATTTATTAAATGCAAAATTAAGTTTTTTTGTTTTATTGACTATTAGTTTTCAGTTCTTCCCTTACACCATCATTATGTCTTTAGCACTTCAGAAAATTCTCAAGTCGTGTTGGAGTTTTCAAACCATTTTCTAAATACCTTCCACACTTACTGGATCTAATTATTTGATACTAGTAGACTGTCAGGTTCATTATGTTTTTTTGTTTGTTTATTTTTAATAGCATATGAAATTATAGTAAGATTTTTAAAATTGGTCTTTTTTTTTTTCTTTGTTCTTTTAAGGAGCATGGATTGTGGTTTCTTTAGCAGTTTTGCTTTTAAATAACCTACTTAAAATATGTATGAGTTTATACAGTTCTTGGAACAATTTTTAAGGCTGGCCAAATGCAAGCCTGAAGTACAAAGCTGGGGGGTATGTGTGTGAGTGTGTGTGTGTGTATGTGTGTGTGTTCATATGTTCTTTTTTTTCCTTGCAGATAATAGAAAGGGTAAGGAATTAGATATTGGGGGGGGGTCTAGCTTTCCAGGACATATGAGCTTTTTCTCTTTAGTCACTTAACTTTGATAAGTAACATGTTTTCCTTTAAAGACAGGCTCATTGGCTTTTCTACCACCATCTAACAATCACCCCACCCCCTCCTGCACTCACACATACACACACTATTCCTATCGTACAGATAACTACAATTTTTGGTTAAATTTGGTGAGGATCAAATAGATGGACAATATTTTAAAAAACTCAGGAGAGGGAAAAAAATGGCACAATAAGTAGATGTTTTTGTTCATTGGTATACACAAACGACATGGCTTTCTAGTTCACATATAAAACAGTATTCACAAAATTATTTCATCATTGATAAATAGCTCTGGGAAAGAATGTTCTGAGTCATATGAGTCACTCCTCTGTTTATAAATTATAGAGCATATGAAGTGCAAAAGCTGACTTAGTAGAATTGTAATGAATCACAAACTGAAATCTTTAAGGAAACAACACTGTTTTGTGTTTGTACGAATTTCTTTGTACGTGTTACATTTTCTCTTGCACATAAGGAACTGCTGTGGCCTTAATTAAAATGGCTTTGTATCAAAGAAACCTGATTATTCTTACCAAACAGGTAGACATGACTTGTTAATGTAATCATTCCGTGTGTTGAGTGTAGAGCAGAGAGGGTCTTAAAAGTTGAGTTTCTGTGTATGTTTAATTCTCAGATGCTTGGCTGTTCAAATTTAATAGTATAAAATATGTCTGAGAATTCTATAATTACATGAGATTATTGCTAAAGAGGAAATTATGTCTGTAATTTAGGAAAGAGATATCTTATTTAATGTTTAAATATATTTACTTTTAAAGGAAAGCAACAGCATTATTAAGTAACATATTTTTGCGTTACTTTCTGTCTCCAAACTGAAATAATCAATATGACAATAAAATGCTGTAGTTAGGATCATATTCTCACATATTAAGTATTTAAAATTAGGTATTTCCTTTTTCTCAACCCTGGAATAGTGCAATGTAACATTACTGTGCCTGAAAAAATAACCATTGGTGTTTAAATGTCATAAAATTGTGTGTACTCTATGAAGTTCTTAGAAGTGACCTTATTGTGCACATCTCAGATTTATTTTGTGCTTTTGTCCATATGGGATAACGGAGAGCCTATCACTATGGAAAACTAAAGCACAAGTAATGTTGCAATATTACCATTAAAATTGAGTCCTCAAATTACATTTAAAATGATTACCTGGGTCCCTGAAGCATTATTTTTATTCAGTTTTGTAAAAGGAAATAGATAAGTTAATTTGAAACCTTTTTACTTGAAACCAGATATACTGCTGTCTTTCCCTTTATAGAATATAATAGTTTGCAGAACACAATGAACATGATCAGATTTGAAAACAATGTTGTAGTTTGGATTACACCTCTTAGGCATTTGAGAGAATAACAAACACGAATTATTGTTGCTTTCCTTACCTGTACTTACTAACTGTGTGTCTGTACCGTGTTTCTCATTTAGCCTTGCCAAACTGAAGCCTGAGAAGAGATGAACAACAAAGCAGATTCAAAAATGTCTTGAGAAGCACATTATCGCACAGTTGTTTTTTTTTTTTAAAAAACAAACAATAAATTTATTTTTAATGAATTCTTAGTGGCTGTTGACGAATTTTGTTTACGACATCAGCAGTTTTGATGGTTTAATAATTTCCGTATTAATCAATTTGAAACTTTCTTATCTTGATTTCAAGCTTGGGGGTTTAAATAACTGCTTGCAAAGGCAGAGAAGTGATTTTTTTCCTATCATTTTTCATTAGCCCCTTTCCATAGTAGAAAACCATAGTCCTAGCTGCTGGCGTATTCAGAAATCATCAGCACACACCAATCAGACTTTAGAATCAGTGCTTCCAGATCACGTGCCCTCATGGTTTGGTTGTGTAACGCAGTGCCTGGGGACACAGACAGGGTGAGAATCAGCAGTTCTTTTGCCATGAGGTGTGTAGGTTGGGAGAGTTATCCATCAGTTGATGACCAAATGATACAAGATGAAAGATTTTTTTGGCAAGGGTTAGTCCCTTCATGGGTTAGAGTTTAGACCAAAAATGGGGTTTGAAAAAAAAAAAAAAAACCAGCAGTATTGTACGCTCTGGGCAGGCTGAACCTGCAAGTTTTCTAGGGAGAAAAAGCAGAGATGCTCTGACAAATAGCAATCCCTAGGTTGCTGAGACTGCATGGATGGAGAGCATACACTCTTCGTAAAAATATTTCTGGAATGAGTTTGCCTGGCCAAATGTTGCAATCACAGATTCAAATGTGCAGATGGTTCTCAGGCTGTCCGTGCTTTAGAATGAAGCCTCTGCTGATACAAAACCTAATTCACAATCTCTTCATTCTTCATGTCCCCTCAGGATTTCTGACAAAATGGGTTTAGTTATCTCTATTTCCTGAGAATGTTAGATTCTCAGGAATTCTACTATAAAAAATCCTACTATAAAAAATGATGAAGAAAAAGAGAACCATTTAATAAAGGATGATGTAGACTTGATTTGTGTGCTTGTGAGCAGGATTTAACTCTGTTCTGACTTGATAGCAGTTTTCAAACCCACCCTATCCCCCATCCCAGCAAAGCAAAATCCCTCACCTATATTATAGGAAGGAGGCAAGTATAACCATGTTTATTTGTTCATGTCAGAAATATTGGGGCTTATAGTTTTTGTGACTCAGCTCTAACTGCCCTGTGGATTAATGTGACCAGTTTCACAATGGTAAAATTAAATGGCATCCTTTGCAACCTGCCAGTGATTTAGGGAATGCAGTTAAAATAAATATATAGTAAACTCTGCCCATCTAAATGAAATTCAGGTGAGAGGCTTCATAATGGAAATGAAAGAACTAGAAAAGATTGCTTTTTGCATAACTGTATTTTCTTTCTTGTTTGTCATCTGGACAGAAGACAGCTCTGTTTTATAAGTACATATATGGGGAGGTTTCTTTGGAATAAGTTATGAATTTATAAATCCCAAGGATTTAATATATGTTTCCATTAATTTAAATGAAAAACACAGGAACACAGGAAAATAAATGAGACTAACCTGTTAGCAAAGACAAGTTTTGGGGTAGCTGATATCACATTCTTCAAGTATTCTTCTTTTCCTTGTTAGCAGTTTTAAATAGAGAACCTCTGACATCTGCAGTACTGAAGCTGACTGCAAAGGAAGCTGGAGGAGGCACAAAGCGTGACAGCCAGGCCTTTCTAAGACCTTTCTGACGTTCTTTAACGTTTCTTTTCCATAGACCTGTGGCATGAATATAGAATGCAAGTGTCAAGGATGACACCCACTTTATAGTTTCTGTAAAGCAAACCTTTTCGTAAAAGAAATTTTTGACAGTTCTGAGATGCTAAGTCAATTTCAGTTCCAGACTGTGTGGAAAATGGAATATTTTTTTCTGCAATTGATGTGAAAATTGAAGGCTAGTGACTATTCACTTTCAAATAAAACAGGGTAAATAAATACTATCACACCACTGAAAAAATGTACTAGAAGACAGATGCAGCTAATGATGTTTACCACAACATATACTGGGAATGTTCTTCCTGAATGTCTTTGTTACCATTAGAGGTTCTGTATCTTTTGCATTAAATATAATGGATCATATACAGGTTATTCCTAAATATATTTTTATCAAGCCACAAATTACTATATAAAGACAATTGTTTCATCCTATCAGTCTTTTAAAGAATTCACTGAGGAAGTGACCTCTTACATAATTGAATGTTACATGATTTTTCTTCTGACCTCTCTTTAATAATAGCCAATTTAGAAACAAATGACTAAAATTGGATTGAATTTCATATTAGAGTGTAATGTCCCTGTCTCCTGCTAACCTTTCCACTTACTCTATTTTTAAGGAAGGATAGTCCATCTGTGCTTTACCCTAAGGTCAGGCACCTAAAGCCATTCAGATTTTCTCTATTCTGGAACATTGCTCCAGCTATTCTTTCTTCCATGTCCCATAGTCAGTGATTGTCCTTCTCTAATGGACCATTCACTGTGTCCTACACTATGCTGTTCTTTCATCCATTTTAAAGATTTTTTTAGCATACAAGAGCTGGGGTGTAGGCTAGAGGGGCAGGGGTGAGAGGATTCACCAGAGACAGAGTGGGGAGCAGAACAGGCAGAACTACTGAAATATGCTGGTGAAGGGAGCAGCCCGCAAGACAGAAGAGGTCTGCTGTGCCATGTGGGTAGCTCCCTGGCCAGGGGGTCTAACTCATGCTGCAGTGGCTGCTGATAACTTCCAAAGCTGAGACTTAATTCACCAGGGAGGCCCCCTTTTTCCGTTTTAGAGAAAAGTCTCTCACCATATGCACACCTCCAACTATGACTTCATTTTTCCTCCTACCCTTTAGAGAATTTGCATTTGCTGTCTCTGTGTCCCTGTTCTGTCCTAAACTCCCTTCAGTGATGCCTTCTTCCCCCTTGGCGCCACAGAAACCTGCTCTCACCCAGGTCACCAGTGTCTTCTTCATCGATAACTCTTGCCTGATCTCTTCTCAGCCCTCATCTTGTTCTATTGGCAACACTCAGCATATTTATTGTCACTTGTCCTTGAGATCCTTTTGCTGCTCCTTCCTCTCTGCCCACTGCAGTCTCCATTTCTAATTCTTTGTGGTGCCCTGTCCTCCAGATAATAGAGTGCCCAGAAGCTCAGACTTTAGTCTTCTCTTTTCAGCAACGCAGAATTTTCTCAGGAGGCTTAGGGATCTAAATATAATCCACAGGCAGATGACTCTCAAATTCACATCTCTATCCTGGATATCATCTCTGAACTCTAGCTTTATAATTCTTACCATTTTTGAGTGCCAATCAGATACCTGAAACTTAACATAGTCCTAACAAAGTTCTGGATATTTCCCTCAGAACTGTTTCTCACGGTCTTCCTGTCTCACATAATGGTAGCTCTTTTGTGCTTGTTTTTTTTTTTTTTTTTTTTCATTTAAGTCCAAAACATTGGAATACTCCTTCATTTTATTTTTATTTATTTTTAGTTATGCCCCTCATTTAATTATTAATGTACAAAAGCCTTTGATCTGTTTTCATGTGATCGTACGATCCTCATTTGATCCATTTTTAGCACATCAGTACCTCCATCCTTTCTGTCCTGGTTTTTGGCTGTGTCCTCCAGCCACTCTCCTTGTTTCTGCTCTTGGATCCCTACATATATTCTCAGCATTAAAGCCAGAGGTCACATCATTTCTCTCGTCTGTTTATTCCACAGTAACCTTCCAAATCACTCAGAATTAAGGCTAAAATTCAGAGTCAGCTTGAGACTCTAGAATTCATGCTCTGCCTCCCATCTTTCTGATCTAAAGCCTCATTCTTTTGCTAACATCACTCTAGCTACACTGTTCTCCTCTTTTCTGAACCTGCCACAACCACTAGAGCCTTTGTTCTTGTTCACTCAACCTGGATTAATCTTTACTCAGATATCCAAGCCTCATTCCTGTATTTTTAATACTTTACTCAAGTGTCAATTTTCAAGGACCTATGCAACATTGCAAACTTTGCCCCATCCCATCTTGACACTTTCTGGTTTATTTTTCTTTTTTTCACCCCTCTCCCCCTCAATAATATGAACAACCCACTTACTTGATTTCATAATTACTTGACAGTTTGGAATTGATAACAATTTCTTCCCTGCTAAATACCTAGAAGACTGCTTAGTACATAGTCAGCGCTTCGAAATGTCACCGATGCCAGGTTGCCCATACCTCTTAAGTGCATCCCCTGAATTCTAGCAGCCAGTCACTACCTCTCCAAAGCCTTGGAAGGAAACTCTGCTTTTCTGTTCAGGACTTCCAGAAGTGCTTGGGGGCAGTGCTTGTTAGAGCAACCCTCCATGAATGAACCACGAAAAACAGTGGTCCAATCACCATGAACTTTAGGATTATGATGTAATGGCATGAGTCTACACCTTTGGTTCAGACCAGGAGTACGGGAGGAGCTGGGAGCCTGTCGGAAGTGCAGAATTGCAGGCCCCACCCCAGAATTGCTGACAGCATAACTTGCAGTTTAATAGCCCTATGCTTTCAAGACACAGAAATTTGGTCCTGGAGTAGTACATTAGTAAAGAAGTGGCAAGGTTTGTTAATGGATATTTGGTGCCTGACCTCCCTATCTGTGGTGATAAAATCTCTCTCTCTACCTTCTGGAACAGAGAAGTTCCTTTCACATAGGAGATTTATTTCCTGCTATCTGGAGAACAAAGGAGGGTAAGAGTGTTCTTGCACTTAAAGTTCTTATGGAACATAACTTCAAAGTAGTCAGTAAGCCAAAGTGGAATTCTTTGAGGCAAATTACCTTAATCCCATCACAGGTTAAGAGGCCCTATAATACCTCCTATACTGTTCCCAGAGTTCCTGGGGTTGAGTACTCCTTGCCCACAGTGGTTGCAGACTTGAGAACACTTTATATCCTTTCTTCTGTTTGTCTTTACTTACCCACCTGTGTTTCTCGCATCTTCCATTAAACCATTGTCCTGAATCCCTGCCTTAGGACTTGCTTCTCATGAAATACAGATTAATGTATAAATGGTCTTTGAACACATGAATAAATAAATGAAGTTTCTAGAGTGGGAACAGTGTATGTGAAGAATTTCTACTTGGAGTCATTTTCATTTATGATGAGTTTATTCCCATCTTTGGGAGATGATATCAGTACAAAATTGTACCTGTTCCCTAGAAGCTTGCCCCCAGGGAGTGGGCCTACTATGTTCTCTAGATCTACATCATGTGTTTTAGTTTGTTGAAATTCTTTGCTTTTAGTTGCATAAACAATTTAAGTATTCTCTACTAGACTTGCAAAGAAGATGTGATTTCCAAATTAAATGCTTCATTTTGGGCCAACCTGAAATACCACCCTTTAGCCTAAGGTGCATATTTGAGGGGTCATTGATTGAGCAAGGAGTAAATGTCAAAATTGCCCTATTAATGTCTTCCTAAGGCTCAGAATGTCAGGCTCCTCAAGACAACCTTGGTTTTACTCTGATCAGCTGCTGCAGAGAAAATGAGCTGATTAAATATCTCCTCCCTTCTGACGTGACACCCACGGGCACCTGGGAGGCTGCCTTACCTCCAAGTGGTGCTCTGAAGCATTCCCTTTTTACTAGCCTGTGTTTACACTGTGGAATACCTGAGTCTGGAACCTTCCTGATTCCTTTTTGTTTTGTTTTGTTTTGTTACTTCCTGACTCTAAAGTGAGCTGTGGCTTGGCTGGGAACAACCGATTGTCTTTAGTTTCTCTTTATATAACTTCTATAACATTTATAACTTACATCTTTTTTTCCAAGTCTGGCTATGTAATATGTATGATATTTTAATAATTATTAGGTTAAAAACAATTCCTTTTTTATTTTTTTATTTATACAAGAACATTAATTCTTATAGTCAGAGAACCTGCAGTCTGTTAGGCAGTGCTAAGGTGCAAGGAATTTAATGATGGTTGTAACTGAGGGAAGACAGGCTCTCAGCAAGTAGGTGCCCTACAATGTGCTATAAAACAGGCCACACAATTGTTGTGGGAACTTTAAACAGGTGATTCTAGTGTAGACCAGGATTCAGTCATCATTCATCCAGAAGATGACATGGAAACTGACATCCAAAAGATGTTTTGAGGTCTATATTTGAAAGGAATTTTGTGGAAAAGGAGTATTTTGCATGAGAAGGATTTGAACCTTTTTAATATGACCCTCAGTAAGAAATATATTTTATTTTGCAACCTCTATAGATATATACATAAATAATCATGGTGAACATTTCACAAAGTAAATCTTGCTCTTCCTCTGTGTCATGTCCTCTGATGTATATTGCTGAGCAATACCAGAACATAACCGGTAAGGGCCTGGAATATGAAGTTAAATTGCCCAGGTCCAGACTTGCACTGTACACTCACCACCCTTGTGTTTGAGCAGGTTAATCCCCCTCTTTGTGCTTTACTTTTCTCCATTGCAAAGTGTGGATAATAGTGCTACTTGTTTCCAGAATTTTGTTTGTTTAGAATAGTTTAATTACTTGGCCTACTAATTTTATTTATTTTTTAAATGAAGTACTATTATTTTTACATCCTTGTTAAGTTTTTTGACAGTATAAGTTTTTCTCCCTACAGGTGTAGTCACTAGTTTTCCCACCCCCAAAGCACCCATAGTCCTCAACTACAGTCCATTGTGCTCTCCCCTGCCCCCCATTTTCATTCTTACTCCTCTTTTCCTGGATACCTCAGATCTATGGTCAACTTTCAAGGGCTTGTTTTAAAGTTTGTCTTTGACTCTGTTTGATTTCTTTATATTCCACATATAAGTGATGCCATCCAGTATTTATATGGCTCCTTCTGGCTTATTTTGCTTAGCATAATCCCTTCCAGCCCCATCCATTTTGCTGCAAATGGCATGAATTTACCTTTTTGATTGCTGAGTAGTATTCCATTGTGTCTATAGACCACATTTTCTTGATCCACTCCTGTTTTGAGGCACTTGAATTGTATCCATATCTTGGCTTTTGTAAGTAGTGTTATAATAAACATAGGAGAGCAGGTTTCCTTTTGAATTAGTATTTTTGTGTTCTTTGGGTAGATTCCTAGGTATAAAATTACTGGATTGTATGATAAATCCATTTCTAGTGTGTAGAAGAACCTCCATTCCACAGGGAATGGATCAGTTTACATTCCCTCCCACAGTTTGAGAAGGTTCCTTTTTCTCCACACCTTTGCCAGCATTTGTTTGTTTGCTTGTTTTAATAAACATGGGACTTTTCAAAAAAGAGTTCAATTGGGAAAATGTCATTTAAATGTTTTCTATTTGTCATGAATCTTGACGTATGAGGTGGTGTTATATTGGTATTATATTGTAGTTTTGATTCTCACAGGTGTGAGGTGCTATTCTGTTGTAGTTTTGATTTGCATTTCCCTGATAAGTCATAACATTTTTTCCTAATTCCTGTTGCCCATCTTCATGACAGGGTTGTTTTGAAGCTAAAATGAATTAATACATACAAAGTACTTTAGAACCCCCCAATATAAAAAATACACTATGTAAATGTTAGTTGCTGTTGTTGTTATTATTATTATTTTAAATGCTAGGTTGAGTGCCACCAAATCAATTTTATATCTTTTAATGCATTGAAACATAGACTTTGAAAAATACTGTTTAGGTGATAAAAATTCTCTAGGTGGAGGGGAGTGTAGAAGAATTAGGGAAACATGGTGGCCTCTTTTATAGAACTCATGATATAGCCTAGTTGTGTAGTTCAGCAGGAATTCATTCCAGAGAATGGCTTTATGAAGTTTTCTTTTTTTAGAAAAGTAAAAGATTACTGTAATCACAGTGTAGGAATGAATGCTAAGGACTCTGATAGATGGTTGTTATAAAAATCAAGGCCAGAGATGTTGGTGGCTGTGGGGACAAAGACACAATATTATGTTCCTCAGGGGGAACCTAGGGGATTTCATTATTTGGTTAAATGAAAAAATTGAAAAAGAAAAAACAGGAAGAAATAATTCCCATAGTTAGGGGTGGATATCATATACTGACATAAAACACTAGAGGAAGATCCTATTGGGAGAAAGTGGGACATACTGAGTCTTTTATATATATATATATATTTTAATTTACTATTGCTGTATGTGGTATGGATGTACAGACATGACTGGTGGGCAGATGTGGGGAGGGGTTGGCATTGTAGAGATTTGGAAGTCAGAGACATTAATAGAAGCTGATAATTAAAACCATGGTGTTATTAGTGTAGGTGTTGTTTGGGAAGTGTTTGTAAAGAGAAAAGGACGCTGTCGAAGACCCAAGTTCTGATGTCTTTTCAAAAATAGGGACAGTTCAGTGTGAGGAGTCACGTGATAGAAGGAGATGTTGCTGTTTGAAGAGAAGCAGTTGCAAAGAGAGAAGAGTAAAACTAGAAGAGTATTTAAGCCAAGAGTTGAGTTATTTATTAACAAGGAGAATATGGTGAGAGGTTCAAAGTACTGACAGCTGGCTGCCTGGGAGTTTTTAATGTCAATAGATTTCACTCAACCAATTTTTTTTGTATTAGATTACAATTCATTGAGATAATACTGGTTTATAGCACTACAGATGATTTATTTTTTTTTTTTATTTTTAAAGATTTATTTATTTATTTATACAAGCGCTGGGTACAGTCAGAAGCGCGGGAGGGTGAGAGAATTCACCAGAGCCAGAGAGGGGAACAGAACAGGCAGACCGATGAAATACACTACTGAGGGGAGCAGCGGGAGGCAGGAGAGGTCTGTCTCTCCATGTGGGACACTCCCTGGCGGCCGGGGATCGAACCAGCGCTGCGGAGGCTGTGGGCAGCTTTGCAACCCAGCGCTCAACCGCCGCGCCACCAGGGAGGCCCCCTATTTTTTATTATTTTATATATTTTTTACATCATTCTTTATTTTTGTACAATGTATGCTTTATCATCTCAAGTATAGTTCCCAGGGAATTCCCACTACCAATTCTGAATGGATAGCCATTGTTACATGATATACTTTCATGTTTTTACATGATGTCAATACAAACAGAATCTCGTGTTCCACGATCAGGATACCATGTATTGATTCCTTTGTATGAAGCTTTTTCTTCCCTATGCTCCCTAAACACTCAGAATCATATGCCAATTTTTTATATCTTTGAACAATAGAAATAACACTTTATATAACATATTAATCCCTATTGCAGATTTTTCCCAAAGGAAGGTAGAAATTAGAAAATGAATTAACTATTAAGTGAATTAGTAGCAAAACAAAACTTGGAAGAAAATTTATTTTAATGATGTGTTTTGTTGACTATGGTATGACTCTTCACCCGGCCTCTGCTTCTCTTTTCTGTTTTGTGTTGGCAGGTGTGCCCTGCTCTGCACACGATTAGAGGGAGTTTGGGGTCTGGTAACATCAGCTACTCTTCGTTACATTAATACCTGGTCCAGTTTTCTCTCATGTTTACAAAATAAGAAAAAATAGCTTGTTTCAGCAAAAAGTCAGCTTTAAATGACCTTTTGTGAAAGCCTTTTATTTTTTAATACTGTGATATTTAACTATTATAGCTCATAATCAGGAGTTCTCTCTCTAAACTTGCAAGCATTTTCAGACTGTATTTTCCCAAGATCTATTTTTACAAGATTCATAAAAAAGAGAAAACATTTAAATAATATTTTCCAGTGGAATCTTTTTTTGAAAAGTCCCAAATTTGTATATAGTATTATCCATATTAGTCTTATTATCTTGGTAAGTTCTGTGCTTTTACTATTAGAGTACACCCCAATCTGTTTAGTCTAACAAAACTTTTTTGAGATTCAAAACACTAGATAATTTAATGAATTATAAATAAGAAACTATGGATAAAATATGGATGGTAGTTAATAGTGTTGATCTATCAGTTAAAATAGCTGTAGCATATTAAGGTGTGAATTATCAGAAAAATTGAATGTTAGAGTATATGGAAAAGCACTTGACTATCATTTCAACTTTTCTGTAAACTTGAAATTGATCAAAAATAAATATTTTAAAGCCTTGTATTTAAGGATTTAAAAAGTTTAGACTTTATATGTTTCAAAAAATAGACAATTATTTTTCTTGTGAAATGGAAATTATATAATTCACTAAGCACAATTTTTTTTTTTAAATATTAAATTTTATTTTTATATTCCCCCATACAATTGCAAACGCCCCATTCTGACCCCAATCCTTCCCCTCCCGCCCCCCACCCCCCAAAAAGTGTCTCTGGTTCATAGTTTTTTGTTGATTTTGATTTTCACTTTCTTATATTCATTTTCCTGGTCCCTTATTTAAGTTTTCTAGATTCCTGCTATGAGTGAGACCATCCGGTATTTTTCTTTTTCTTTTTGGCTTATTTCGCTGAGCATGATCCCTTCCAGTGCCATCCATGTTGCTGCAAATTGCATGTGTTTATCTTTTTTGAATGCTGAGTAATATTCCATGGTATATATGTACCACATCTTCTTGATCCAGTCATCTATTTTTGGGCATTTGGGTTGTTTCCAAAGCTTAGCTATTGTAAACAGTGCTGCTATAAACATAGGAGTGCAGGTGCTCTTTGGAATTGATGTTTCTGTGTCCTTTGGGTAAATACCTAGGAGTGGAATTGCTGGATCATATGGAAGCTCTATGTTTAGTAGGTCCAGAAATCTCCACACAGCTCTCCATAGTGGTTGGACCAGTTTGCACTCCCACCAACAGTGCACAAGAGTTCCTTTTTCTCCACATCCTCGCCAACATTTGTTGTTGCTAGTTTTTTTAATATGTGCCATTCTCACTGGTGTGAGATGGTATCTCATGGTAGTTTTGATTTGCATTTCCCTGATTACAAGTGATGTTGAACATTTTTTCATATGTCTGTTGGCCATTTGCATTTCCTCTTCAGAGAAGTTTCTTTTTAGCTCTTCTGCCCATTTTTTGACTGGATTATTTTCTTTGTTGTTGCTGAGTCTCATCAGCTCTTTGCAGATTTTTGTGATCAGTCCTTTATCATTAGTGTTGTGTGCAAAAATGTTCTCCCAGTTGGTGGGGTTTCTCTTTGTTTTTGTTATTGTCTCTTTTGCTGTGCAGAAGCTCTTTAATTTGATGTAGTCCCAGCTGTTTATCTTTCTCTTCACTATCACTGCTTTGGGTGATGTGTCTGTAAAGATGTCCTTGATGTGCAAATCCCGTAGTGTTTCGCCTATATTTCCTTCTATGTATTTTATGGTTTCAGGTCTTATGTCTAGTTCTTTAATCCATTTTGAGTTGATTTTTGTGTATGGTGTGAGGTAGTGGTCAAGCTTCATTCTTTTGCATGTAGCGACCCAGTTTTCCCAGCACCATTTATTGAACAAACTTTCTTTGCTCCAATGCATAGTCTTTGCTCCTTTGTCAAAGATTAGTTGACCATAAATCTGTGGGTTTATTTCTGGATTTTCTATTCGATTCCATTGGTCTGTATGTCTGTTCTTGTTCCAATACCATGCAGTTTTGATGATTATGGCTTTGTAGTATAGTTTGAAGTCTGGGAGTGTGATGCCTCCATTTCCTTCTTTTTTTTTCAGTAGAGCTTTGGCTATTCGGGGTTTTTGGTGATTCCATATGAATTTCATCAATAATTGTTCTATTTCTTTGAAGAATGCCATTGAGATTTTGATTGGAATAGCATTGAATCTGTATATTACTTTTGGTAGGATGGCCATTTTAATAATGTTTATTCTTCCAATCCATGAGCAGGGGATGTCTTTCCATTTCTTTGTGTCTTCTTCTATTTCTTTTAACAGTGTTTTATAGTTTTCTTTGTATAGGTCCTTTACCTCTTTTGTTAGATTTATTCCCAAATATTTGATTTTTTTTGTTTCGATAATAAAAGGGGTGGTTTTTTTGATTTCTTCTTCTTCAGATTTATTGTTTGTGTATAGGAAGGCTACTGACTTTTGCGTGTTGATTTTGTATCCTGCCACTTTACTGAATTGATTGATGAGTTGAATTAGTTTTTCTGTGGAGATTTTGGGGTTCTCTATGTATATTATCATATCGTCTGCAAATAGTGATAGTTTGACTTCTTCTTTTCCTATTTGGATTCCTTGGATGTCTTTCTCTTGTCTTATTGCTCTGGCTAGGACTTCCAGTATTATATTGAAAAGCAGTGGTGAGAGTGGACATCCTTGTCTTGTTCCAGATCTTAATGGAATTGCTTTCAGCTTTTCACCATTGAGAATGATACTGGCTGTTGGCTTGTCATAGATGGCCTTTATGATGTTGAGGTATGTTCCTTGTATCCCAAGAATTTCAAGGGCTTTTATCATGAATGGGTGTTGCACTTTGTCGAAAGCTTTCTCAGCATCTATTGATATTATCATATGGTTTTTATATTTCTTTTTGTTGATGTGTTGGATAACGTTGATTGATTTTCGGATGTTAAACCATCCTTGTGCCCCTGGAATGAATCCAACTTGGTCGTGGTGAATTATCTTATGGATACATTGTTGGATTCTGATAGCTAAAATTTTATTGAGGATTTTTGCATCAGTGTTCATTAGGGAGATTGGCCTATAGTTTTCCTTTTTTGTGTTGTCCTTATTCGGTTTTGGTATTAGTGTAATATTGGCTTCATAGAACGTGTTTGGTATTGTCCCTTCCTTCTCAATTTTTTGGAAGAGTTTGTGAAGGATAGGCACTAATTCGTCTCTGAATGTTTGGTAGAATTCATTTGTAAATCCATCAGGTCCTGGGCTTTTGTTTTTGGGGAGGTTTTTAATTACCATTTCAATTTCGCTGCTTGTAATTGGTCTGTTTAGGTGTTCTATTTCTTCTTTATCTAGCTTTGGGTGATTGTAGAGTTGTAGGAATTTGTCCATCTCCTCTAGATTGTTGAACTTGTTTCCATATAACTGTTCATAGTAGTTACTGATTATTCTTTTGATTTCTGCTGTGTCCGTTGTGATTTCTCCTCTTTCATTTATGATTCTGTGTATTTGTGACTAAGCACAATTTTCATACTATTTCAGATAGTCTGGTCAGCAATGGTAGAAGGACCTTTTCTTATAAAATTATCCTCAACTATTCTATTTACATGCAGTTGACAGGCAGCCATCTAATTAGAAAACATTTTATTAACAACCAAATAATAGCAAGTGTGCAAAACCAATTCTATTCTCTAACTGGAAAGTAACCAAATAATATCAGAAGCAATGAGGAGAAAATGAAAATAATTTCTGATTCATGGGTTGTTATCTTCATGTTTTCATCCTGAAAGACTTTGTCACCTGGAATGGAAGTCTTGGGCTGAATAGAGGGGACTCATTTTGTGGTTATTTTTCAGTTGTCTCAATTAGTTCTGCTCTTACAATCTTTAAAAGCTGTTGACAATATTTTGTCCTCTGTTGACCACCATGGATTGACTTTTTTTTTTAAGATTTATTTATTTATGCAAAAACTGGGGTATAAGCCAGAGGTGCGGGAGGGTGAGAGAATTCACCAGAGACAGAGCAGGGAGCAGAACAGGCAGACTGACTGAAATACACTGTTGAAGGGCGCAGTGGGTGAGTCAGGAGAGGTCTGCCGCGCCCTGTGGGAATCTCCCTGGCCAGCCGGGAATAGAACTGGTGCTGCAGAGGCTGCGGACAGCTTCACAGCTCTGCGTTCAACCTGCTGCACCACCGGGGAGGCCCACATTGACTTTCTTAAGGAGAATATTAGTTACTGGGATGAAACTGGAATTTTTACTCAGGACTCTGCCTCCAAAGTGTTGTGCTCTTAATTATACTGTCTCCTGCTCCTGTTTTCAAAGGAAGCTGGGAATGTGGTTTTATGCTAACTATGCATATTTCCTCTCCCTACCAAATCAGGGTTTCTCATCTAAAGAAGGGAGAATGGTGAGTGGGTGGACAGCCTGGAACTGCCTCTCTAGCTCTTGGTTAATGAAGCCCGGTGGCCTCAGGTTTCTGAAATTTCAGCTCCTTTTACAGCACTGGGTTACTGTTCATGCTCATTCAAGTATACGAGGCAAGGCTAACCACTGCCAACCAGCTCTTTTTCTTTTGGCTTAACCAAAAAGACAAGGAATAAACTACAGACCCTGGCAAACCTTAGTAAATCTACCATTTAAATGGTCATGATTTTCCAAACTTAGGGATCCCAGAGTTGCTTCTTGGAAATGGGAAAAGGGGTGAATGTTTAGATATTTTTATTAGAAAATTACATGTATTGTTTATAGAATAATGATTTCTGCTAGTAATGTGCTGCATGTTAAAAACCACGTTTGCATTTCATTTTTGCTAATACTGATTTATATGGATAGCATTTTTATTGTTTTTCATTGTACCAATTGTCACACATCAAATAATCTGTGTCCTGATTTTGGAGTCCAAGCCTTCGTCAGTATGCTAATTTTGATTGTACTGATTTTGGTGGCCTTTTTATTTACTGGTATTTATGTGTACGTTCCCCAAATATTCCTTGGGTTTCATTATGCTGGATTTTGTCTTTTGGGTCTTGGTTAAGGATGAATGCAGAAGATCATCAAAGTACTGGAAGACAAGAAGTAGCATCTAAGTCAGGGAAGAAAGAGATTACCCTTCAGTGTTTAGGAGTAGTCTTGAAAAAAATGGAGCAGTTGAGGGTGGAGACTAACATACCTACTTCTGTCCTTTGAATCTGCTTGTTCTTTTTTTTTTTCTTTCTTTTTTTTCTTTAAGATCTATTTATTTATGCATACAAGAGCTGGGGTACAGGCCAGAGGTGTGGGGGCTGAGAGGATTCACCAGAGACAGAGTGGGGAACAGAACAGGCAGTCTGACTGAAATATACTGCTGAGGGGAGCAGTGGGCAAGTCAGGAGAGATCTGCTGTGCCATGTGGGTTACTCCCTGGCCAGCCGGGGATTGAGCTTGTGCTGCAGAGGCTGCCAACAGCTTCATAGCTTGCGTCTTAACCTCTTGTGTCACCAGGGAGGCCCTTTGAATCTGCTTTTTCTTGTTGCTCATAAATAATAGAGATTAGCATGAAACTTTGTCTTAAACTGTAAGGCAGAGGTTTTCAACCCCCAGGGTTTTACCCCACATGGTACTTTTAGTACTATCTGATGACTTATGTGGTTGTCATACTTGGGGAGGGATTGCTTCCAGTATGTAGTGGCCAGAGGCCATGAATGTTGCGGAACACCCTCTCATGCACAAGTGAGCCCCTGGTTACCTGCAAAGGATGATCTGGCTCAATATTTCAATAAAACCAAGGTTGAGAAACCCTGCCCTTGCCCAATCTCACCTATGAGTGCTGTGTAACTGAGTTGTTGATCTTTAGATAAGTTACCTGTTTGCTTCAGTGTTTTGTATCTGCTTGTCTTCGTGCCTGTCCATCAGCAGCATATCTTAGTATTTCTGTAGGAAGGAACACTTGCATCATGCATTTTGATGGACATTTAAGAGTTAAATTGCATTGACCACTTTCAAATATTTTAGTCAGCTTGTCACGTTCCTTAAAATTTGTATATAGTGGTTGTTTCTTATTTTTAATATAATTTTAGTGTAGTAAGTATTTCCTTTTACTTAATGAATTCATAACATATAAGTCAACATGAAGAACCTAACAGTTATTGGAAGAGTTTGAGATGATTGAAGAGGGAGAAAAATCTTCTCTAGTAGAAAGAATTTGTGATTTAGATGTTGAAGCCCTGTTTTCTTCCAACTCTGTTCCACCACATGTAGCATTTATTCTGTCAGCTTCATTTTCCTTGCTTCCATTTTATTTCACATTTCATTTAAGAACTGAATGAAAAAATGTGCATGGAAATCTTTGTGAATTTTTAAGGTTCTGTTCATCTGTCTGCTCATGTTATTTAAGTTTTTTTCTCCCTTAATTCTTCCTGAATTAGTTTCTAGGTAGATATTCTGACTGCCTGTGCTAAAAATGATATATGGGCTATTTCCATCCTGTGGGATAGATGGTTGCATAGATAGATAATTATAGATGTATATTTTTTTTTTCATTTCTCAGTGAAGTGAGGTTTGCTAATATACCATGATTATGCACACTAGTTTAGAATAGAGAGTTTCAAACTTTGACTGAGGAAAGGCAATATAATGATATACTGTAAAGGCAACTGTAACTGGGGGAAACCTTGGAAATTAAACTGGTATTAGTGATGTTGGCCTCAGTTCCAGAATGGTTGAGGACAAACAGGGCACTCTTACAAAGCTTTCCTTGGCGTGCACTGCCAGTGAATCTGTGGAGCCTGGGACCACACAGCAGGCTGTGCAGACGTGACCGTTATAGGAAATGGAAGTGAGTTAGGATGAGAGGAATTCCAGGGCAGTGCACAAGTCAACAAGTTCCATATTTGAATGCCTGTCTGACTATTTCATCAAATAAGGAAAAGAAGTGTGGCGCTTTGTCAAATTTCATGTTCCCTTTCATATGAGGGGGTCTGCTGATTGGAGATGAAACACTAAACATATCTCCTCATTCGAAGCCCTTATCACTCCAAACCTGAAACCACCCCAAGAATTTGAAACCTGTTTACCAACTGGGTTCTTAACCACAGCTGAGTCATAAATAATAGGCATGGCTGTGCACCCTCAGAGTGGGAAGCTACACTCCAGAAAAATAAAGAATCTTTTCTGGAGTAGATCCATTGCCATTTTTTGATGCACACCACTATTATTTTCTGCATGTGTCAAACTCACCTGGACCCAGTTCACTGATTTCAATCAAAGGCATACATTTTTTATTCTCTTATTCCTTAAGAGGGTGGTGTTACTAAGGTCGACAGTAGGTGCTGACTTGGGGCCTGGCGAGCTGCTTGCTCTTCTCTTTACTAAGGATTAGGTTTGGCCTCCAGTTTTTGGCAATTTGCCCATGAAGCCCTCTATTAGACCTTAAAAATGTGTCAGCTCTTTAATGTTAAATCAGAATATGTAAATCAACTGAAAGATAAAAAATGGAAATCTACGGTACTTAATTTACTCTATAGAGAGCATTCTCTAGGAAATGTGAATCAACAGAAATTGTTTCCTATCGTCCACAGGAAAAAAAAGTGCTGACTGACACCTTAAATTTACAGATAATGAGATCTTTGGGGAAGTTTTAATCTTTCAAAGTTTCAAGGAGATATCTAAGCCCCCTCCCCAAACTTCAATCACCACATTATCTGTCTCTCTTTGTCACTTTCATTTGGACTGTAAATATATAAGGTAAGAAGATATTTGAGGGTGTTTCAGCTGCTATGCCTATATAGCTGCTATACCTATTCCTTTCAGCTGCTATACCTATACCTATATATCTCCTATCATATTCTCATTGAATTTGAATCATCATACATATTAAGGGTGAATATTTCTCACTGAAAAAGATTTTCTTAAGAAGTGCATGTGTTTGTGTTACCTCATAAGAAGTTATAAGCTAGATGCCAATTTAAGTATCAGATGGGCAGATGGCAATAACCATTATTAGGATTATCTTTGTTACTAAATACTTAATGATTCTTTGTCCTAATACAAAAAAGGGATGCGGTAAAATTTCATCCTATCTCTTCTTTCTCGTTCAAGTGCCCTTTTTAACAGATGTATTTTTTGACTTGTATCTCATTAGTATTTCTTATGGGGACTGCCTTTGGGCAGTACCACTCACTAAATTGTTCTGATGCTTAGGAAAGGAAAACCATGGTAACCGGATGTAGGGTATGATTATTTGCCTCTGACCTGACAAAGTGTTGGGTTTAACAAAAGAAGCTTAATAGAAATGCTCAAATTGACCCTTCTCGTCACTTGGACTGCTTAGAGCTCAATCAATCTCTCATTATTATCAGTTATTTGAGCAAAGGCAACAGTGATAGTATTTTTCATAATCACTCCTTGAGCCAAATGTAATTTGCAATTTGTAGTATTGTATTATGAAACAATAATGCTTTAAAATGAACAGTGCAAGAATTAGGAGTATAGTAGTAAAGAAAGGACCCAGAGAAGTAGTTCTGTGAAAGACATTCTCAAAATCAATTTAAATAGACATGGCTGATTTCAATACCAAATCAAGCGTTTCAGATATTTAGAATTATGTGTTGCTTTTACTGTTTCAGTGTGTGTGTCCATGTGTATTTATTTTTAGTTCATAGATAATAATATATATCATATTATAAAGTCACTGTAAAGGGGAAACAAAAGATATACTTGACATATCTTTTGCATTGGCCTGTTCAGTATTACTGTGTTGGTGTGGTTTGGTTACCTGTGTGGGTTTGTTTTGAAAAAGGAAAGGTATATCAAGCCTTATAACAATCCTATATGGGACAGTAATTACAAATTGACCTCTTTTTATAAAGAGGGAATTCATTTGCTAGAGAAAATATGTCATATGTTCTATGAATGGCAGACGCCTGAAAAACTTTAACATCATAATTTAAATATGCCTCCTCTCATCTGTCATTTTACAAGAATGGCGCTAAATATAGTTTCAAGAATTATTTCAGAGTATGTGTATTTTTTCTTGTGTTTTGAAGGATTACTATGCTCTTTTTTCCTTAAGTCTTTATATCTTGATCCCATAGGTTTTTGTTTGTCTGTTCTGTTGTTTGTCTTTAAAATCTTTGGAATGTACAGTGACTTTTTATAAAATCAAATATATGATAGCATACTGGGTTCAATTTCTTAATTTTGTTTTAATATTTCCTTGTTCCATATCCTTCTAGGAGTCCCCAAGTATCCGGTTACTAGGCATATTAGTGCACCATGATTAGATAACACAGGCTAGGCCAAAGGAAAGAGTGCATATATAATGACGTTTAGTGGCAGTCCTGAGGAGAATATGTCGTCCATTAAGGGTGCATGGCACGTAAAAGGATTTTCTAGCTTGGTTAAGTAGAAGCTATTTTTTCTTTCTTTTTTTTTTTTTTTAAAGTCACTACTTTTTCTCTGGATGCTAAGCAACAGAAATTTAGTTTATTAAATCTAATCAGCCTAGCACTGATGAAAACTGTACACAATCAAATAATGATCTTCAAGTTTGTGAATTTCCTTTTAAAGAGAACCCCTGCTAAACTCTGCCAACTTAAAACTGCATCCCATTTTATAAAGCACTATCAAGTTGTCATATACCCTTTCCAAAAACTCCCTTCTCATCATTGTTGATTACCAAGATGTTTTGCCTAAATAGGAACTTTCTGCTTTTCATAATCAGCCTCCCCTTCCCTGATTCATCCAGCATAGCCACAAAGACTGCTGAGCAAATCAGTATGTTAACGTGATAGTGATTTCTTAAAATGTCACTGAAATCTGTAAATTCCTGGATGGGAAGGACATATTAGAAGTCTTTAATTTTTTGTCATATTGTCATTTGTAAAATAGAGTCTGAGACACACACACACAAAATAGAGACAGAAACCATGAGTACGTCATTATAAAAGAAAAAAGCATGCAGTGAATTCTTATTATTTCACCCTCTGATTGAGTTTGGGCAGTTTGACATGCTTCTGCTGCTGCCTGGCAGTATTTGCATATGTCAGTACAGACAATTTTGACATTTGGAGTGTCACTGCTTTTGGAAATGTTGGCAATGTCCTATGAGTGGGTATGAGGGCAGTTTTTATGATCTTTTGCAATGGTTGGGAGCAAGTCTTGACCTTGCATTCAGATTCTTGGCCTGCAGAGACAAGTTCCTTACAGGAACAATGTCCCCAGAAACTCATTGCCCCAGGCAATATAAGATTTATCTCATTTATTTCAGCTAAAATGTTTTAACCAGCTGCTCCCAGCATAGAAAGCATAGAGTGACTATCTTTGGTTTCTAAAGCTTTTGAGGTATCTGATGTAGTAAAAATAGTCTTAGGTCTGAATTTCTGGCTTTGTTTCTCACTTGCTATGTGACCTGTGAAATCATTAAGTCCCTTGTGGTCCTTGAGGTTTTCTCTGAAGGTGGTAACACTGTTAGCTGCTGGTTTGGGGATCAATGAGCAAAGTACATAATAAGAATTCAATAAATTCAACTTATGTGTAATTAAATAATCAAAAGAGCATTAAATGGGATCAGTTATAGCTCACAAAAGATACAAACTGAACTTCATAGGTCAGGGAATATTATTTGCTTCAGGAGTGTCCCAGATCAATACCTCCAAGATGTCTTAAATTAGCTATTAAGTGACCCAAAGTGACCTGAACTCTAATCCTAGAGATATAAGGCAAAAACAATTTCATATTTGTGTTAGAGAATTAGAGTGATGAGTAAGGGAAACAAATGCTCCTACCAAGAACATGGGGAAAGATTATAGCAAAATCATTTAAAAAATTTTTTTTTCTAGAATTTCTGGAGAAACTTAGCTCAAAAACCATTTAGAAAAGGTATGACTCAAGGAACACTAGACGAATGAAGTTAAAAGTTCATGATTTTTCTTTTATTTGAATGGGCATTGTTTTCCTGACTCTTTCAGAGAACTGGATGTCCCAGAAAGGACAGAGTATAGGATGTGTGATTTTGCTGCACGGGATCTTGAGCCCAGCTCACTGGACAGCTGGTATTGCTCAAGTATCTTTAGGGCAAATGACCACAGTAGGCAGCGGTCAGGACAGGGTAGTGCGGTAGTTGTACAAACACATTTGTCCACAAGAAAACAACTGAAAGTTTCCAGAAAGTGATAATGAATTCCTGGAGAAAGGAAGTGATTAAATTGTGTGAATTTGCAAATAAGTAGAAGTGAGGGACAAAATAAAAAGCAGTGTTTTGAGTTGGATGACTGTGTTTACCTTTCCTGTGTAGGATTCAGTTGTTGGGAGAGTATGAATGACTTGGCATTGAATTTGTATTTGACCCATTTCGTTCTCTTTCCCAGCTATATTGTATCACTTAGCCTACAAATTTCCTAGGGTAAATATTAAGACAAATAATGTAGCAAAGTGTTCCTTACATATGAAGACCTTGGTAATTAGCAGAAAGAAATATCAGATTCCTAGATGACATTTTAGTAAGGTTATTTTTTAAAGAAAACTACTTAAAAATTATTCCTTGAAGCTCAAAAAGTATCTAATTCTGGGTATTCTGTTCATCTATTTTTAGATATAGCAGCAGATATTTTATTTTTTCTTTCTATTGGATTGAGTTTTTGAATAGAGTAGCAAATAGAGACCTTTCATTATACAACTAATTACATATTCATTTTATTTATAGCAGGATTCTGTATGGTATATGGCATAATTTTTATAAAGATTTCATCTCTATTTTTAGTACCAGTATTAAAATAGTAAATATTTCAATGGTATTTATACTACTGAAAGAATTAGGTTAATTTACTAAAAACCTAAATATTGGTTTCATAGCACAAAAATCGTAGCAGTAGTTAATTTTTCACAACAGCTCTTTCTATATAACAATGGAATTTTGTTACAATTCTTTGCTGTTTTGTTTGTTTCCTTTTTGCTTTCTTTATTCATCGAAAGTGCACATTTTGCCATCATCCTTTAGTATAATAATATATATATATTTAGTATATATATACTAAATATATATATATATTTAGTATAATAATATATATATATCTGATCTGGCAGCTGGTAGCAATCTCATTTGTAAACGTGTCATAGTAAAACCCATTTAGCAGATTACTTTGAGATTACTTTAGCTGAATGTAAACATTGCTGTATCCTTTATGAAGAAAGCCATATGTTTAAGAATGTGACAATCAATTCTATTCTGATGAGACAAGACTCATTTATTGTTCTTTCTGTGAAGTCTTCAACGGCATATTGATATTTTTTTTCAATGTATCTTCTATCCCCATGTGTTCCTATTTCCCTCAATACTCTATTTTCTTTTTTGTCTCTGTTTTTGAAAAAAGGCCATTATCCTATTTTAAATGTCTTCACATACCAGCAAATTTTTCCTGAGGTTGTGGATTGTGTGACCACTTTGTGTCTCTGTATCATATCCATTGGGTGGTAGAGTTTTCTGTTTCAATATTCATGTGGATTAGCCAGAAGGCAATTCATGAAACTGATTCTCTGCTTGAGAATGTTTGCTTCCTAGACATGTTATTAGTATAATATTTTTAAAGTTATGCTATTCCTTGGAAAATGACCCATCTGATATTCATCTGTGGCTTTTAAAAAATAATAAAATAAATGGAATTGATGTCTTCCAAGTTTTAAAACCTCTTACTATTAAATGATTGTCTCTGTCGGTTAATTGCTGAGTTCATCTGTGACACTTAGAATACGTGTTTAGCTGAAATTTTTCAATGACCTTGCCCTCTTTTCAGGAAGAATTAGGTAACTATAAATTAATAATACATTGGTGATTAGAATGAAAGAGGTGTACCTGCTTTTTTTTTCACACTCTAGAATAGTTAATATATTTGTTTTCACTTGCGGTCTTTATTTCGTTCTTTCAAAATGTATACCTGAGAGATTGGTTTTTACCCCAATAAGTAATATACTGTGATTTCATAATATGCCTTAAAGAAACTGCATAATTAAGACAATTCCCTTAATTGCATAATTAAGGGAAATGTCCAAATGCTAACATATAAACATTTTATCTATGGTTTCTTTACATTTTCATACATTAATGTAAAAAGGAGACTGTGCTATAATTTAGATAACAAATTTCCAAATAATAAAATAGTCTATTCTGATGATTAGGGAACAGTCTGAGAAGTACTTTGATACAATGAGAAGTAACAGTGAGAAAAATACCGTTCTTAAATATGAATATGTAGTCTGTTTTTTGAAAGTCATGCGTACTTAATAAAAAAGCTAAAAGTTGGTAGACTTAAGACTGCAACTTTAATCACAAGGTAAGACCCAGAGCACTGTTAAAAGATTTTAACATGGCTAATTAAACCAAGTGTTAGCTTTGAGCCTCAAAATATCTAAGCTATTTTGTAATGTGTTAAAGATTTTATATGTTAAAGTAAACTCTCCTCTTCTCCCCATTTTATTAGTTCAGTGGGAAGATACACATGATCTTCATGTGAGATTAAACTGTACTTTTGGTGCAGATAGATAATATCTCTGGTGTCATTGCATTATGTTTGTCCAATATAGTACCGGGTTGAATGCATGTGATCTAGAATGTGAACCAGTAAAATAGTCTTTTAAAAACAAACTGGTTAGGTTGATATAGGAACATTGTGCCTTTGGAAGAATATTCATGAACTGAAAAATTGTGAAAATGATCTACCTTAAGGCATTCTTATTTTCAATAACTATTATGTATTAGCATTTGAACTCACTCTTTTCTTGAAGTTACAGCTTAATACATTTAATATTTCTAAGTACCTCAAATATTGCAGAATTTTCAGGATGGGAATTCAGATCAACTTTCAATATCCTTTAGTGATGTCACTCAAGTTAATCTAATCCCATTTTCTTTCCTAAACTTTTGTGGAGGTTCTGTAAACTTTTATTGAAGAATGAATATTATTTTAGATATTGACTCCAGTGTCAGTTTTTTTTTGAATATTTGCTCACTCATTTATTCATACACTACATAAAGTCAATCATTATACTTTACTCTTAGGCATTATTGATATTTTGACTAAAAGTCTTATTTTTAATGCTTTGTATTTAAAGCAAAGTACATGTTTTATCCCTCATGAGAGATGGTCAACATCTGGAATTAAGTTCTTGGGGATACTTTTCCATTTTTGTACTTGCCATTAACTTCCAATTTCTAAGTAAGATTCAATTTTAAGGACTGCTTTATAGAAGTTAATTTTTTTATTGAGATAATGTTGGTTTACGACACTGTTATATGATTTAGAAGTAGAGATTCTTAATTCTTAGATGGGTGTCATCACAGCACACCCACCACCGGAGTACCCATCAATGTCCACCGTAGTTCTTTGGGTCCTCTCCCAAGCGTCCCTCTCACTCTTCCCTTCTGATAACTTTACTTCTGCAGTCAGATCTCTGTGGCTTTTTTGTTTGGTTTTGCCTTTCTTTATGGTATATCTGTATTCCACAGATGATTGAAATCTTCCTGTATTTGTCTTTTGGACTTGTTTCACTTAGAAAAATTCCTTCTACTCCCATCCATAGTACAGCAATTGGCAAGATTTCATCCTTTATATATATTGTATCTATATAATACATCTTCCTTACCTACTCATTTGCCATTGGGTACTTAATGTTTCCATAATTTACCTATTATAAATAATGTTGCCATGAACATAGGAGTACCTATATTCCTTTGGATTAGTGCTTTTGCATTCCTTGAGTATATAACTGGCTGTGGAATTGCTGGGTCATGTGGTAGATCTGTTTTTAATGTTTTGAGAACCTGCATGCTCTTTTCCATAGGGACTGAACTATTCTCCATTTCCACCAATAGTGTATGAGGGTTCCTTTTTCTCCACGTACTCTACAACACTTGTTGCTTCTGGTCTTTTTGCTATGGGCCTTTTTCACAGGATTTTTGATTTGCATTTCCTGATACTATATGATGATGAGCATATTTTCATATGCCGATTGCCCATCTACATGTTTTCTTTAGAGAAGTGTCTATTTCACTTTTCTGATTGCATTCTTATTTCCTTTTCATTGAGTTGTATGAGATCTTTGCAGGTATTAGCTATTAGCATCTTTTTGAATAGATGATGTGCAATTTTTTTCTCCCATTCTTTAGGATGTCTTATTTAAATGATAGTTTCTTTTGCTGTGTAGAAGATTTTAGTTTGATATAATCTCATTTGTGTATATTCTCTTTTGTTTCTTTTACTGTTGGTGTTGAGTCGCAAAGAATTCCTGAAGCCAAAATTATGGAGTTTTTTGCCTATGTTTTTTCTTCTATGTATTTTTTTGGTTTTAGGTATTACATCCATGTCTTTAATTCACTTTGAATTAATTTTTGTGCATAGTGCAAAATAGTGGTCTAGTTGCTTTCTTTTTTTAAAAAAAGATTTATTTATTTTTATACAAGAACCGGGGTACAGGCCAGAGGCGCAGAATGGTGAGAGGATTCACCCAAGACAGAGCAGGGAACAGAACAGGCAGACCGAAGAAATACACTGCTGAGGGGAGCAGTGGGTGAGACAGGAGAGGTCTGCATTGCCATTTGGGATTTTTGCCGGCCGGCCAGAATCAAACCCATGCTGCAGAGGCTGCGGACAGCTTCATGGTGCGGCACTCAACCACCTGCACCACTAGGGAGGCCCTCTAGTTTCATTCTTATGCACATATGCACATGGCTGTCTAGTTTTCCCAACACTATGTGTTGAAGAGACATTTCTCTCTCCAGTGTATGGTCATGGCTCCTATGTCAAAGGTTAATTCTCCATATAAGGATGGGTTTATTTCTGGGTTCCAAAGTCTATTCCTTTAGTCTGCATGTCTATTTTCATTTCAATGGCCATGTGATACTTTCTTTTTTATTTTTTTTTGTCATGGTTGCTTTTACTACTCAGGGTTTTTTCAGTAATATTTTCTCTCTTACTTTGAAGAATGCCACTGAAATTCTGATAGGGATTGCATTGAATCTGCATATTGCTTTCAGTAAGATGGCCATTTTAACAATGTTAATTCTTCCAATCTATTTGCAAAAAATATGTATTTCTTTGTGTCTTCTATGTCTTTTAACAATGTCTTATCATTTTCAATGTAGAGGTCTTTTACTTTGCTAAGTTTATTCCTACTTACTTAATTCTTTTTATGCAATTGTAAATGAGGTTATTTTCTTGAATCTTCCTTTTCTAGTTCATTACTTGCATACTAGAATGCAACAGTTATTGTATATTGGGTCTGTAGTCTGATACTTTAGCATACTTATTTATTATTTTCATTAGTTTTTTTTTAAATGTACTTTTTAGGGTTTCTATATATATTGTCATGTTGTCTGAAAATAGTGATAGTTTTACTTCTTACTCAGTTTGGATTCCTCTTATATATGGCTCTTGTGTAATGGTTCTGACTAGGATTTCCCATACTATTGATATGTTGAATAGTTGTGAGGAAAGTAGACATCCTTGTTTTTATCTGATCTTAGAGGAAAAGTTTTCAATTTATCACCATTGAGTATGTTTGCTGTGGGTTTATCATGTATGGTCTTTATTGTGATGAATTATGTTCCTTCTACCCCCAGTTTTGGAGAGTTTAACATAAATGGATGTTGAATCTCAACAATTTTTTTTTTGCATCTGTTGATATGATCATATGATTTCTATCTTTTTTTTTTTCTGTTGATGTGCTGAATTAAAGGGATCTATTTTTAGATGTTGAATAATACTTGTGTCCCTGAATGAATTCCACTTGGGCAGGATATGTAATCCTTTTAAAGTGTTATTTAATTTGTTGTGGGAGATTTTGTTGAGGAATTTTGCATCTATGTTTATTGGGCATATTAGTCTGTAGTTTTGTACTTTGTGATGTCCTTGATATCAGAGTAATGTTGACTTCATAAAATGTGTTTAGCAGCATTCTCTCTTCCTCAATTTTTTGAAAGAGTTTGAGAAGGACTGGTGTTATTGGAGTTTGTCTTTGAATGTTTGGTATAACTCACTAGTGAGACCATCTCATCCCTGAGCTTTTTTTCTGCTGGAGAGTTTTGATTACTGTTTCAATTTTCTGGCATATAATTGGATTATTCAAGTTTTCTATTGAATATAGTTTGCTTCTAAGATTTGTCCAATTCTCCTAAACTATCTAAGTTATGAGTATATAGATATTTATAGTACTCTACAGAAATCAATTTTACAGTGAGTTTTGATGCTAATAATAATACATCGTTCTTAAAGGAATAGTGTTAATGGTATTTTGTTTCTACTTTAGCATTTTATGAATACTTTTCTTCCCTAATTTTTAAAATCCCTCCACATATACTTAGTACATAGACCTGCATTTGGATTCAGATTTACATTAAGAAGATAATGATCTCTATGCTAAACCAAGCCATTTATTGAAATATTGTTTTACCTCTTTTAATCAACTTTGGACCTACTGTTTTATTTCAGTCTTTTCCAATATGACTAATTGTCACCATTAGCCTGGTTACTATTTTGTCCTCAGAAGTAAATAATATACTTTATATATTTGTGAAAGTACAATTGAATATCAAATATTTCCTTTTTGAAATATCTGATAACCAAGTCACTAACGGATGAATATTATTTGAGGGTGTGTCATGCATGCATTCCAGGCAACATAATCTTTTAGTGAAAAATAACGGACTAGAAAAAGAATTGATACTATATCTGAGGTTTCCGAGATATATGGATGCCTGAAGACAATAATGAGTTTTTTCAAAGATGCTCAAATTCAGTCTGTAAAAGTTCATGTGGATGGTTTTTGAATCATGTGCTTGTTCCTCTTGTTTGTTTTTGATCAGAGGTAAATTTTCAAGTCATAGGTACCACATTCAACAATTACTTTTCAACAGATTTAGGAATACTATTTAATGAGACTGTCTTAAAGCTTTCAATTTAATAAGCTCAAAGTATAAATGATAGCAGTATAAATTATCCTTTGTACTTCAAATGCTGCAACAGTGGCTTTTTTGTCAGTTTTTAAAATAAGATGAATGTTTCCAATAAAACTTACTGTGAAAATAAAGAAAATAGTTGTTATGGGAGATTATTAAATAGATGATTGTAGATTAACAATCTTTAGTCCTAAGAGAAACCCACTCCTATGGAGATTGTAGTATGTCTGTATTTAAAGTATATATATATCTCTTTAGTATCAGAAGTATTCAACATTTAGTCCTGTAAATTCATTATTTTTTAAATAAGGAGAGCTTATAAGGTATTTGTTGCTGCTGTTTATTTTTATTTTACCAAAAGCAAAATTGGTGTTGAGGCCATTTTACATGAGGGTTTTCTCTGGGAATTCAAGGAATTTAAAAATAAGTGAAATGTTCTAATGAAAATATTAATGTTGGAAAAACTAATGATACTTTGGCCTTCCCTCATTTTGAGGGAGCTCACATTTTATTGAGTACATATGTCATTATCACAAAAGAAGGAAAACTCATTTTGTATATATTGACAAGTTAGAATTTTTTGTTGTCAACAGGTTTGGCAAACATCGAAAAGATGACAAGATTGAGAAAACGGGTAAAATAAAAATGCAGGAGTCCTTTACATCAGAAGAGGAGAGAATACGTATGAAGCAGGAGCAGGAGAGGTAGATTTAAGTTATTTAATTAAACCTCATTAGATTGAGGTTCTTTTTTTCCTTTCTATTCTTTTTTTTAATATAAAGAATTTGCATTGAATCAATTTTTTTTCTGATGATTGTGGGATGAATACAATGTAAAGAAATATTAAATGAAAAGCTTTATTTTTTTGAGGCATTAAAGTGAATTTTAATTGTTTTAATTAAGATTTTTGTGTAGGAGAGTGTAAGGCATATTAGATGAATAAATGTTAACACTGAATTTATAATTGTTATTAAAACCCTACAGAAATATTTCAAATCTTGTCTCATTCATCTATGACTATATAGCATATTATAATATTTTTAAAGAAATATAAAGAAATACTCATCTGTATGTTTAAAAAAAACTACTTGAATTTTTTACATCTCATTTAAAATGTTGTATAGTAAGAATTGAGTAGGTTGTTAGTATTTTACGATGTTGTTTTCCTTTCAAACCTGACATTTTCTTTTCCTCCTTCTGTCTTACTAGCTTCACATTTTGTGACATTTTCCACTTAAATTCTATCTGATTGCTTCCAGAAAGATTGTTATCCATTGTTGAATCATTCAATGTTGAAAACCCAAAGACCACTGAAATGAATGGAAAGGATTACTTTAAGCAAATGCTTGAAAACCATTTTTATAAGTGATTAGAATTTTTCTCATTAAAATTCCCCCTGGTTGCAAGACTTCTCTGACACATTTTTGTTATTTAAGTTTGTAGACAGTGAGTTCCTGTGTTTTATAGGATTTCATTTGCATAGAGAGATACTATGCCTACTATACTCTGAATATTCTGAAATATAAGGGAGTTTCTGGTACATTGATCAATATTGTAAAGTTGAATATTGTGCATTACTAGGATTATAACCCACTACCTTTAAGGCAATTCTGGAGTTGGATCACTTTCAATATTATTCTTAATATGAATGAAAGAAATAAAAAGAATAGTCTTTGACAGTTTTCCTTTCCAAATTAATGTTTGGATTTTTTTCCATAATCTTTCTAATACCTCTGAGGTTCTTTGCTAGGATAATTACTCAGATTCTCTCTTTATAGCTTTTCAATGTAGAAAATTGGGAGAAATATGGACTTTTAACTTTGATGCAGTTTGTGTTTATTACTTCAGGTTCTTTCCCAGAATTTTTATTTAAAAAATCTCCACCTTTTTTTTCTTTCTAGGATGCTAATCTTCACCAATAATAAACTCTTTTTATGGCAGGGTACTAGTTGTCCCTAAGTGTGTAGTGTAATATGGCATTTAAGTGCTCAGTGGTCTGAACTTGTATCTTAAAAGAGTTGTCCCAAAAGGAAGAATTTATACTAGGTAAATGCATGAACTCAAATTTCCACAGCCAAACATTGTGATTTAGTTAGAGAACAATCTGAGTAATAGAAGGAAACATTATACTTCTTTTCCTTTATCTTGATGCCAGCCAAAGGGGATAGCTTCATTAATTCTTTGCCATTTTTTTGTATTCTAAATATTCCTTTTGTTCAGTTTAAGATGACTGCTGTGTTTCAATGCAGAAGTCTATCAGCATTTCCACATTACTTTTAAAATGCATAGTCAAATGTTCCCAGCCAAACAATGATTTTTACATAATGGTTTCACTTGTATTATTAATTTGCCTAAGGCACAGTTCACTTTTCAGGTTTGCTTTTAATCTCCATCTCTTTACCTCTAATGATGCAATACTTCTGGGAACTAGGTTGGTCATAATGAATTTACAATGTTCAGGAGACCTAGAATAAAAATCTTTTAGGGTCAAGGAACAACTGAATGGTCCATTAAAAAAATCAATTAGCTTCATAATTTAAGAAAACTATTATACTTTGACTTTGTATTTCAATAACAGTTTTTACAAGTATGTTTTATTTAAACTCATGGATCTTGTAATAGAGCAAGTGAATGCATGTAAGATGTTAAATTACATAAGTAGAACATGTTTAGTGTTTGTTACTTTAATGTCTTGTTTTGTTTGTCCCCTTTTCTATTCTATATGCTGGTCAGCCTTGGCAATGCTTCTTTGAGAATGGAAATATAACTTATTTGGGAAGAATTTGATTACAGGAATAGAAAAAAGTAAATAAAAAATAATTAAATAAAAAATAAAATAGGTATTTAAATAATTAATTAAATTAAATAAATAAATAAAAATTTAAATGAAACAGTGCTTATATTCTCATCACAGCCTTTGCATCACTAGTGACTAGTACTGAGGGTCTCCTATAGCATGATTTACTATTGTAGCTCTTTGAGTTCCAAAAATTATTTTGACTGATTCCAAGTAAAAAATAGAAAACTTGATATTCCTTAGTTATTAGTTATGATATAATCACCTTTGAAAGTATTTTTTTGCCCATACATTTTCATGAAGCCTGAATATTATTCATATTTAAATATAAAACAATGAAAGGACAATGAATATAACTTAAAATCTTTTTCCTACCATGTTAAGATTTATTTGGAAAGTGAAAGTAGAGTCATCTGTGTATGGATCTGAGATTAAATTTCACTTCATTCTTCTAACTTCCTTCATCTCATTCACTTGCTACCATCATTGGGTGATGGGATCTTGATTATATCTGTCCAGGTAGGAGAAATGCATGAGAAAGATCACTGTTTGGAGCTGTTCTCTGCCTTTACTAGTCATGTCCTGCCACAAACTTGAACTTTTGCCCCTAAGGTCTCTTCTTGAGAAACAGTATCTTCAGTTGACACTGTGGGTGAAGTGAGCTGGTCCTGTGATGTCCTATTTTGACTTCTAACTCTGAGGTGCAAACCTAGATTCCCTAGCTTTCAGAGATGCTGTCTACCACATTAAAGCTAAGTAGGGAAACTAAGCAAGCAATTGGTATTTGGAGAATTATTGTGAAGTCTGTGCTTTCTGCCCTATGTTGATTTATCTTTCAGGCTTGCCTAGGGACAAAGACCCTGTTGATACATTTCTAAAAACTGAAAGAATTGGGCTCCAAACACAAAATAGAACTTTTCTGATTAAATGATCTATGTTACTTCTGGTTCACTTAGCTTCCATAAGGCAAGTGATGGACTTCTCTGTTGACTAAGAATAAGAAGTAAAATTTTGGTTTTTTTAATGTCTTTGTCTTCAATGATAACTCTGCTTATGTATTTTGTTGTATGTAAACTATTTGAGTATGAGGTTTCCCATATAACAGGAAAACGGTTACATTTGCAAATAATTTGAGCAACACATGGTTAGACAAATTTGTGATTATTTTTCAAAACTCTAGTTACGTGAATGTATGTTGTGAGTCATAGAGAATCATCACTTCTTAACTTATTTATTCATAGACCATCTCTCTTCACTTTTGTTTTTCATGAAATACTAACTCTCAGAATTCGTAAAGTTGTTTGGGAAATACTGATGATAAGTAAAGAACTTTGGTTCCTGGTTCAGCCATATCCAGATCATTTATCTAACTGGCTGTGGAAATCAGAATTGATCATTTCCTAGAACTGTGAGGAAGTTCCTAGCCAGTGTTTGTGACGTGCCTCTACTCAGTGGCTTCTATTTTATATACATATGTACCTATTCCTAGTCCATCTTTATTTTTTCAGTTTTCTCTTTCCCACATGTTACTCATCAGTTTAAAACATGTCATTTATATGGTCTGATTCTAATTTTAAATCCATAAAAGTTGGGGGAATAAAAGAACCATAAATTAAAATAGGAAAACAAATCTGTAATACCACTGTTAATATACTGGCCTGTACAATTCTGTTATTTTATAAAATAACTTTCTACAATACATACTTCTAAAAAATAACATCTAAAAAGTAACATTTTGGTTTATTTTAGACTTTTATTTGTTCTTACAAAATCATGTAAAATGTTTCTGGAACAACTTCAAGTTTGTGTAAATAGTATTATAATGGGAAGGAAAGAAGATCTGAAAGATGAAATATTATCTGTGATATCTGGTCAGACTTGGCAAGACTCAAATAATATTTATCTCAGATATCATACATTCTTATTAAATTTGATTTATAATATTTGCCAGTTTGCATTTTGTAGTTATACAATGGATAACTATTGTGATACTATCGTATATATCTATATCTGTGTATTTAAGTGGTATATTCTAATTTCTTAGCATGACTTTTTGCAGGTTTTGGTGGCATTTCTGAATATGTATTCCATTCACTTAGTATTTCTCTTTTCAGTTTTATCCTGTTTCCAAAATCTCCTTTGAGTAATTTCTTGAAATATTCATTAAAAACTTGGTTGATAAGATCCTGTTCAACAGATATTAATGAAATTATAGGAAAAAAAAATCTATATAGCAGCAATAGGTGCATTTGCTATTTACCTAAAAACATTTTAAGAGTTTTTACTCATTTTGGCTTAAAACTTAATGTTTGCTTCCATACCTTCTGACATTACAGCCTGGATAAGCTGGATAATCTTTGCATTTAGGTCACATATTGTCATTCGGTGCTTGATTTTTAAAAAATAATCATTTTATAGAAAAGGTACTTTTTCCCTCTCCTCTAACATAGTTTTCATGTTTTCTCTTTCCTCTCAGATACTTCAGAAAAGTCAGGTCTGAGCAATAGGATTGGTTTCAACAAATCTTCTTAAAAAAAAAGGAAAAAGAAAGGACATAGGTATATATGAAATGATTTTATTGACATACTGTAACGAGAGTAGAAAAGAACAGTTTAATTTTTGATGAGAGCTCACTTAGACGTAGTTGGCATTGAAGCATCTCTTTGAATTGGAAATTGTTGTAGGTGCTTTGATACTTGTGAAAGCCTGAAGGTAATGTAAGTGAACTGGAGTATCAGTGAGAGTGTATGAGGGACTGTGTGTGTGTGTGTGTGTGTGTGTGTTTAGGTAAGTGAAATATTGTTCTAGTCTTTTACTAGTTTAAAAGATTTTTTTTTGCTTCACAATATATCAAGAACACAATATGATTACGCTAAAATTTTATTATTACAATATTGTTTCTTCTTTCAGGGACCCCTTCCTTTGCTAAGAGGGGGAAACTATGCATTTTAACACTAAACAATTGATTTTAGAAATATCATAAATTGTGAAAATAATTACTACAAGGCTTTGGACAGGGGAGAGGTGGGTGGGGCTAGATTTAATAATGAATGCTTCTTAGAGATGGTAATTCAAGTTCTTGGTCTAGTTGCCCATAGCTTTTTCATTTAGCAAAATGGAAAAATTCTACACCCACTGTCATGTTCTGTGCTTCCCCAACACACACAAGGACTCATGGGGGTGAGCCTTCTTTTAACAAGTTCTTTAAAAATTGTGCTTGTATTAGAGGTTAATAGTATGTCTATGAATTCTTTTATCTCTTTTTCGTCTTTTCAAAATTTATGTTTTAAAACTGGTATTTCATGTTGGCATTAGTGATGAAACCTAACTTTCCACCCACTTATTATAAGGCACCTCTCTGGATTTCAACAACTTGCATTCTTCCCTGAGATTGGAAATGTACCTACAAATCCATTGTTTATATTTGAGATTTCTTTTATCAGGATGCATTGAGAATATGTTTATTAAAAAAACATCAACTTTTATCCCCATACTAGAAAAATAGTAAAATTCCACTTTAAAATTATGACTATTTTCAAATACCGAATTCATTCATAAAGGCCCTCTTGGCATAGCAGGCAACACATCAGTCTCAATCTGAAGAATTCAATCAGTTGAATGAAAATTGCTATTATCTTGAACTGTTCCTTCCAGTTGTCTTATAGCTTGAATTTCATTCTGCCACAAATGTAGGTTTTATATGATGAATTTCTGTAATACTGGCTTTAAGAATGAGAAAATACTATTGGGAAAAGATCCAGGAACTGCCTGGATAGAAGTCCAATAAATCAGGGGTAAACTGTGTCCTCAAAGAGTTGATTGCAAACTATACTTCTGAATCATAGAGGTACTGTAAACCAATAGAGGTGTTGTAAACCAGTGATTAACTCAGTAAAAAAAAATTTTTTTTTTTGTCAAAAAAGAGTTGTTGGCAAGATCTTAAAAATGGTTTTGAAGATAGATAGCAATTAATATGCAGGAATCTGAAATTTACAATTTTTCTGTTAAAATATTTGATATTGAATCTTTTATAGAATTTAGCAGCATTTTAAGAAAAATTGCAACTACTAAGGTCAATTTGTGCTTCTACAGTGCTTAAAATGTGCCATCACTTGTTCCATGTATAAAGCTTCATAGGTTTGAGGGTAGAAGTAGTTTTGATATAACTGAGAAATTACATGATTTTTACCAATCCTGAGGAATTGGTCATTTAGATTTTTCATGCCTTCTTCCTTTATTTAATATACAAAACTATGCTTTCATAGTCATAAAAACATTATTTTCATTTTACATTGCTGCAATTAGTACTGAAAGCCATTTATTGTTAAAGCAAAACCCTAATGAATAGAAATGTTGCAAGAATTCGTCTGTTTTATCTTCATCACACATCATCCATTTTAATTAAAGAAAAGAGTGGTGAACGCTGTGATAAGATTTTGGAATTAAAATCATTAATTGATGTCAAGCTGTAGAGATTAGTAGCATGAATTTAGCAACAGCAGGAAAGAAATTAACCTTATTACTTTATTTAGTATTTTATATTATTTTCATTATCACAATGGAAGAGAATTTTTTTAACTAAAAGGAAAGCTGTGAATATTTATGTTAAAACAGAACAAATTGAAATGATAAATTATTTACTAACTTTTTAAAGTCTCAATAGAAAGTTTTATTTGTTCCTTCAATTTTCTTTTCATTTAAAGAATAGTGAAATGGTGATGCTGCCCACTGAAGTTAGTCAGTGCCTCTGTTTGCTATCATTTAAATCTCCAAATAGTTTTCTTGCTTATAAGTAGGAAGGACTTTTTGAAATGCATAAGGCAATAAACATTTATTTCTTTGGCTAAGTTTTGGCCGAATCACTTACTCTGTCATTGCTAGGGCTTGACCCAAGATAAATTGGATGAATAAAGCTGAACAACAACCTGACTTTCAGAAAAGTGACTAAGTCTTAGATCTAGAAGATGATGTATGACCTCACAGTCACAATGAAAGAATAAAGGGGTGTCTTTTTATAGCATTGATCATCTGGAACGTTAAGGAATCATCTGCAAGATGCTCACTATCATTTTTTAAAGTTTCTTTAAAAAACTGTGCTGTTTATATTAGGACACCAAATATATTTTCTTCCCTGAGCCAAATGTTTATTTTCTGAAATAAGTTTCTCCACAAAGAATGAAAACATTTAACATAAATATAACCTTTTGCTTGTGTTGCAAGTTCCTTTTCTATCTTTATAATAATACATCCAAGAATAAAAGTATATAGTAAAATCATTTGTATTTTTGTTGATTTGACTGTGAATTGTCAGTAAAATTTCAAGAACCTCAGTTCATTCCTAGTTTTTAAGTCCACTTGCATGAATGTCATTTACATTAACTTCTAGAATGAACTTTAAACTGCACATTAATTCATGCTAGTAGCCAAATTTGTTAGCATTTTGCAGCACTAATCCCACCTTCATTGATCGAAGCTATAGTGTAGTTACAGTCTAAGTTTTTTTTTAATTATTTTTTAATAATTTATTTTTATTAATACAAGAACTGGGGTATAGGTCAGAGGCATAGAAAGGTGAGAGGATTCACCAGAGACAGAGTGGGGAGCAGAACAGGGAGACCAACACCGAAGACTGCTGAGGGGAGCAGCGGACAAGGCAGGAGAGGTCTGCCGTGCCATGTGGGAATTTCCTTGGCCGGCTGGGAATTGAACCAGCGCTACAGAGGCTGTGAAGAGCTTCACAGCGCTGTGCTCAACCCGCTGCACCACTGGGGAAGCCCACATTCCAAGTTTTTCATTCCAAATGTAAACTGCCAGGGTGACAAGGGTTGCAAACAACTTTTACAACTTTGGTGATAAATTCATTGGTGGTGACAAGATAAACAAAGAAAGTCCAATTCCTCATGTCATTGAAACTAAGAACAAGTTTTTAGAGAATTCTGCAAATGACACTGTAATGTTTCTTTGGATTAAGTCATTAGTGGCAATTAGTAGTAATGTGCAAATTTGTGTAAAATATATATAACTTGTGATAACTTTGGAATGTGATGAGTACCTATGCCACTGAGCATTTCTTCTGAGTAATTGAATTGTTAGGAAATGAATTAAATAAATATTAGAATCTATGTAAATTGAAATATAAGAACATTCTAATGTAGACCCATCAATGTATAATGGAACTGATGTGCAAGACACTTGGGGAGATGATTTAAGTTCTTCCCTTCAGAAGAGGATGTTAATATTCTCTTCCTCTGATAACTTCCTTTCTTAATATGCTCACACTTTCTAACATAAGTAAGCTGACTTATCTTCATTTTTCATGAATTGATATTCAAATACTTTAGGGTCCAATTTATTAATCCAAGTTACTCCTTTTGATTTCAGGAGGTACTCCAATTTAAGAATTTAGGCTTCATTTCTACTGTAGACAAATTTCTTCAGATTCCCACATTTCAAGATTTGTATGAATTCCAGTCACCCTGGATATTATCAATGATTAGGTGATTGTCTGATGGTGGTTTGTACTAAAGTGAGTTGTCAGATAAGTGATCAAAATTGAACTTCAAATTAATATCACACTGAGTTGAAGAAAGAAGTAATTTCCCTCTCTAAAGTTTCTCTAACTAATACAGAGTCAAAAAAGATTTTGATGTGGTACAAAGAAAAAACTATCTCTGAACTTTTATGAGCTTTTGATCATAGATATCCAGTATTCAGTGGCAACCAGCTTTTATAACTTCCCTACAGTCATAATTACTCCTAAATGATTAAGTGAACTACAATAAAGGAAATCCAGTATAAATTTTTGGCTAAATTTGGCATTAGAATTTGATTTCTGAGGCCACCCTAGTGACATAAGGGGTTAAGTCTTAACACTATGAAGCTATCGGTAGCCACTACAGCACCTGCAGCCACTGCATCATGAGTTCTAACCCCCGCCAGGGAGCTAACCCACATGGTGCAGCAGACTTCTCCTGTCTTGCCCACTGCTCCCCTCAGCAGTGTATTCAGTAGATTCGCCTGTTCTGCTCCCACTCTGTCTCTGGTGAATTCTCTCAGCCCTCCATCTCTGACCTACACCCCAGCTCTTGTATGCATAAAAAAATAAATCTTTAAAAAAATAATTGATTTCTCTTATGGATAGTTTTTCTTCTGAATTTCTTTTATGAATATTTTATCTGGGAACCTTATATTTGTTGGAAGGTAGGCCTCTCCTGATTAAAAAAATAAAAACTTTACTGTATTCTCTTATGAGCTAAATTTTCTTTTAACACAGAAAATAAGCTCCTTCTAGGGAATTTCTAAAAATATATGAAGCATTTTGGGTTGTCTCAGTGACTTGGGGACATTGCTTGTTGTTATGTGACTGGAATCAGTTTTATGAGAAGTCCTGCACAATAGCAAATGGTCTTTTCTCAACTGTCACTGGACATCTGTTGAGAAACACTCAACTAGGTGAACTTAAGTATTTTCATTTCATAGATGGGAAATTTGAGAAATCTTAATAGAGATGTCTCTATTATTTACTTTAATTGATCTAATAGTGTGTAGTGATCGTTCATTGTGATCTTAATTTGCATTTTACTATTGACCAGTGATTTTGAATACCTTTTCAAGTACTTATGTGTCATCTTTCTCATTGTTGCTGAATTTTGAATTTTTTTACATATTCTTGATGTGAATTCTCTGTCAAATATGATGTTAGAAAATATTTTCTCCTAACCTTTCATAATCTTTTATTCTATTCCTACAGTCTCTTTTTTTTAAAGATTTATTTATGCATAGAAGAACAGGGATGTAGACCAGAGGTGCACAGAGGTGGAGGGTGGTAGTGAGAGGATTCACCAGAGACAAAATGGGGAGCAGAACAGGTGGATTTACTAAAATACACTGTCCTGTCTTGCTGCATGCAAGACAGGACAGATCTGCTGCGCCATATGTGGGTTAGCTCCCTGGCTGGGGATCAGAGATTGAACTCAGGCCATAATGGTGATAACAGTGAGATTTAACCCCTAGGCCACCAGGGAGGCCCCCTAGAGTCTTTCACAGGAAAACATTTTAAATTTTGATGATGTCCAGTGTATCTGTTTTTCATTTTTATGGATTATGCATTTGGTATGACTTCTAACAAATGCACCAAGCCATTTTTTCCTAAAAATTTCCTTCTGTGTTGTCTTCTAAAGTTTTATAAGTTTACATTTAAATCCATGATCCATTTTGAGTTAATTTTTTTCTAAGGTGTAAAGTTTTATTTCAGGCTTTTAAAATATTTTTGTTTTGTTTTTCTTTTTGCCTGTGGTTGTATAGTTCCTCCAGCACTATTTGTTTAAAAATTATTTTATTTCATTGAATTGTTTTTGCACAATGCTGAGAAATCAGTTGACCCTACTTTTTAGCTATTTCTGGCATCTTAATTCTGTTTCATTGTTGTATGTGTCTATTCACCAATAGCCTTGATTACTATAGCTATATTATAGTCTTGTAATCAGGAAGTGTGATTCATTCCATTTTATTGTTCTTTTTCACAAATGTTTATTCTATCCTTTGCCTTTCCACTTAAGTATAAAAATAATCTTGTTTAAATCTGCAAGAATCTTACAGGGGTTTTTACAGGAATTACATTAAATCTATTTATCAATTTGGAGTGACTTAACTTCTTTATTATGTTGACTCTTTCCATACAAAATCACAGTATGACTACTTTTTTAGATATTTTGTTTCTTTCATCAACATTATGTGTTTTTCAACACAGGTCCTGCACATGTTTTGTAAGGTTTACATCCATACATTTTTATGTACTTGTATAAAACAACTTTTAGTTTATTTTTGCCCATCTATATATTCATGTATCTCAATTTTTAATGATTTGTAAATGGCACTGTATTTTTAATTTTAGCATCTATGTTCATTGCCAGCATAATGAAATACAATGAATTTTTGTATGCTGACCTTGTGTTCTGTGACCTTGTTGAACTCACTTTTTAGTTCTAGGAGTTTTTTGTAGATTCCTTTTAATTTTCTAAATATGTCCTCATATCATCTGCAAATAAGTACAGTTTATTTCTTCTTTTCCAATCTGTATTTTTTTTTCCAATGTGTACTTTTTTTTCTATACATATTTCATTGTCTAGAAGTTCCAGCACCATGTTAAACCATAGAAGTGGGAACAGACATCCTTTTGTTACACCTACACTTAAGGAAAAGCATTCAGGCTTTTTCTGTGATCTGTGATGTTTTTGTATAGATGCTCTTTATCAAAATTAAGAAGTTCTGCTCTATTCCTAGTTTTCTGAGAGTTTGTCTTCAGATTTTCTTTAGACATTAATAAGGAATTGTTATATTGATTCTTGCTTAAGCTTCATAGTATGCTGAAGGTTTATGGTTTGTTTGTAATACAACATATACATCATACACATGTAAATTTATACAAATATAGTATATAGGTATGCATAACAGTTGTAAAAAAATACTTTTTGTCTTAAAAATTTAATGAGTAAAACCCAAGTGGATGCCTAAAATTATCTGTGCTGATGAAATTTTAAATTAAGATGTAAATTATGGCTCTATCTTATTTTTTTAATAAATTTTATTTTTATATTCCCCATACAATTGCAACCCCCTTATTTTGACCCCAATACCTCCCCTCCCTGCCCCCTACTCCCCATAGAGTATCTCTGGCTCCTAGTTTTTTGTTGATTTTGATTTTCACTTTCTTACAGTTATTCATTTTCCTGGTCCCTTATTTAAGTTTTCTAGATTCCTGCTATGAGTGAGACCATCTGGTATTTTTCTTTCTGGCTTATTTCGCTGAGCATGATCCCTTCCAGCGCCATCCATGTTGCTGCAAATTGCATGTGTTTATTTTTTTTGAATGCTGAGTAATATTCCATGGTGTATATGTACCACATCTTCTTGATCCAGTCATCTATTTTTGGGCATTTGGGTTTTTTCCAAAGCTTAGTTATTGTAAACAGTGCTGCTATAAACATAGGGGTGCAGATGCTCTTTGGAATTGATGTTTCTGTGTCCTTTGGGTAAATACCTAGGAGTGGAATTGCTGGATCATATGGAAGCTCTATGTTTAGTAGGTCCGGCTCTATCTTATTGACATGAGCCAAAGCTTCTGAAATTATCCTGAGCATATATGACATTACCTTGACTATTTAAAATAAGCATAACTTCACTTATACTACATGAAATAAAATGTATTTCATAATACATTTGGATAAATATTTATTTGCAATTCTTTGAAAATACATAATTTTTCTTATTTCAACTTGGTTTTGATTTTTACAGGATTCAAGCCAAGACTCGAGAATTTAGAGAACGACAAGCTAGAGAGCGTGACTACGCTGAAATACAAGAATTTCATCGGACGTTTGGATGTGATGATGAGTTGATGTACAGGGGAATTTCTTCCTATGAAGGTTCCATGGCTCTTAATGCCAGACCCCAGAGCCCAAAAGAAGGGCTTATGATGGATGCTTTGTATGCCCAGGTGAAGAAGCCACGGAATTCCAAATCTTCAGCTGTAGACAGGTAGGCTCTAGGAGCAATCGGGGTATTGCTTCCAAATCTACTTTTATATAGTTTTCAATGAGAGAGTAAATTGTTCATCAATTCTCAAACCAGAACTGCCTTTTATTAATGGCCTTTAAAATGTTATTGTGTCTAAATGTATTGATTTTACACAAATCAAAGACTTTGGAAAGAGCAACAGATATTTGATAGCTTTTCTAATGTTTCTAACACATTTCATTTTGTCCTTAAAATGATTTTAGACCAGATGACTAACCTTTGGTTTATAACTCAAGTAAAAAGCAAACTTGAAAATAAGATTCTTCTGTTTAAGCTGTATTTCTTTTTATTTCTGGGTAGTCTGTAGTTGTGATAAGTAAATAGATGAGAAATGACATCAGTAGTTCCAATTATGGGTGATTCAGAAGACCACTGTTTTTGATTACTTGATTTTATATTTTTAAAGAATTAGTTAATGAGATGAATAGTATAATCCATGCTGAAAGGATTTATTAATAACTACAGATCACAGGTCTCTTTGTGTATATTAGTATAATTTAAAGGAACATAAAGTTGACTGAATATTATAATGACTTTATTTAAATTTTTAACCAATTATATGGCTGTGTATTTTTGACTATTAATGGTTTGTTATGGATTTCAAATTTTAACTGGAATAAATTGAAAACAGATCTTTTTCCACCCCTCTATTTATATATACAAATACCATATAAAGTTTAGTTCATGAAGAAAATACTTCCTTTCATTTCAAACTTATGCATGTTATTGTTCTTAACAGTACAAGAATCCCATCACATCATATGCTGGTTTCTTATTACTGTTGCTCTATAGGTGTGCTTGACTTTGAACATTATAAAAATACCAGGTTTCACTTAAAGCTAGCAGTTTCCCAGCATTAGCATGCAACAGAATCACCTGGAGGGCTTCGTAAGGCACAAATTGATTGACCCTTCCCCAGAATTATTATTCAGTGAGCTGGAGTAGAGCCTGAAAATTTGCATTTCTAACAAGTTCCCAGGATTGATCCTGGTGCTACTCAACTCAAGTACCACACTTTAAGAACCCCTGGCAAATCTGTAGTACTCATGTGTTATTTGGCTACTAAATTTTAGTTGCTTATTTCCAGGTATTTTTAGTAATAGAGTTTTGTAAATGCAGCAGGTAACCCTCAGGCTAATCCGTACAGAAATATTTTAATATTTTAGCAAAAAGAAAAACAGATTTTAAGGTAAACTCATATATTTACTTTTTTTCGGTTTTGTTGGTTTTTTCATTTTCTTTATTACTTAATGAAAATCTATTTGATGTTGACTGCAATGAGTTAGTGATGTAAATTAGCGTAGAAGGCTTATGGCTTATGTAAACCCCTTTGGTGTAGTCATTTAAAAAGTTTACAGTGCTTATTAATGACACAGATATATGAGGCTTTAAAGAAAAAGATTATCAATGACAGTTACATTTCTTTTAAAAAATTTTTGTTATTGCTCTATCTGAAAGCTACTTGTAAAAGATCACACAGCATTTGAAGACTATAAATGTCCCATTGAAAGTGATTTCTTGTGGATGGGGAGTGAAGAAAGAGAAAACGTATACCAGAAACTCTGGTGTTGCCTTTTAGTATATTTTGGAAGAAGCAACAGAAAATTATTTAACATGTTAATGATAAAAGCATTAGTAATAAGGGCCTCCCTGGTGATGCAAGGGGTTAAGATGCAGCCTATGAAGCTGTCCGCAGCCACTGCAGCATGAGTTCGATCCCCGGCCAGGGAGGTGACCCACATGGTGCAGCAGACCTCTCCTTACTCTCCCGCTGCTCCCCTCAGCAGTGTATTTCAATCAATCTGCCTGTTCTGCTCCCCACTCTGTCTCTGGTGAATCCTCTCACCCACCCCCCACACCTCTGGCCTGTACCCCAGTTCTTGTATGCATAAATAAATATGTTTTTAGAAAGCATTAGTGATAAAATTAATGCTGTTAAAAACATTAGTCATTTTCAGCACCTTCTACATCTAGTTTGAAAATCTAAAACACAGTGGATGCATTTTTGTAATAGTTGTTCACGTAGTTCAGCAGTCCTACTGAACGTGAGAGATCCCGGTCAGTAACCTCTGTCTCCTGGTTCAGAAACGGTTGCTTTAAACCAGTTTAAGCCTGGTAAGTAAACCTGGGTAAGAAAGCCATTGGCAGGTTGAAAATGGCAGTCATTATCTTAATGTAGTATCAGCTCTTATTTCTACTCTCTAAGACCTGCCTGCCTAACCCATTTCTTATGGGTTTCCTGCCAGATGTACCTTAGGCTGGTGGAAAGCTTTTTGACCTCAACAACCCTGCCTCAGGCAGACCCTGTTTGGGCATTTGCAAATGAGGGGTTGAGTAATTTGGGGAGGTTTATTGTAAACTGTTGTTAGGAATATTCTTTCTTCTCTTCTCTCTCTACACATACTAAGAGCATGTTTTCTTTGCCCTTTGTCTGCACAGATGGCTGGATCCCTTTACATCACGTACCCATTAACATGTTTGGGGTTCCTGGGTTTCCCGCAGTCACACACTAGCATAAAGGACTTATAGCTCATAGCCCTGTCTACTTTGGACTCCAGCATTCCTGCCTGTAGTCTCTACTCTGCACCATACTGGCCTTAAGTTGAAACAACCTTCTAACTTTTTTCTGTCAACAACCCACCTAGTCAGACTTTCAGAGGACACTTTCATCATGGAGATGAGTCCCATAAGCAGTGAACAGCTCAAAAATCACATTGTAGACAACAGTATAGTCAAAAACCTCTCTCATTCTTGCTAAAGTGCAGCCTAGACATTTACCTTTTGGGGATTAGAAAGCTTTTTACATTTGTAGCCCAAAAGAGTGATTGAACTAGTGGATTTCTAAGACATTTCCAACTCAGATATGATTTACTCGTTTAAGTAAAGGGTCACAGAAACTTAAATTTTTGGTGATTATTATCTTATAAAGAATAAGTTGTCCATTAAACAATGATGTTACTAATACAGAAAGTTACATATTATTGCATTTACAAAGTACTTCTTCCCCTACCAGTAATTGAATATGAATTTGGCCTGGAGATAATGGTATTACCTCAGTTGTCTTTTCCTGTCAAGAGATAGCTGTAGAAAAGTTTCTCAGACTTGAGTAGTATAGATTCTTTTTAAAGGAAAGATAATCTCTTATTACTAGAGTATTGAATTAAATTGTTTTGATTATAATGTTACTTAAATATTATAAAAATAAAATAGGACTAAACTCCTTCTGTTTATAGCCATTATCCAACTATAAATGAAACATCTTTACAAATTAAATGCAAGAAAAACAATAAAACCATTACATTCAAATGAACAACATTAATTTTATGCCACAAATAATGTGTTTTAAAATCTAGATTCTTGCACAAATCATGAATATGGTGGTGGCTACTACATGGCCAGTTCATTTGAGTTTGTCTATCTATCCCTGGAAGACAAGGACTGTTTCAGTTCCCCTATTCCTTTTCTCAATTACATTTCTTCAGTTGTTTTGGGTGTCCATATCCAGCAACATTTGGCCTCTATGCTTCATGGATGCATCTTTTTGGCATGAGGTCCAGCATGCTTCTATTATCATTAAGCTGAGACAGTGAAAGTCACCTTTCTTGATGCTTTCATATCTGTCAACTTAAATTCAGCAGGTGAAATAACACACTTATAAGATGATCTAGAATTGGCTTATATTAAATTTAAAAAAATAGTCATTCAAATGGAAGCAAAAAACTTGAAACTTCTTTGAGAATATTTCCTTATAAAGAATGTACTAAATAAAGAAACTCTCATCAATTAACTACAGTTCACCATAGTTTGCAATTGGTGTCTGATGAATTTTCGTATTCAAATTTGGTGTTTCTTAGGAATATAAGCGTTTGGCTGGTCTGAGGTGATTTCTGGATCTGTTCTGTGATTTTCATTGATCTGCAAGAAAGCAGTATCCAAATTTAATTGTTTAATCATTTTGATTGATCTTATATTCAGGATGTGTGTCTGATAGCCCCTGGTAAATAGACCAGGGAAAATTTATTAAGTGCTGTGAATTTGATATTAAGTGACAATCATTCTCAATTTCTACATATTATTTATAAAATGCAAAAATAAAAATAGGTAATGTCAATAATAGTAGGTCTAAAAATATTTCTATTCCTGTTTAATTTGATTGACATAGGAACTACTATCTGAAGTATGCTTTATTAATGTCCTTGCTTTATTAAATGTCCTTGCTGACATGCTTTATTAAATGTCCTTGCTGACATTTTGATTTTTCATGTTGGGCAGACAGAAAAACTAGTCCTACCCGACTTACAGGAATGCCAGTGCACTTACTTTTTAATACTGCTTATGACAAGAGACCTCCAAGATTTAGCTATTGTAAAAAAATTCATAAGCCTGTGTTTCCTTGGCAAGTATATATTTCCTATTTATTGTATTTTCAGTTGGCTAAAATATTTTAGCATCGGATACAGTGCTTTCTGTGTCTCCACATTTTTCCTCTAATATACAATATACTGCTGGTTGCTTACTCTTCTTCCTTACTTAACAGAATCCCTATTTTCTTCAGCGTAGCCAGCTAAAAATTTCAGTTTCTCAGGCCCCTGTGCACATGTCTGACGAATGAGGTAGAAGTGGATCCAGGATGGAACTTGCTGGTCATTTTGTAATAATCTGCTGCTGACTCAGCTTCTGCCATTTTCCCTCTCCCTGACTGCACTGTGGATGGGTGTCCCAACATGGCTTTCATTCTAACAACTCCAAGGAGGCTAGAAGAGGGAGCAACCTGGTTCCTTGAGCCTCTGTTCCAGTCCTTTTGTACCTACCTGGTACTCATTGTTACCTGTGAAACTGAGCCCCTCATTTGTTCAAGACACCCTCCATCATGTTTCTGTTTCATGGGGCTGAACACCATTGTGAGTACAGTGAATGATGCACACAAAATTCCAAGAGGAATCCTCATCAGTATATCAAAGTTGCCTATATATTGGAGAACTATCTCTTTGTCAAATCATTTCCACAATATTTTGTGAAATTAAGTAATGAGAAAAGTTATCCAGTGTCACTCAATTAGCTTTTCTACCTTTCATTTTATTAAGCCTCTTTTTAAAGAAATGTTATCAATCAAATGTCTGCTAGCATACATCCTTCTTAACTCTGATAAACAACTATCTCCTCACAACTGCTACCTCTACCAACAATCCTGCTATAAAATAGCAGGTGGTTGAGCATCACATTTAAGAACATGGGCCATGGAGTCACGCTGCCTAAATCTGGTCCTTGCTTCTTCCACCACCAGCTGTATAAATTCTACCCTTCATTTTCCACATCTTTCAAAGGGGGATAATAATAATGTCTCATTAAGGTGGGGAGACTTAAGTTCATTAATACATGCAATTAGATTAAATAGATTAATTAGTTTAATAGATTAAACACTATTTAAGTGTTTGCTGTTACTATTGTTTGAAAAATGGCCAATTATTCTCAGGAAAGCACAACATCCCCACCTGGATGTAAAAACAAGCAAGGAATGCAATTGAAATGAATAAAGGTAGATTTTATTCCATACACCTAACATACATATAAAAGTTTCTCTTTAAATTGGGACTCAGTGTATTCAATGTGAGGGGATCTAGACTAATTGTACAGTTTAAATGCTTGGATTAAAAATGACTGCTGGGAACTATAGTGTGATTTGCTCAGTTTCAGAGTGATCTTTGACAATTTGAAAGTCTTCATTTTGAACTTTCATGGTATTCTTTGAAGTTCATATTCTACTTTCATGAAATTCTTATTTAGTACAGGCTTGCAATTCTCCATAGAGATGTAGAGGCTTGAACTTCTCAAACCTTGTCTAAAATTTTGACATTCTATTTATATCAAGTTATCTCCTTGTGGGGCAGACAGGCAGACAGGCATCATGATTTTGGGATTTAGGCTGAGTTAGAACAGCAATTTTTCAAATTTTAGCATGTATTTAAAAAAAAAAAAAAGCCTGGAGTGCCTCTCACAAATCATCTCCCCTCAGATATTCTGCTTCAGTAGATCTGACTGGGGACTAAGAACCCATATATTCAACAAGCAGTTCAGTTCACTGTAATATAACTGGTTCATCCACCCTTTGAAAAGCACTACTCTTGGGATAATAAAAAGAAATTGGAACTCCAATATTAAGATAGGTTTATTCAGTTCTGATAACAGTAAAGCTGTGAAATAATTTATAATTTCCTCATTGGACACAGTTTTTTCTTGGTATTGTTAAATGTCCATTGTTCATCTATGATTAAATAATCGTTTTATTTAAAAGGTCAACCTGTGGGTGTGATATTCATAAACTTCATTCTATGTTTCTTGACACTTAACAGAAAGTTTCTTTTCATGTAAGTTATACAATTCCAACTTGAAAGTTTGGTATGTTTTAAATTTTAACAAATAAATGATAAAATGCTGATCAGTAATGTTTTTTTTTCTCTATTTGAGGACACCATACAATTCATATTTTTATATCCAGATAATAGAATCTGTAGTTACAAATTCTACAGAAAGAGAGTCTAATGGACATTTGCTGACTGTCACCATGCAATCATTTGCCACCAAGAGTGCATTGTCCTCAAAAATAATTGAAATAAAATAGGTACTGTGCTGCTTTAAATCTAAATAGCAGGAAAATAGTAGGCTAGACTCCCAGCTTGTTGAGAACACCTTAATGGAAATATAAATACCATAATCATATGCTTTTTGCATGCTTTTTACTACTAAAGAGAAAAATGTCGATTTTAAAAGAAAAGACCTTTGTGAACTTGTTTTTTCCCCCCATTAAAACTGAAATCCTGATGTGTCAAAAGGAAGTTTGGCAAACACAGAGCAAAACTAATTTCCAGATACAGGCAGTTATTAAACATCTACTCTTTTAAAACTGTTGGGTCACATAACAAAGTTGTATTTGCCTTTCAAACAGTAAAATACTACTTTATCTACTTAGTTTTCTCTGCTTTTCTGGAATTGTGAGAACATAATTCTCAAATGTAATATCTCTTTATAACATGAGTTTTGCAAATTGGTGCCATTGTTAATTAATTAATGTGCTCCACCCTGACTAGTCCCTGTGCCCTTGGCTATCATTTTGTGACCTTGAGCAGCTCCTTCTCCATAAATCTCAGCAAATGCTTCAAACTTAGTTGTTCTCTTCAACATGCCTTTCATCAAATGGACACCCCACCTGTGTCTTCACTTGAGCTGTTTGACTTTTTTTTTTTTCATTTGATGTATTAAATGATACCTAATTTATTTGTATATTCCTCAGAGCAACTAATTCTCATATTAAGAGTTACTCCACAGATATGTATTGAGTGTATAAATGGATGACGTCTTTCTTTACTTACTGAGGATCGATGTCCTTCTTCCGGACCTGCTCTGTGAACACTCTTCTGGATCCTAGCCCTCTTCCTGCAAAGAACTTACTCCCTCAATCTCTCTTCTGCCCCTTCAGCCTGTGCCTCTCTGTTGTCATTTCCTCATAACTGGTGAACATGCTAACATCTTTATCATGCTGTTAAAAGCAATCATTTTTACCCTACATATGTTTTTCCCTGATTTTCCTCAATTCCAATACAAACTTTATCAGAGATTGATCTATACAGATGAAGAGATCTATATCTTTTCTCCTATATCTCATTCATTTCCTGTGAGTAATGCCCGCCCCCGCCCCCCAGAGATGCCCACCCCCTGGTCCTGGAACCTGTAAATATCACACTTCATAGATAAAAAGGAAATTTCAGATCTTATTAAGGATCTTAAAATGGAGATAGTTTTCTGGGTTATCCAGATGAGCCCAAAACAATCACAAAAATCTTCAATGTGAAAGGGAAGGCAGAAGAGTTAAAGTCAGGGAGAGATTAGATTTGAAGATGCTTTGAAGACAGGAAAGGACCATGAGACAAAAAACCTAATGGCTTCTAGGAACTGGAAAATACAAGGAAACATTCCCCTCTAGAGCCTCCAGAAGGAATGCTACCTGCCAAAACCTTGATTTTAGCCCAGTAAAATCCATTTCACAGGCTTCTGACCTCCCAAACTATAATGTAATAAATCTCTATTATCTTAGGCAATAAGCTGTGATAATTGGCTACAGCAGCCATAGTGTATTAATTTCCTAATGTCCTCTTAGATTCTTGATCCAATGAACACTTTAGTTATTTCCGTTCTAAATAATTCTGTGGCATTCCTGAAACTCTTCTCTTAGTTTCTGTGGCACTGAGATCCCTTGCTTCTTCCTTCCTTTCTGATTGCTCCTTATCTGTCTCTAGGAATTTTCTTCTTATTGTCCTCTAATTTAGGATTCCCTATGGAAGTAGCTCTGAATTATTGTTAATTCTGTATGTGTTCATTTTGGTTAAAGTCTGAACTACCATGCAGCATGGGTGATGGGTAATATGCACTAGTCTTTACATTTCCTTTCTTTGCACTAGCCTTCCTTTCCTTTAAGCCTGATTTTGGGAGCTGACTAGCAGCTGGGAATACATGCTCTTATGTCTCAGACACCTAAACTCAACCTATCCAAAATCATATTTATATTATTCTAATCTTCTTCCAGTTTCATCAACCTAATCTCAGAGAGTGTTATCACCATGCAGACATCTGCTGAAGCTATAAACCTTCTTTGGCAGCCAGCTTCCTTCCACATCACTTAGTGGCAAAGGCCTACCACTTTCACATTAAAATAATCCCATTTCCTTTCTATCTTCCTGTACCACTGGACTGTAGTGGTCTAACTTCTATAGTGGTCTCCTAACTTTTTCTTCCAATCTTGTTCTCTGATTCCCTACTTCACCTGATACCTTGAATTTTCTATCTAAAAAACATTTTGAACATTTCATTCCCTTGCTTAAATGTTTTCTCTAGCTGTTTATTGTCTCCAAGACACAGTCTCAGCTCTCAGCATGGTATTTATGGTCTGGCAGAAATCCCTTATCAACCTTATCTCTAATTATTTCAGGCTATGTCTTATTGGTTCACATCATACTTTTCTAACAGAAGATCTGTCTAAAAGTATAAATCCAACTTCATCTAATATATGGGTGAATTAAATGGCTCTTTGGTGTTATATGTTCTGCAAATGTTGAATTTTAGTGAATAAAAACAAGTAATCACCATTCATTAAGCTATTCTAATATAGTTAGAGATGCAGCAATTAAATTAAAGGCTGAGGTGACATAACCCAACAAATGAAATCTCAAAAGTAATGAAGCCATAAATAAGGTCATGGCTAATTTTAAAGACTTCTTGTTTAATTCTTTTTGTTGATTAACATTGCCTGAAACCACAATTTATTTGTAGAAATAATGTGTAATGGAGGTTGTTTATTTATATATTTATTTTAGCCTCAGAGAAAGTTTAAGTATTCTGTAGAAATATGAGGATAAATGAAAACTATTTTAGGCCTTAGTAGTTATCAGGCAAATAGTCCTCCAGCAGAGTACGTTCATTTTATTTTAATGTCTTTCCCACTGCAAGGCACTGAACTTTTGGGTCTTTGATGATGAGATAGCCATACTGTGGTTGAAATCTCCTTGAGCTGCTTGGTATTTCATTGATTTTAGCCTTCTAACAAGCCCAGTATTCTACTTTATGTGCCACTTGCTTAGTAATTCATCTATTTATTTTTACCCAACCATCCAGTTCTCTTGTCCTTTGGATGTCCAAACCCAAGGATTTAAGTTCCAATCCTATTGGTATCTGGTAATTTTAGGCTGGTGCTATTTTCTTTCTTGCCCCTGCACTAGGATGGAATATCAATCATCTATTAATATAAATTCATGAGGATTTATGTGGAGCCCTGTTGTGAGATGCATTTTCAACTTCTTGCAAAACTCCATCAAGACCTGAATCTAAAATCCACTTTTAAACTAGCTACTAGCTTGCAGGTGTTCCAGAGCTTTTCCTTGGGCACCCCAGCCCCTCAGTGTGGACAGCTATTTGATCTTTCTCTTTTTCTTCATCTCTTCTCCATTCATTAGTTCCCCATTGGCTGGTTTTATGAAACTTAAGAGAAAGCAGTACTTAGGGAAAGATACTCGCCATCTTTTTTTTTTTTTTTTTTTTTTAAATATTTATTTATTTATTTATACAAGCACTGGGTACAGTAAGAAGCGCGGTAGGGTGAGAGAATTCACCAGAGCCAGAGAGGGGAGCAGAGCAGGCAGAAGGACCGAAGTACACTGCTGAGGGGAGCGGGTGGCAGGAGAGGTCTGTGCCCCGTGCGGGACCCTCCTCCGGTGGCCGGGGAGCAGCCGGGGATCGAACCGGCCCCGCAGAGGCTGCGGGCAGCTTTGCAACCAGCGCTCAACCGCTGCACCACCGGGAAGGCCCGGATACTTGCCATCTTTTGCAACCAAGAAAGTGGTTGGAAAATCCTCAACTTTTTCTCATAAAATAAGTATGTGTCTAAACATTTTTACATAGGAATGTGAAAATTCTAAGCATTTCTGTATTTTTACATAATAGAAAATGATTAGATAACTCACATATTCTATAGGTATGTAGTAGTTACTTGTATATGCATTTGAAATTGCTTAAAAGGGTTTCTGAATGTTTTTAGAGTGAATGAATGAATGAATGTACACAGTGTGTATGTGTACTACTAATTAAAATTACTAAAATTACTAATATTTGAGTCTGGAAGACTCAAATATTTTTAAAATTTAATTTTCTATTTTAAGTTATGTCTATTAGTTCTAACCAATAGACTACCTACATCACATATACATAGTAGTCATTAAACCCTTACAAATTCAGAGTTTGGAAAATATTTGTTCTCAAAACATAATACTTTGGGGCCACATAAGTGTCTTCAAGGCAGTTCCTTTTGGCAAAATGATGGGGTATATGGGTAACTCAGATTTTTTAGAAATAAATTTAATGTAAACTGAGATGTTAAACTGTTTTTGTACAAGAAATTAATATTAACCTGAATTCATGCTTTCTTGTTATCCTTATTTTTAACCAAAACTCCTGATTACCTCCAAGACAGGCCTTCCTGGCCCAGCTTCTGTGGATGTTAACATCCTAAGGGTAGAGTCTGACAGTACCTAGAGGAAACCATAGATGAAAAGGCCACTGAACTCAGATCATAGCAGATCAAAATTATCCAGACAAAATGAAAATTACAACCTTCAGGAATCTAGAGGATTTCTTGAGTGTGAGTGTTCACCAATACAGACTAAAACTTGGTGATCTGGAATTGATGAGAAATGCCATTCCAAAAAGAAGAAATAATATAAAGTATGAATTAGAGAATATGTTAAAAGTTTGATACTTTGAACTTTAAAGTGCATCCACCAGCTCAGTGGAAGAGTTAACTGGTGTTTCATAGCAAACCTTTATTTTACAAAATTTATCATAATTTTTAAGTTTCTCATTTAGGGCTAATTCAGATTTTGCTTAAAATCTATTTAGATGAAAATCAGTTGATGTGATACACCACTGAAAGAGAAAATGATTATTCTAAATTCCCTTCAAATAAATCCTCCTAAAAGATCATTTTTACTATAAATTTGTACAGGAAAAAAAAATGGTAAAAGGGTGAAATCCTATATGTAGATTTTCAAAATTTGTAAATAGTAGTGATCTCAGATAATTATAAATCATCTACCTAAGAAAAATATTGCCATAGTTTTATGTTTACATCTTATAATTGTTAAATTCTATTTTAAGTAGAGTATACTGTTATCTTCTATGACTTAAAAGAAAGTTTGCCGTTCCAGAATTTGCTGATTATCATAACGTGAAAACGGTTCCTTCCAAATAATTCTGCATAACAACCAAATGAAAATATCTTTGCCTTAAAAGGAGTAGTTGTTTTGTCTTTTCAAAATTATATATTAAATTGGACCTGCAGAAGATACTTAGGCAGAGAAGTAGTAAGATTTTAACTCCAGTTTTGTTTTATATTCCAGTGTCACCTAGTATTCTTAAAGAAGTTTGGGAGAGGGGCTGGGTAGGATGCAGAGAGAACTGGGGAATGTGGAGATATAAAGTAATAGTTGAATGATTTGTGGATTACACAATTCCAAGGAACATCATGAAACTGCTAGTTATAGATTTAGACAATTACGGTGATTTTCTAGAAGATGGCAGTCAGTGACTTGAGGAATGAGAGTTTTTTTCTAAATTTCACATGATACCATGTGGGTTGTCAGGGAAAGGAGAAAGACCTAGAAAAGTGAATAACTTACATACATTCTATATAATTCTGGTGCAAAAGAGTTCATTTTTGTTTTTGCATCCTATATAAGCATAATTTTAAGAAAAATAATCTGTTTTGTAATAGATATGAAAGCTGTGAATAAACAAAAGCTTAATTTTGATTGTTTTCTTTTTCCATTTCCTTCTTTCCTTTAGTTATATGTTTAAGTGTTGTGAAGTATTCAAGGGCTTAAACTCCTTGAGCAAGGTCAAACTTCTTCTACATATTCATCTTCTGTCCTCTGTGACTATACATTCACCTCCCAACAGTTATTTGGCAGCTACTCTGTGCCAAGAATTGACTGAGATGCAGAAACAAGACTTAACGTAATTCCCAAGTTCTACTCACTCCAAACACAGATAAATATACACAGAGTGATATGAATTACATAGAATTTTAAGGAAATGAACTCAAGTTGGGGACTCAGTTTTGACAAACAGTATATAGCCTTGTAGTCTAGTTAAGGTGCTGGATTTATATACTCATGGTAAGTGTTAAATGTGGAGAATCATTTGCTGTGTAAATTCCTAACTACTGCCTGCCCTTTAAAAGCCCCTGGCAGAATTATTATGACTTTCTGTTAGTGGTCTAATTCTTTCAAAAGTTATGGGATTTTAGCAAGTAAGACTTGCTCAGCCACTAGGGCTTTGGATGTCTTGAACACTGAAGTATTTAGAGTCTTGAGGCTTCAGTATAACAAGGTAAGTTCTGTTGTTCTGAAAAAAGGAAAACTGTAGACCCTATTAGAGAACAAGCAGTTGATTTCTATATAGGTGAGTCCATCATGCAGATGCTATGAGTGATAGCTTTAGTTGGTGAGATTGACCTTATTGATCAGTAGGTATTACTTTAAGCATTGGCGGAACTTAACATTACTGCTTTGGGGACTCCAGTGGACTAAGAATTGGAGAGTTCTGGGGGACATGGTGAATTAATTGAAATAGACATTCATGACTGTGAATGACTTGTGATTTACAATATTGCTAGGACCTGCTAGGAACTAAATTAGTTGCAGTTTGGAAACACTGACAGGTCTCATAAAGTCATCATTTAGTCAATATCTACCTCCTAATATTATTTCTAAGTAATTTTCTCTTGCATCAGGGAAAGTCCCATCAATCCCTCTCTGTAATGTATGTATTCAAAATATGGTACACTTGTTTCTTTTAAAGATTAACATATCTTTGAATTGTCTTGGATTTTCTATAAGATTTCTACCTTTCATACTCAATCTCAATCAAGGCAAACTAAGTGTATGTGTAGTGTTATCCTTGCTAACTGAGGGATCAACTACATCCAATACTCCCAACCACTTATAATTTATAAAAACCAACTGTTGGTTGGTTTTTCAAAGGGCAGATTTACTGATTTATGAACTGGAATTTCCACTATAATTATTTATTGTATGAGAATATCACATCCGTTTTTTTACATCTAGTATATGCTTGAAGATATTTGAAAATCAAATGACCTATGCCAGCACACGTATGTGCATACAGGAGTTGGATGAGATTATGTTCCTACAGGGATGAGATAACATGGTAAAATTGAGGTGATGTTTCCTGCAGGAGCTGGTGATAAACTCCCCTATCTTGGGAGGACTGGTTCTGAGCAGACACAAAGGCCCCTGTCACCTCACCACCACTAACTGCAGGACAGTCACATAGAGCAGGCCATCACCCTTTCTCATGGATTGATGCTCCTCCTGTCTCTTTTCTGGGCATTGCCCCAGGTCTGTCTGTGGCCACTGGAGTGAGTTTCCCATGTGGCTTCCTGCTTGAACACTTGTGAAGGTCAAGGACACAAAGATGAGTCAGATGACAAGTTGATTAGATTCCAAGAAAATTCTGAAGTATAATTGGACCATGAGCCCTTAAGAGGGAGGGAGTCACAGACATTTCTTTGTGGAATGTCATGCTCTCAGGAATAGGCATCTAAAAAGAACTCAGCTCCCTCTGTGGGGGACTGGTTTTGTCCTCTGTGGCTGCTGGGGTGAGGGGGTAGTAACAGGCAACTCCATAAAGTGGTGACTAAACTTAGTTGGCATAAGAAATCCATAAGGGCTCTCCTTTGCACTCCCTAACTGCCTTCCCTGCTTTATTTTTCTTACTAGTACTTATAATCTTATGATAAGGCATTTCTCACTTAAAATTTTTTTTTAAACATTCATCTCCAACAACGACAATGAAATTCTGTTTTAAAGTAGGAGTCTTTATCTATTTCACTTATGGCTGTATTCCAAATTTTGACACATAGACATTCAAATATGCTGAAAGAATGAATGAATCGAACTCATCAGACAACAAAGGCAATTTATGGAATGTGGGGCATGATAAGGAAAAGTTTAAGCTATATATAACTAGATATGCCTGCTTAGGAAAAAAATGTAGAATTTCTAACAGCAGAATAACTCATTGGGTTCTTTTGTGAGGATTAAATAAATGACATTTGAGGCATCTTGAATATTGTCCAGAACATAGCAAGAACCCAGTTAAGTATTAACTGCCATTATTATGATGATGCTTTCACCACCAGTACCACCAACACAGATATTCCTGCATTCTAAGGACATTTAGAAACTAACAAGTTTACTGTACCAATTATTTTTGCATCAGTGTGTTATGACTATTTTTAATTTTGATACTAACATTATATATTAGTGGTAAAATGTGCATTGCTGTGGACATTCAATTTATTCTTATAATTAGGAAGCAACTCCATCTGCAGTAATTTGGTGTAATATTTAACTTGAATAGCCATAGATTCATTTCCAGGCAGGAGACTAATGCAAATAAAGGTTTTGCTATTAGAAGACATGAATGAGGATAGTAAGACCAAAGGGCTGGAATTAGAGCTCCCACAGTGTGTGATGCAACCTGTTAGTGATTCCCACCTCTGTCTGCACTCCTACACTGCTCCCCACCTGAAGTGTGGGATGGAATAATAAGCCTTTTTAAATAGCTCTATGACAACTATAAATAAAAACTACCATGTATATTTATATTAGTATTAAGGATGCTTATATTTATTATATGATAATTTAAATAAGGCTCAATGTTAATAAATATGTAGTACAGAGTATTGTTGATATTTTATTTATGGTAAACAGAAAATGTCCCAGGGTTTTTTTTGTTTTTTTTTTTTTTAAATTCCAGCTTGTAGATGATAAATGTGAAAAAAAGACTGGATTGTTTTTTATGGTATGTCACTTTTTCCATCTACCTGGAATCAACTACATATAAACCTAACAAAATGAAGTCTCATTTTATACCCAAGGATAGCTAAATGCCCATCAAGGAATAAATGAATGCATTTGAGTTGTTTTAATTAGCTAGGTGTGATTTAAAGGTTGCAGAAATCAAAAAGGCTTATTCATTTTTCATCAATAATCACTTACCTTAATATTTCATTAGAACCTGCTGATTTGCAGACCTCCTTCTGGGCTTTGATTCATTGTAACTGCAGACATAATTTAACTTTCCCTCTTTTTCTCATTCTGGATTATACTCTTTCATCTCTGAGACACTGTTAAGATGTTTCCAACATTCACAGGACTGCTAATTGATCCAACTTTTTATTTAACTGTACTTAAAGCTAAGGGTTCTGGGCTGTATAAAACTGTGAGTGTTTGTGTGTGTATGTGCATTTGTACACACGCATTTTTTAGGAAGATTTTTTTCATCATTTGAACATGTATTAATAATTGCAAATTTTCGTGCTATCTGACATTAAGTACTGATTTATCATATGCAAGTCAGGAAGTAAATAAATTGGACACATTCTTAGACTGTGCCATCAATTTGAAAGAACAAAGCATCTTGTGTGTAGCATACTCAGCAGATGAGATCACTATTGTGCATATACCTTATTTTCAAAACATTTCTCCGGTTGCTTTGGCTGCAGACACACAATTGGTCTCAGATTCGTAATGTGGGTCTTTAGGTGATGGGACTGTCCCAGGCTTGCCTGTTGCCACCTGGGAGAGCTGATTTGACTCAGAGAATCTGAGAAACAGAGAGGCCCTCACATTAATATGATGTGTATGCAGAAATGAGCCATACCTCTTCTTAAATTGTCTGTTGGCTGTGTGTGGATGATCACCGCTGGAGGCAGCACATATAGAGTGGGGTATCTGATCAAAACCTCTCAAAACATAAAATTCAAACACCTCTCCTTAAATACAAATAAGTCCTAGTTTTTTCTGGACATCTAAAACCTGAAAACATACCCAGCACATACTGAGATTCTGATGAGCTAATGCTTTCAATGGAAAAAAAAAAAAGAATAGATAAGTATTTTCATTTTTTCTAAATTAATTATGAAATATATCTATTTTTAGCCATGTTAAACAGTTTATATAATGTACATATTAACTTTCACTAGTTTTGGTGTTTAGTAAAAATTGTTAAATGTTAAATAAAAATGTGTGCTCTTAAAAATTTGGTGAAGGTATATAATTTTTTTTCAGCAGGAATCTTTATTGCTTTTTTAATATTTCAAAGAAACTTAATGCTGACTTCCCTCATGACTCAGATTTGTATTCTAGAAACATATTTAACATAAAGTCACCAATAGATATATAAATATCTACTTATGGACAATTTTTTAAAAAGGCTTATATGTTAGGAGATATTAGTCACCGATAAAAATTATATGCCCTTGTTTACCCAGAAATGCTCTTCACATTTTGCTTAACTTCGAAAAGTTTGTTGCTAGCATATTCTAAAAAATAAATACTTTATTCTTACATGTTAGAATTAAAATGACTTGCTTTTGTATGTGTTTTAGTAATTTTGTTCATTGCTTATTGATGCTCTTCAGGATTCTGGGAAGAAGTTTTAGGACAGAACAGACAATATCTCTTTACTAGACTTTTCCTTTTTGTTTATGAGCTCAGTCTGCCTGCTTTGCTTTCCAGCCTGTGATTGTAGGTATGAGACAGAGCAGCAGGGTGATTGAGTAGGTCTGTGTACCTTTGAGATAGATCTTGGCTTTGCCACTCATTTGGATGTTTGTAACCTCCTTAAATTCATCTGTATTTAACTTTTTTGTCCCATTGTTAGGCCATATGTCAACTGTGCCCTGATTTTTGGAATTAGAAAATACGTTCTTTATAACCGTGCATCATCATCTGTGTTAGAGAGATCCAGATACAGTCTCTGATGGTAATGTTCTTCCAGTCTTTTGGAGAATAACAGACGGACTTAAATAACACAACCAGTTTTATTGACCATGCTGTTTATTTTAATAGCTAGACCATAATGATTTGATTGACTTTTTAAAAATCTGGTATGCTTTTTACCATATGGACAAGGCCATATCTAGAGTGCCAAGCTAATAAGCCTTCTTTTCTCTGCCAGTGAACCATGAAAGTTGTTAGCAAAATGTTTTATTTTGAATTGATCCATTTTCCAAGCTCTTGGAACACCCATCTTAAGAGAGAAAGCACACATTATCATTCATCAGTCATTGGAAATTTGTTACACCAAAGCAATGTAGACAACTAGTATGTGAAATTATCTAGAAATAAATGTATGCAATATGTTGAGGATGCCTTAAATGTTATAAAATTACACTAAATCAGTTGGTTATGGGTATACAGCAGATCTTTGGAAAGATGTTATAATACTTGAAGAATATTAATTATGGGAGTTTAGTAAGTCTTAACATTAAAATATTTTTAAAAACAGTTTGTAAAAATATAAGGTTTAAAGTAGGATGATTTTGTACATTTCTCCTATTTATTTAGGGCCAAATATACCAATCATTCTGAATCAGAGTGTCAATAATAACTGTGTACTGCAGAAAAATAATATACCAGTATCAGATTGCCTTCTAAGTTAACCAATTACTTTTAAGTATGCATTGCATTCCTAGCCTCTTTGGTAACCTCAAAGTATTGCACTTTCTAGTCCTCTCCTCTTTATGTTTGTATTTTTCTTTATACCCTTTATCTTAGATATTATATTTAAAGTAGTTTCTAAAAGGTTCTTTTTTCCACTAATGCCACTATCACTGTCTTTCTGGATCTGATTCTAATCATTGGTTTTTCTCCTGGTTGTGGGTCACCTCTTCTTCCCTCTTATATTTAATAATTTTGGGGGAGATCTAATGAAAAATTTTAAGTTTCATTCATCTTTATATTTATCCTTTTCTTCTTTTATTGTTGAAGTAATATTGCATTATAAAATAAGTTTCAGATGTTCATGATTAAGAATCAGCAGGTTGTATATACTCCATTAAGTTTGCAGGTAAACATCCAAACCTATCCTTCACCATTTCATAGTGTCCTTTTTCCCGGTATACTCAGACCCCTTCCTTCTGCTCTTTTCACAGTCACTAATTGGTCTTATAGTCAAAGCGTTTGTTTTTGTTTTATTTAAATGATCTGTTTTGTTATCTCTATAGACCACATATAATTGAAGTCATATAGGTTTATCTTTTTCTGCCTGGCTTTATTTACTCGGCATAATTCTCTCTTGTCCATTTTTGAATGCCAATGGCAAGATTTCATGCTCTTTTTATAACTGAGTGATATTCCATTGTGTATATATACCACATCTTCTTTACCCATTTGTCAGTAGTGGACACTTAAGTTGTTTCCAGTTATCGGCTATTGTAAATAGTGCATCAATAAACATGGCTGGGGGTGGGAGGGGAGGTGTAATACAACACTCAAATTAGTGTTGTAGTTTTTTTGGTAAATACCCAAAAGTGGGATAACTGGATCTTATGGAATTTATATTTTTAATTTTTTGAGGAATCACCACACCGCTTTCCACAATGACTGCACCAAATTGCATTCCCACCAATACATTCCACATTCACGCAGACACTTGTTGTTTCTTGTCTTTTGCATAATAAGTGTAAGGTAATACTTCATTGTGGTTTTGATTTGCATTTCTCTTGTAATTAGAGATGAGGAATATATTTTCATGTACTTTTTACCATCTGTATGTCTTCTTTGGAGAAGCGTCTATTCAGATCCCCTACCCACTTTTTAATCAGGTTGTTGAGTTTTTGGGCTTTTTTTAATTAAGTTTTGGGCCTCCCTGGTGGCTCAGGGGTTGAGCGCTGGGTTGCAAAGCTGCCCACAGCCTCTGCAGTGCCGGTTCGATTCCCGGCCACCAGGTGAGGGTCCCACATGGCGCCCAGACCTCTCCTGCTGCCCTCTGCTCCCCTCAGCAGTGTACTTCATCTGTCTGCCTGCTCTGCTCTCCCCTCTGGCTCTGGTGAATTCTCTCACCCTCCTGCACTTCTGACTGTACCCAGTGCTTGTATAAATTAATTAATTAAAAATAAATAAAATTAAGTTTTGAGTTCTTAGTAAATTTTGGATATTAACACCTTGTAGGATTATGATACGCAAATATTTTATCCCATTCAGGGGAATATTTTTTTTAAGATTTATTTATTTATTTATACAAGCACTGGGTACAGTCAGAAGTGTGGGAGGGTGAGAGAATTCACCAGAGCCAGAGTGGGGAACAGAACAGGCAGACTGATGAAATATACTACTGAGGGAGCAGCGGGCGCAGGAGGAGAGGTCTGTCGCGCCATGTGGGACCCTCGCGGCAGCCGGGGATTGAACAGGCGCTGCAGAGGCTGCGGGCAGCTTCGCAGCCCAGCACTCAACCGCTGCGCCACCAGGGGAAGCCCAGAATGTTTTTTGTTTTGGTGAAAGTGTCTTACACTGTGCAAAACTTTTTAGTTTGATGTAGTCCCTTTTTTTGCCTTTATTTTCCTTTATTTTTGCCTTTATTTTCCTTGCCTTTGGAGTAAAGTCCCCAAACATATCTCACAAGCTGATGTCAAGGAACACATGGTCTGTTTTCTTCTATGTATTTTATGGTTTTAAGTCTTACAGTCACATCTTCAACCCATTTTTATATCATTTTTGTGTTTGGTACTAGGTAGTGGTCTAGTTTTACTCCTTGCATGTGGCTGTCCAGTTGTCCCAAGACCACTTATTGAAGCGACTTTCCTTACTTGATTGCAAGCTCTCAACTTCTTTGTTGTAAATTATGTGTGTGATTTTATTTTGGTGCTTTTCAAGTCTGTTCCACTGATCTCTGCGTCTTTTTTTAATTCCAAATCAAACTGTTTTAATTACTATCATTTTTGTAGTATAGTTTGAAGTTGGCAATGTGTTAACATTTTTGTCAATTTTGCTGTTTTGTGTTTTTTATCCTCACCTCAGTGTCCTTGGACTTTCTTCACCCAGTACTGCATTCTAGGAACTACCATCAGACAGAAAACTTAAGTAATGTTAGGGCTCATTTCATTTTTCCCTTTTATTTTAAGAGATTTCATTAATAGTTTTCCTTACTCCCAAATTCTGAAAATAGTTGTTTCCTGTATTTTTCTAGTTACTTAAAGTAAGAAGGTAATCTCACTCAACTTGCTCTTTCATTACCAGAAATGGAAATCTCTTAAAATATATTTGAATAATTGTTCTACATCAGTCTTATTCTAAAACCACTCAAAATTTACTTCATCCCACTCTATTAAGAAAGACTTTTTTTTCAAGTAACCAATTACCAAATTTTGGAACCATAGCTCAGTCTTTCTCCTCATTGCCCTAACTGAAATATTTGCTCTTGATGGCCTCTCCTTTCCTTCTCGAAAAGGTGTCCACATTTGATTTACATGGCACTCTTAGTCTCTTATGTTCTGTGTATATTCTTGCTGACCTTAATTTTGGGGGAACTAGGGCGATATGGTTCCTTTTTTCTCCTGTGTGCTGTCTTTCTCAAATACATAGTCACTTGTCTACTTTCTTCCAAATCATGTCTTCTGCTGTCAATTATATATGTAGCTGAATTTGAAAGTCTTTGTAAATAGAGCTGACCTATTTTTGAGTGTCTATTTTTGACCTTCTATATATCTCTCCAGGTATCCTGATGGCATCACAGCCTCAACAGGAACATATCTACTGCTGTCTTTAGCAAAACTATGGCCATCATGGTATCCCCTCTCTGCTGTTTCACTACCATCTTCTCTATGTCCTTTGTTCTTCCTCCATCCACATGGCTAGTCATGCAATTTATTCTGTTTAAATACTGTTTGTCTATCAGTTCTTCCACACCTATTTCATTTTCTAGATTCAGGAACATATTATCCTTTGTCTGGTATAATATAGTAGCAACATGTCGTATCTACACCCCTTGAAACCACTGATAATCCATCTCCCACAGTTATGTCAGCCTTTCCTTTCTAGTTTAAGTTGCATCATTCCTGCTCAAAAAACCTAACTGCAGAATCAAGTCTAAGCTCTATAGTATGGCATTCTCAACATGAACCATTCCAAATTAATTGTCTGTATTTATCCTCATCAAAAGTTATTCTAGGCTTTTTCCTATCCCAGAATATGTCAAACATTTTCCTACTCCAGTCCACATTACTTATACTTATCCAAATCAATATGGAGCTTATACGTATAGCCCTTTTTATCCCTATTGTTAAAGTTCCAGTTCTCCAAATGCCATGTCTGTAAATTTAGTACATCAAGTTGGACTGCGTCTCTCCTCAGTATCTATACAGGATAGTTAGAATCTCCCTGTATCCCCTCTACTTTTTCCATGATTTATATTTTTTCCCAGGTTATTCTGGACATAGTCTTTCATGATGGTGGGAGCTGTTTTTAGGACTTACACTACTGCTTGAAAGCAGTCTCATGCATTGGGACATTGTTATTGTTCTGTGCTTGGGTGACTTTCCTATAAGGAGATATGGGCATATCTATGAGGAGATAAGAATAAGACTCTTACATTGCCCACCATTGTAGCCTTCAAATGTCCTTGCACATTTTGGTATAATTTAAAAATTAGTATGTAAAATAAATAAATGAAAAAAAAGGTGTTTAATGACATATTTATTTATTTTAGAAGATTCTTTTACATAGCATATGACTTCAGCATGTAACAATGGGTCAGTTTATAAAAAGTAGATATCTAAAATTTTTCACTGGCATCAATGACTTGGAACAGAATATATTGCTTTATAAATTTAGTATTACACTGTGTTTTCTTTTGTTTTTTTGCTAGGACTTCCTCCCCAAATAACTATAATTTAGAGTTGATACACTTGCATGTACATTTTTTCTTGGTAAATTTATCAAGCCAATGCTCATGATATACCCTTCTACTGACACTGCTGTTTTTAAGAACAGGTGTCAGAAGAAGTGGAGGTTATTTCAAAACCTTTCAGTATCTCTACTTTTGTATATATTTTCTTCCTATGCAGATATTCAGGTGCATTGGGTACTATATCTAATTGGACACACCATTTTGCTGATTTCCTATAAATGTTTCCTGAGTAAGAAACATATTATCCTTAATCAGCTTTTTCTGAGATGTCTGTTTACAAAAAACAAAGTTCTATTCCAATTAGTTTCAAATTTTAAGCAAAAGCTGTGGTAATTAAACATTGTCTAAAGGAGCATCCCATTACTGTACTGTGATAATGAAATTGAGGTGCAGTAGAAACAATAGTACATTTATCAATTTAATTGATCACCACATAGAAGGACTAATACACTGATATAAGGATTTTTCCCCCTTCTCAATCTGAAATACTATGTGCATTTGGGAAACTTAAATGCTCAGGTCCCTCATTTATAAAATGAGATAACTATAAATAAGTAAGTAGTAATAATCACTACCTTAGGGTAGTTGGGGAAATATTTGGCATAATATCTCCTCGCAGTATCATACATATATTTAATTGTTGTGCAGGTCAAATTTTATGACAAAATATATTATGACTTTTGAAAAAAATTTAATAATTAGATCTTAAATTCAATTGGCAGTATATTTACTTGAAGAAACATTCTGTTTTAGTACATTATCAAATTTTGGAAAAGTTTTTGGACTTAATTTTGAATGGGCCTTAATTTCTATAAACTACTGGCCAAGCTCTGGATTAAGCAAAATAATAGCTGAGTGTTATAAATTGGGCAATGTTCTTAATGTGTATTGCATACACATCATAACAATTTGTGTCTATCTATTGTTTTCCTGGTATTGTGCTCTGAATGTGGGCATCAGCTGGAATGCGAGCATTTCAAACTTGGACTGTTAGTAGAGTAACCACTATAACGTTAATTTGCAATAAAATTTATTTCATAATTGTGTGATCTGTTGCAATGTTAAAGAGATTATTTTTATATTCCCGTCTAAAATTGTTTTCTCACTAGATAATTATAATTGGCTCTGTGTATAACACAAATTTTAAATATTTTATATTATTAGTAACACCAATGTAACATGAAAATTAACAAGATAGAAATGCAAATACATTTTCCTGTTTCTTAAACTGTGGCTGCAAATGGAGAATTGATTGTGTAAATTATTTTTAATGTGCATACTTTCTAACAAGGTCTTTAAAGTGGTAATCATTTCTTGGTTTCCAATGCTGAGGGGTGGTAATGGTTTGACAGCTTAATGTTGCTTTTGTTGGTGATGAAATATTGATTTTCATTAAAATTTGTTTAAAATAACTTATTTAGAATCACAGATTGCTACCATTTTAGAACCGGAAGGAAGGTAATTTAACAGTCCCTCATTTATCTAAGAGGAACGAGGATGGAGGCTCAGAAGAAGGTGGTTGCTATGCTTATGGCATCCTTACTTTTAAGGATACTTGGTGGTACCCTGGCCCCTGTCCTGACCACTGGTCCTCGGTACCCTTTTTAAATGGCCATAGTGGCATCCTGAGACCTACAAAATTAAGAGGATTCCCCTGCCACTGCCTCTGCACTTGTCACTACGTCTGCTGCATGTATCTTGCATGACTTCTTCCTGTCATTCAGGCTTCATTATTGTGTGTGTGTGGTGGGGGAACCCTGCCAGGGAATGAACCCGTGCTGCAGAGGCTGCGGGCAGCCTCGCAACCCAGCGCTCAACCTCTGTGCCACCAGGGGAGGCCCATTTCAGGCTTAATTCTAAGTTGCCTTTTCTGAATAGTCTTTCCTGATACCCAGTTTAAATTAGCAGGTTGCCCCTTTTCAGCACCCTCCTTTTTTTATATATTCTTTTATTACACATATACCTATTTCAAATTGTCCTATTCATTCCTGTGTTTTATTATTTCTAACTCTGTCCTCTTAAATTAATAGAAATCTAAAAGCAGAGACCTCATCTGTTCTCTATGTTTATTATTTTAAGCTGCCAAATTTTGGCTAGTGAGCTGTGGGTGCTGGTTGGTAATTGTTTAATATTTGTATGTATGTCTGTTTTTATTTATGTTTCTATGCTTGCATTATTAAACTTAAACATAGAATAGCCAGACTTTATTCGTGAATAGCAAAGGAATTGTTATCCAAGACAGTTATGCTGCGGCACTCCAAAATGATGTCCAGAGAACAAAGGTGAGGGATTTGCTTTCACAGAAAAGGAGGATGTTGGGAGGGGCTGTTTTGTTTTGTTTTACAGTGGTGTAACATTTTTTGAAAATTATTCTGAAGTAACATTGCATTATACCCTTTTATGTGTCAGGACTACATAATTATAAATCATTGTCTGTATATACTACATTAATTTCACCACTGAAAGTCCAATTATGTTTTGAATGAAAGTTTATTGGAGCAAAGTGAGATCCAGGCTGGTAATGACTTCTTGGTTGAGCTGTGGTGTTTCTCATTGGCTGGGCTGTTGCTAGGCAAGAAGAAAACCTTTCTTCCTCCTTGCTGAGGTTTATAAAGAAGCATCTTCCTGTTTGGAGTCTTAAACACTCTGGAGTGAGAGTGGGTGAGGACTCCCCCTTCAGGTCTTTCCAGCTGTTTTCAATGAAGTTTTCTTCATTTACTTTCATTGTATGTGTGTGTGAGTGTATTTTTGTGAGGTTGGGCACCCTGCCCCAGGCTCCCTTTCTTTATGGGGTAAACACTTGGGGACAGTATTTTCTGTTTCTGCTGTCTACAATTTTGAATTTGGCCTTATGGAAAGGACTACTGATCTTCAGAAAATCCTGGTTGGTGGGGTGTGGCGAAGGGTCCCCATCAGGAGCAAAACAAAGCCCCCTCTCTTTCTGGTGCTTCTTGGCTCTCTTTTTTAAAAAAAGCCTTCTTCTTACCAAATCCAAAAATCCTATATTGCATCAAGGCACCTATAATTAACACAATATTAAAAATTTTGTTTTTTAACCCTTCTTGCATGCCTTCCTAAAATTTTTTCTCCATGTATAATTAAGAACTTCTGAAACTGATCACTGAGTTACATATACTAGTACATTTTCTTTCACTAAATTTTGAAATTTTCTTAATATTAAAGTAATAATTTTTGTATAACAATGAGAAAATATAGAAAAGGAAAAGATCCAACCCCAAAATAATAATTGTTGCCATTTCAGACTATTTTTTTGGACATGTGCAGAGATGGATATTTGCATATGTGTATTTATTTAAAACTTAAAAAGAATCATACTATATACAACTCTAATAATCTCCCTTTTTATTTAATTTATCTTAAATATCTTCCTATGGCAGTAAATATTCCCTTACAAAAGAAGTTTTTAAGTAACTGTGCAATATTTCTTTATTGTAGTCAAATTAATTGCTCAAACCTCAGTTTTCTGTCTGAAAAAGAGAATACTAATACTGCCTTTAACGGTGTAAAGGAATTAAATGAGGTAATACCAGAAAGCACTGAGACTACTGCCTGTTATATAGTAAGTGCTCAGTGATTATTAGCTTCTGTATATATTTGTTTCCTACTATTTTTAACAACTTAAAATGCATTATAATATCCTATTACTATTTCCTGCATAGCTGATTATGAAATTTTATCAATAAAATTTTTAAAACCCCCAAATACACATTTTTTAATAATATTATCAAATGAGGACCTCCCTGGTGGCGCAGCGGTTGAGCGCTGGGTTGCAAAGCTGCCCGCAGCCTCTGCAGCGCTGGTTCGATCCCCGGCCACCGGAGGAGGGTCCCACATGGCACGCAGACCTCTCCTGCCGCCCTCTGCTCCCCTCAGCAGTGTACTTCGGTCCTTTTGCCTGTTCTGCTCCCTGCTCTGGCTCTGGTGAATTCTCTTACCCTCCCAAGCTTCTGACTGTACCCAGTGCTTGTATAAATAAATAAATATTTAAAAATAATAATAATAATATCAAATGAGGGGGGCACATTTCTCATTCAGGCAAATCTCAATCTCAAATTAAACAACACTTCAGTTCTATGTAAGAAGTTGCCTTGGGGATTTCCATTTGAAAGAAATTCGTACCAAGTCCCTAATACTATCTCATCTTCCTCTGGGACCGATTCCACCTGACCTCCTCCTAAAGGCTGATGCTCCATCTTTGGTGCTGATTTCCATGAGACTATTTTAGAGAGAAGCCCAGGAGTGCCCCTCCACCGTTCCTAAACACTTTCTCCTAGATCTCTGATTTCTTGTCCCCTCTTAGAGCTACTTGAACTTCCAGGTAATGAATAATATTAGACTAAAGAAATTGTTTCAGAGTTGAATAATTCACCAAAAATCTTTCAAGAATACACAAGACTTTAAATAACAGGTTATTCAATTTAATTTAAAATGAGTTTTCTTATTTTTAAAGTCTCTTTTTTTTGCCTAAGTTTAAGCATATATAAAAACAAATTAGAAAGTTGAACTGTTTCTGTTACTTTGCATTTTTAATTTATTTTTGTTTTTAAAGATTTTATTTATTTATGCCTACAAGAGCTGGGGTACAGGCCAGAGATGCAGGGGGTGAGAGGATTCACCAGAGACAGTGGGGGGAACAGAAAAGGCAGATCGACTGAAGTACACTGCTGAGGGGAGCAGAGGGCAAGTCAGGAGAGGTCTGCTGCACCATGTAGGTATCTCCCTGGCCGGCTGGAGATCGAACTCATGCTGCAGAGGCCGCGGATGTCTTCATAGTGCGGTGCTTAACCCCTTGCACCAAGAGGGAGGCCCTTTGCATTATTTTTAAAAATACTCATCTCTCTAATTAATTAAGTTCTATTCCTTTTTAAAACATGATAAAGTTAAATTTCTGTTCTGAAATTATATAGATATTAAAATGCTATATTGATTCATGTTTGTATAAAGCAGTTATTAGGAGCTAGAAAGGAAATAGGTTTAGACTTTACTGAAAATGACACTGTATATGTACTACTTTTTCCTCCATTTCATGAGTTACTCAGAATCTTTCTTTGTGGGATTAGGGTAGATTGGAAGAGAATATATTTTTTCAAAGTAGTTCAAATTCAAAGTGAACATTTCTTCCTTTTACTACGTTTCTTGGATTGAGAAGATTTAAAGGTTCTGCACTGTAGTGTTTTTAACAGCATTTTCTCTGATTTTGAAAATATTTTCTTATGTTTTCCTTTAAAGTACTTTGTCACCTTTTTTCAATATTTCTTTCTTAATCTAAATCAATTGTGGACTACCAGCGATTTTGTCTTAGGCCCGTATATTTGACAGAAATTTGGGACTGAAGGAGTTTGTTAGCACTATTTATGTTTATATTTAGGAGAACTGACTGCTGAAAATGTTAGCACAGAATCTCAGCCATTCCTATATTAATATATTAAAGATCCTAACCAAATTTAAAAACCAGGGGAACCTTGTTGAGCCTGAATCTGTTAGGCTATGAAATGTATCCTGGGTTTTGAGGAAGAAGTGAACACATTTAAAGCTTTAATTACTCATTTGGGATACTACAGTCTGTTGCCAAAGCCAGTTATCATCAGCTTTGATTAGAAATCAAGAAAGACAGCTGCTGAAATGTGGAGTGAAAAGAATTGTATTAGATTAGAAGGCATTCTTTTGAATCTGAAAAAGAAGGAAAGCATCTTTGGGAAACATTTGAATATGCATTTTTTTTTTAATAATTGAATGGCTAGAGGTATAGTATAGTACATTGAAGGTTGAAGTGTTTTTCATTATTAAATTAGGTGTCTTTGTTTAGTTCATCTAGATTTTCCTATTGGTTGCTATAGTCTTTCCTCTTTTAGTTCCATTTTGATGTGATGTTACATCCCTATTTGTGAGCTGAAATGTGTCAGTATTCATAAACTAAATTCATGAACCATCTTCCCAATCATTTGGACTGATGAAACACTATTTACCAGTGTGAAGCCAAGCCAGGAGAGGCTTATAAAATAACACATTCAAATGCTAAACTTAAGAAGACAGTGTTCTCTATTCCTTATCCTACATGCATGGAGAAGTACTACTTTGAACCTCATTATTTTAGCAATGTAATTTCAGATTATAATGTATGTCAGAATAACATCATATGCAAATGCTTCTAAATAAATTAAATTTTCCAAATTAAATTCACATGTGCGTTTATAATTTGTAAAAATCAGAAGATGTGTCAGAAAATGTTACTATCTGCCTTTTGAAAGCTCTTTGTGATCTTGTATGGAAACTTAAATAAGGCTGTAGTCTAGCTTTTGTTAAATTGTTAAACAGCAGCATTTCTCCTATTTCTACTAAAGATGATCATAGCTGCTTAAAAATATATAAATAAGCAAAGTGTATAGAAGTATGCTTATCCATTAAATAGCTATATAAATATTACAAGTTGTATTTATATTCATTTTTGCAGTACAGTAAACATTTATGCAAATGCTCTTAAAAATTATAAAATACTTTTTCTTCATGTGCTCTAGCTTCAAAGTAAACCTGAAAAATTTGCCCAGTTATTTAGCTCTAGGCAGTGTAATGCTTAAACAAAACAAAGATAACATTCTGTACCTACACAATGGATCAAAACAGCTTCCTTCATCCTCACTTTGGACCATCTGTTTGAAAGAAACTAAAAACCCTCAGGAAGCAAGCCTCTAATCTGTGGTTAAGAGTTTAAAGACACATGCTAGTTCTGACAACCCAGCCCTGTGTACTGAGTGCTGTAATAGGTTTTGTATTAGCTGTAAAAGGCTGCCTGGCTTGACCTCAGCATCTGTCAGTTACAGCTTCTCTGTTCTTAGTAGGAATCTAAAACTTCTTTTTGTAGAGCATCTAATTCTACATTATTTTAACATCACTATTATAAATATTGGCTATTGTATTTTCCAGGAACCAAACTACTCTAAAAGTTTCCATATGCTTTGAGAATCATAATTCTCAGTTCACCCCATGTCTCCTTCATGAAAGGAGGCACAGATATGTGCCAATAACATTTTTGCATAATGGAAGTCATTCAAACTTATTGGCGAATAGACTTGATTTCTGCTAAAAGAGTTGTGTACTTCTTTATCCCACATTGTTCCTTCTCGAATCTCACTAAAACTTTTGAAAATTTTACCTTGGTTCAGAGATTTTGGCTTCTGTTAACATTCTCAATCTTTGAGCGCCAACATGGGTCTTGGTCTATACCTTCCTATGAACTAGTATTACAAGGGTCAGGGTTGCAAGAAGATTTTTGCATAATACTAAATGGGAGAACAACAGCAATGGCACTAAAAAGACTTTTTAGTTTATGTGTTCTTTATTGTAATTGTGGGAAAACTCTACTAAAAATAGTATTAAAACTGTACTGATCAGGTAGCCCTGGGAACTGAAGTGGATGGGAAGTAAAATAAATATAGTGTCTAATACTGTATACAGTATTCTTTGTGTAACTGGACATTGTGTCAATTATAGAATTTAGTCATTAATCTTCGAATATGTGCTCTTCCTCTCTGTTTTCGTACATCATAAAGCATGGATTATTTCCTATAATCATCGGAGACCATAACACTGGGCTCAGATTTCATAGATGGCTGGGTTTGGCAAAATCTACAAGGTGTTTTCTAACTCTGATTCTCAAAACTATGGAACAGATAATAATGTTTTAGTGGCACTCCGGTTGGGCAGGATTTCCTTGTTTTTTCTGTTTCCAATAATATAAATACCTTTTAAAAGGCATCATGTCCTTATATGGTTGGGTACTTTTAGAGGGAAATGTGTTTAGAAGCATTTCAGCTGGAAAATGCATTGAAGCGGATATTGTCAGAAATTTTCTTAGAACAAATCAAAATCATTGGTACTATGTAAAATAAAAAGGCATGCATACACAGAAGCAATTATTGTAAACTTCACTCTTATTAATATGCATTACCGACTCATATTTAGACCAATAGGACCACAAGTGCATATCATTAGTCAGAACTCCTCAAGATCTGATTTTATGCCAGTCACATTCATACATACACATTTGTTTGTTTATGACTGTCATTAGAATTCACTTGCTAAATGGCAGTGGTAGTTAATATGACATTTTATAAACACATAGTTGAATTCAATAAAAGTAAATTATCCACAAATAGTGACCAATTGTAAATAAGGTCTTACCCAACACAAAAAAATATCTGAGTAGTAGAGAATATGACAAAGGCAAGTGATTTGAATGGGGTTATACAAAAACTCAAATAGTATACTCTGGAAAAATGCCTACATTCTTAGCAGCCACTGGGCCAATTTTGACCGAAGTCATCTTCATGCTTAGCAGTAGCATTTATTAAGATTTACACTTTGCAGTTTCTCATCTGTTTCTTCCCTCTCTTACCACACAATAGGCTATATTTTCAGGAATGCTTATTATGAAATTGCAAATTTATAGAATTAAAAGGATTTTTTGAGTTCTATAACATAATCATCTAACTTGTAAAAAATTAAATGCAGAAAATATAGCAAAAATGAATAAATTCACATTAAGTAGGATAAAGATTTAACTAAATAAATCTTTAAAAAATAATAGTAATTTAATGATTTTCAGATTCATGGAATTCCTTGGAGAAATTGCTTTGATAAATAGATAAGAAAAATTTACTAATAGCACATTAGTGGGTAACAAAGCGATGTTTTAAAGAATTCATTGGTATTTCTCATTGTTTTCTCTTTCTGAAGTGTGTGTCTATTATTAAAATGTGCCTGGTAAAATCTTTCTTTATAAGAAACAAAGAGATAAATTTGATTTAAAGTAATCTATGGGATTTGAACATCAGTCATTTACAGAAACACTGTAGATATAGTAGTCATTCGTTTATGCCTTCATTCATTGAATGATTATTTATTAAGCTCTTTGGGCTGAGTTCAATAAAGTCTGCCTTATATATATTGGAGATTGGAGTTTTCTAAAAATTTTCTTAAATGAAAAAATACTTAATTACAGATTATGAAAATAGTGTAATCAGGGTACCTAAATACTTTCAGAGGAAATAGATTTCTTTGAGAAGATGCCATTTGAGATGAATCCTGAAGGATGCAAACATGTTAGATATTCTGGGAATAGCAGAAAGAGCAGTCCACACAGTAGGACTTACATAAATGAAGTGAAAGGCAAGGGAAAATCTTAGCATGTTCCAGAAACTAAAAGGAAATCATTCAAATCATATATTGAATGGTAAGGAATGAAATTGGAGAATTTTGTAGAAATTGAATCAATTGAGACAAGATTTAAGAGGTAAGTTCTATTCATGATATCATGGGGGAGCCATTACAATACTTTTTAGATTGAGAGCAAAGTCTAGTTTATAATTTTAACATATTCTAATGGTTGCTGTGTAAATTAAAAGATGGGTATGTCAGCAAGGAAAACAGAAACTAGGTATTTCATAAGATGGGATTTCATATAGCTGCTAGGTTGCAAGGTGTTGGAAGAGGAAAACGATAACACAGAGTATCTAGAGATCATAACTGCAGGAAATGCTCCCACAGCACAGAGCAGAGTATAAAAGTGTGGCTTTGGTGGTGAAAATGGTGGTTGAATACCCAGCATTGTGGGCAGTGGCAAGTGCAGGAAAGTTGTTGCTACATCCTGTACATGAAACAGTGGACACTTGGACTAAGTGGTGAGAAATGAACAGATAAGAGAGATTTTGGAACTAAATCCAGTGAGACACTCTGTGATAGACTGGTTTTATTGAGTAGGAAATCAAAACTGACTCCCAAGCTACTGACTTGAACAACTGGACGTGTGGTCGCACCACTTATTTGGGTTAGAAAACTAAGAGGAACAGGTTTAGAGAGAAATATAAGTGTAAAACTTAGAACATGTTCAGTGTGAGATGTCAAGTAAACCATTTGATATATGAGTGTGGTTATCAAAGGAGATGTGTAGGCTGAGATACAAATGTGAGAATCACTACCTTTCAGGTGATATTTCTTTCTTTTTTTTTATTTTCTTACATCTTTGTTCATTTTTATACAGTACTTGATATCTTCCCTCAGATGCAGTCCCAATAATTATCCCAACACCGCAATACCCATGAACCATCCCCATAGTATCTCGAGCTCTTCCATCCCCTATTTTGATCCCTCTCCCTCCTCCTCCCCTGCTGTAAGCCTCAGATTTATGGTTTGCCTGCAAGTTTTGTATTTCCTGACCCTTTGTTCAGTTTCCTTATATTCCACCTATAAGTGAATCCATCTGATGTTTTTCCTTCTCACTTCACTGAGCATAATCCCTTCCAGCTCCATCCATGTTGCTGCAAATGGCATGAGTTTATCTTTTTTGATTACTGAGTAGTATTCCATTGTGTATATATACCACAACTTCTTGATCCATTCATCTGTTTTGGGGCGTTCGGTTATTTCCATTGCTTGGCTATTGTAAATAGTGCTGCCACTCAAGTGGTATTTAAGTAGATGACATCATTTAGGGAGAGAATGAAGAGAGGCCTTGTTCTGAGCCCTGGAGCTCACCAGTGAGTGCTGAATGATTAGTATAGGTCTGGGAGAGAGCAAAGAGAGTTGAGAGGGGTTAGAAAAAAAAAATCAAGAGTGATGTACTGTAGAAACCAAACTAGGAGGAAGTGGTGGTCAGTTATTTCTAATGATCTTGAGAGTGTGGACAGAATGATGACCATGGATTTAATCACATGAAGACATTTGCCTGATAGTAGGAAGGTGGGAGAGAAAATAGAAGGCAAAGGCACTCCATTCTGATACAAATAACCGTGAGGGAGTATAAAGACCAAATTGTTTGTTCAGCTCAGGGCACCATGAAAAATTGGGCAAAAAAAGGGTTATTCATTCATATTTGACACTTAATGAATTTGTGTTCCAATAGCATTCCTAGCATTTATCCTATACCTGCCATGAATCAAAGGCCCATCTATTCTTATAAGCTGTTGACTCTTCATTATAGTTTGGAGACCAAGTGTTAGTTTACATTGTATAGCATTCATTTCTTATAACACTGTGTATGACCAACTTTCCTCATCCTTACTGTTCAGTAAATGAGGAAAACACCATTTACCTGTCTAAAGGTTTTCTTTGAAAAATCTCAGAAACTATATTGTTGAAACTTGCTTTCTTAATTTTAGCTTTGATGAAAGGCTTGCCTTTCCCAAGTTTTGCCAAAGTGAAGCCCAGATTGTAAAATCTCAGGAACTATATTGTTGAAACTTGCTTTCTTAATTTTAGCTTTGATGAAAGGCTTGCGTTTCCAAAGTTTTGCCAAAGTGAAGCCCAGATTATAATATTTGCAGGTTTCTTAAAGTTAGTAGGTTTGCTCTGTGATGTAAAATATCAGAAGTATTATTTTAATCTTGTCAACCCTTCTGTCCTGTCATATCCAGGTCAAGCAGGCAGTACTGAATAACTAGTAGGGTAATAACATTACAATTGATTGGAGTGATTGTAAGGCGACATTTTGTTACCTTTATCAGTCCCCAAATAGCTCATCTGGACTGAAAATATAATTTAACTGCTGCTCTTGTATATATTTAATGTATTTTTTGCCCTGGTAATATTGTCTCAGCAGTAGTAAAATCTGCCTCTGCTCTTGAGCGGAGATTGAAAAAAGGCTTATTTGCTAAATGATCAATTAATATTTGGATCTATACTAGATTTCTAGAAAATTCCTAGCATAGCACTGAGAGTTTCAGACAATTATCTCTTCTTACACAAGATATCTTTCAGTTTGCTTTGTTGCAATAATTAGAAGGATAAAAGTAGAAATTCCTTTTCTTGGTCAAAGTGCTATTTTTTCTAGCAGGACAAACCATGCTTTGTTTTCAATTACTTATCAACAGGCCACACTGCTGTTCTCTAAAATTGTGTTTAATAAGTATGTTCGCTTAGGCCAAAATGTCAAATATATCTCTAATGAGGTAGGTGACGTCACCAAGCATGCTTGTATACCTTGCCAACAGACAGCATTGTTGGAGCAGAGCACACTAGCTGTCGTTTGACTATAAATGCCAAGGTCAGGGCATTACCAAGTGAGAGAGCTTCAGAAAAAAAGATGAAGATTTAAAACAAAGTCTGTCCATGTGAGAGAACAATGGGTGGCTGTTTCAGGAGAGCGCTGGAGACTTTCCAGTGGAGGCATTTGCCTCAGACAAGTTTTCTGTGCATCTCTGCCCTGTGAAAATTGTGTAAGTCAGTGATGGACCTGAAAGATGATCATCTTTAAGCCACAACTGCCACTTTGAATGTGGAGTTTTGGAATATGCCACAGACAGCCCTGACATTCTAAAATTGATTGAAATTTTATGACCTTCAGAGGTAACTAATATATTTCTAGCTAGTATGACTTCTGGAAATAACAAAGTTCAGCATCCAAATATGAGTCTTCCTGGCAAATAGTTGATGAATAAGTTTGTTTTGTCCTTTAATAGTATTACTCTAAGTACATGTCAAATAAAAAAAAATCTTATGTAACATATATTACTATATGTATTAATAATACACATATTACTGTAAGACTGAGTAGAGTTTACCATTTCATTTAGTTTACGAACTGTTGTGCATGCACATCTATCTGAATGTCTAAGTTTAACTTGACAAAGTTTGGCACATATTTGTGGCTAAGATGAGCCTCTCCTTTCAGACACATCTAGAATAACCTAACAATGAAAAACAACCTTCTGAAGATGTTAATGGATTTAAGTTAAAGCTCATACATTTTGCTTTCTAAATTTGTCATCTCTTGGAGAATAGAAAAAGAGGTTCTTGTTTTCCAAGTGACTGGTTTGCACTGAGAAGTAAAAGGCCAAAATAGGCATGACACCCCCCAAAAAAACAAAACTTGGAGGAGATGGAGTCATTTCAGGTCTGCAAACAAGTGTCTTGATTGGATTACTAGCATGGAAACTTCCATCTATTTCTTCCCTAAGCAAACACCAAGGTGCTGGCTATATTAAAATGTCTTTTTACTACTGCCTTTGACAAATATAAACAAAATGCTTTGCTTTACCAAGATAAATTTGGTATTTTTTGGGAAAAAAAAAATCTGCCTTCACATAGCAGTCTGTCCTCACATAGACAGAATGTACAGGGTCCACAACTCTTCCAGTTCCAGTGCTATAGTTGAACTGGACTAAGCACTGTGTGTTTCTCTCCATTCAGGAAATCGACGTGTTGAGGCTTTCCTGATTTCTGTGGCCAGCTTGGCTTATGTTCTGTTGTATGTTATTTCTTTATTGGTTGCAGTCTTTGATTTGCGGTTGCTCAATATATTAAATAGAGTCAAAAGGCCAAATTGTTTCCTCAGCTCAGGGCCCACCTGGGTCTGGGCAAGTAAAGATTATTCACATTTGACATGAATGTATTTGAGTTTTTTGTCTCACCTCATAGCTGTCCAAATACATAAATATGAACTAAAGCTATAGTGTTTTGAAACTGCCCAAATGTAAGTAGCAATTAATAGTAGAGCCAAATAATGAGTAAGGACTAATGGGTGAATAAGTCACACTTAGATGTTTCTAAGTATTCAGATGATAAGTTAGATAAATCATTTAAAATGAAGGAAATGTTTCCTATTGCATTGGCGTTCCTTCCATTCATTCCTTCAGTCATTTGTTTGTTTTTTCACTTATTGCCCAACAAAAAATTGATTAGGTGTGTTGAATGCCTAAGAAATATGGGACAGTGGATAGTTTGTGACTTTGAGGCTTTAATCTGGTTCCAGACACACACACACACACACACACACACACACACAGAGAGAGAGAGAGAGAGAGAGAGAAATGAATGATGAAGGAACATAGGAAGAAGAACAAAATATTAATAGTTTGAGTAAAGTAGCATGTTCAGGTTTGATAGATGTGGGAAATGTTTAAAAAGAAGTGTTAAGCCACTTTTGAAGATATGAACATAACTGCTCTGGAAAAAAAGGGAGACATCCCCTGTAGAAAAGTCCTGTATTTAATGCCAGGAAACTGGGCTGGTGGGCTCACCAGGTGTCTTAGTGAAATGGAGCAGCCGCTTTAGAGGATAAGGCATTAGACCAAAAGGTACAGTGGAGCTGGTTGCCGGAGGTTTTGCTAAGGAAACATTGCTAGTGGCTCTTGTCCTCTCATTGTTTCATGAGGAACAGAGACCAAACGGTTTGGGTAATTTGAATATACAAAGAAAGACAGCACAATCCCAGGCACAATAAAGTGATTATGAAATGAAAAGTAAAAAGGAGAGATAATTCAGAATAATCCAGAGTTGCCCTCCTTGCTCGAGTCCACCTGGATTAAGAAAAAGAAAAAGCAGGAGAAGCTGAAAAGAGTTTCACGTGATGGAGGATATTTGTCAACATATGTTTGGGGCAGGGTGCTCAGTCCTTCCATTTTTATTCATTGGTTTGTGAATTTTTATCCCACACCAGCCTATTTGACTATTCTGCTGCCTAATAATCCTTATTTTCCCCTGTCATTTTCATCCTACCCCATTATTTGAGTAGCTTTATTGAGGTATAATTTACAAATCATAAACTCTGCATATTTTAAATGTATGATTAACTATATTTAGAGTTTGTGCAACCATCATTATAATCCAGTTTTAGACAATTTCCACTATCCCCCCCCCAAATCTCTCATCCCTTTTGGCAGTTATTCCTTGTTCTCTGTCCATCCCAGGCTATCACTTATCTGCTTTCTGTCTTTATAGATTTATTTGCCTTTTCTCAATATTTCATATACGTGGAACTATAAAACATATATTTTTTGCATTTTATTCCTTTAACTTAGTATAATGATTTGGATCTATTCATATTCTAGTATTTAAAAATAGATCCCGCCTTTTTATAGCTTCATAACATTCCATTGTGTGGATAGGCTGCATATTGTTAATTCATTCACCAGCAGATAGATATTTGGATTTTTCCAATTATGGGGCTATTGTGAAAAATGCTGTTAGAACTTTTTGCATATAGGTTTTCCTGTAGAAGCATGTTTGATTTCTGCTTGACAGATGCCAAGGAATGGGATTGCTGGGTTGTACAGTAAGTTTAACTCTTTAAGAAACTGCCATAGTTTTCAAAATGACTTTACCATTTTATATTCCCACGAGCAAAATATAAGAGTTCTAGTTTATACCTGTCCCTGTGAACACTGGTAGCTGTCCTAGTAGGTATGATATAGTATCTTATTGTGATTGTAATTTGGATTTCCCTAATTACCAATGATGTTGAACATCTTTTCATTTGTGCATTATTTACTTGTATATCTTTTTTTGGTGTGCAAATTATTGTTTGCTTCTGTCTTAATAAGGATGATTATCTTCTTATTGAGTTGTTGAGTACTTTATATATTCTGAATGTAAATATTTTAACACACATATGACTTACCAATATTTCTTCCACTATGTGGATAGTCACTTTTTTTTTAAGATGTATTTGTTTATACATACAAGAACTGGGGTGTAGGCCAGAGGTGTGGAGGGTAAGAATATTCACCAGAGAGAGGAGGGAGTAGAACAGGCAGACTGACTGAAATACACTGCTGAGGGGAGCAGCAGGGGTGACAGGAGAGGTCAGCTGCACCATGTGGGTTGCTCCCTGGCCTGCTGGGGATCGAACTCATGCTGCAGTGGCTGGCAATAGCTTGATAGTGCTGTCTTTAACCCCTGTAGCACCAGGGAGGCCTGATAGTCAGTTTTCTAAATGATATCTTTTGAAGTACAAATGTTTTTAATTTTGATGAAGCCAATTTATCATATTCTCTTTTCTTGATCTTGCCTTGGTAGCATATCTAAGAACTCTTTCCTAACCCAGGCCATAAATATTTTCTCTTATTTTCATCTGGAAGTTTTATAATTTTAGTTCTTATATTTAGGCCTGTGGTTCATTTTGAAATAGTTTTTTTGTGTTGTGGAAGTAAGGAACTAAAGTCATCTCATTTGTCTATGTATATCCTAACTAGGAATTAAGTTAAATAGAAAAGATTGTGCCTGCCAAAATTCCATTCAGCCTTTGGAACCCATCTTGAATATTTAAGTTCCCTGTGATGTTTTTTATGTAGTGTTTTCAACCTGATAGAACCTGCTCCTACCATATCTGTTTTTGCATTCATCTCTCATTGAATGTAAAACCCTGTATCATCATGATATATTTATATGCCTCCCCTATTAGAATATGAGTGTCGTCATCTGTATCTTCAGTGCCAGAAAGGTAGTAATACTTAAAATAATTTGGGCTGAATTTGATGAAATATCAACCTCTGTGAACTTTGAAAATCTCTCTTGTAAGCTCTCTCTCAACCTCTCTCTCTCTCTTAAAATGTAAGGCACACTAGCATTTAAAACAACAATGAAAATAGTCCAGGGAACTAGCTTGTTCAGGAAAAAAAAAAATAAATCATCCTAGCTGACAGATTTCTGCAGAACTGCTTTGTAGCTTTTTGAGATAGACATATAAGAAGGGACAGTGATTTGATGGGACTTGAACAGGGTGATGAATAACTGCTGTAGTCCTAATGAAATAGTATAGTTAAGAAAACCTGGAAACCCTTAGACAACAGCGGGCAAGAGATAGGCTCCATCTCTGCTATTTACTCGCAGCCATTGTGTGCTCTGTTCTGCTGAGGGCTTTTATTCACCCCAGTGATCACAGAGTTATGTCCTTTTCCATCTTTCTCTCCTGCACACTTCTTATTATGGCAGCCTTCCTCCTCCAAGACTTGCGACCACAATCAGTGCCTTAGGGATTTATTTTAAATTTGCTGCAATAAAATTTGTTTATATTTCTTAATAATCAGGTGAGAGAGAACCTGGTTTACTTTCTCTATAGGTATTTATTGAGGATTTAGTATGAATTAAGCTCTGTGCCCAATACCCTCTACAAGATGAACACACACACACACACACACACACACACACACACACACATACACACACACACACACTTTAATGAGACCCGGGCGTTCCCACCCAGGGGAGTTTTCAATATGTTTAAAACATTGATGAAAGAGAAGGAAATATTGCTCTAATTCCCCCATGTGCCTCTGTAAAATCTTGTGAGACTTTTCCAAATCTGACTGAGAAATAATCTTTCCATATTGTCAACTTAAGCAGGATTCAGTGAGCAATGTATTTGGATATTGATCTTCCTAACTATGTCTTATGAAAAGCTTTTAAGTCAATCTCTTAAGGTTTGTTGTTTTGAGACAGGAATAGAAGGGCAGTAATGATTATAGGATTTGGCATAGGCTCTCAGAGTGAGATTTTTTTCCTCCAGAGGCTGACCTGCTCAGGAGTTTGAACCATGTCAAACTGTAGGGATCAAATATATCCCTCAAGGTTTAAGAACAAGTTTTTAATATCCACCTTTATTTTCTCACCTTTCAGCTTATTTGAAACATGCTGTTTAGAATAATGATTATGCTGAGACTGGAGCCACAAAGACCTGGGTTGGGATCTTGAGTGTGTGAGTCCTTGAGTACATTACACAATCTCTCTGAGCCCTAGTTTCCTGTTCCATAAAAATGATGTTCACAGCTCTCTCACAGAGAGCTTATAAAATTTAGCTAAGGAATATATGAAAGGAATATATAAAAGGTGTGTACATCTAAACCTGCTACATAATCAATTATTAATAAATGGCTGTCATTAATGTTTTTAACAATTTCAGTGCTGATATGAACTTGATTATATTGAGGTCATACAGCCTCTCTGAGCATTCTGTGCCTTATATATTATCCCTTGCTTTGATTTCTATTTTTATGCTTTAGGTTTCTTATTAAAGAAATCACATGTTATAGATATGGTAGAATTTACTCCCATTTCTTTCACCTTCCTCTCTTATAGATAAAGCAATCTCCTGACATTTGTCTTTGACCTCTGATCCATCTTTAAAAACTCATGCTCAATAAGTTCATATTATCTCAATAATATCTAATATTAATCTATAGTCAACTTCCCCCAATTTGTATGACTTTTTTTGTGATCCAGGATCTGATTGCTTTATGTATTGCATTTGGTTACAATCTAGAAGGCTCTCTGCCACTGACTCCCTTTTATGCATTTTTTGGTGGTGCCATTTGTGCAGGGTCTGGGCCAACTGTCTTATATAACTTTCTGTGTCACGATGTGCCTGGTTGTTCCCAGGAACACTGTGAAATGCCGAAATAGTGTGTTCTGCAGACACAGGGGCATTTCCTTTTCTGTCTTTACTTCTTTTGTGATGTCTCATTTACTACTAGATCTCTGAGAACCTGCTTCTTATCTAAAATAGGAGCTATATGCACCACAAGGGATGATTATGATTTCCCACTGAAATAATTTAGATAAAGGTTCTGATAATTCCAGGAATGTGGTGGCTTCCAGAAAAACTTCAAGCAGCCAAACTACAGAGAGGTGCTGTTCATAGAGGAGGAAGCGAGGCCAGACTGTAGAGGAAGAGTGTAGAAGGCACCCGAAGTGAGAACATTCAAGGGTGAAAAATGCTTATGATAGTGAGGGGTTTTGTTTTCCTTTCTTGGATTTCTCATGCTGTGATTTGGAGTCCAGACAGAGTAATACGGCCAAGGCTGAGGCATTGGGTTCCCAAGGACTGCCAGAGCATAAAGCTCCCTTTAAAAGGAGAAGATAGGTAAAGCCCTGGCTGGAGGCAGAGCTAGAAGGCTGGTGCAACCCCGGGCTTCTGGCAAACCCTTTCTGGACCTGGTAGGTGCTCACTGACCTGAGATAGCCTTCAGGTAGGTAAGAAGCACCCCCTTCCCCCTTCACTACCACCAGATGGATCTCTCCCTCTCTGTGTGCTGTTATACTGTTTGTGGCAGAAAGCTTCGGCTGTTACTACTGCTGTTATCACATTGCTGCAAGAGCAGTAAAGCAACTGAAAGGTCCCTCATCCTTTAAGGTACCCCGTTTTGAGCCTAATTATGACAGTCCCTAATGGGAGGGCCTTGTGCTCTTACTTCTGTAAGGACAGTTCCTTGTTCTCCATGGGCAGCCTTGATTTTTCTTAGATGACACCAAAGACCAAAAAATATACAATTGACTGATGATCAGTGCCAGCCACTTGTTTGGTGAGACCCAGCACAAAATGAAAACACTGGCCCCTTGTTCAAAATGCTAGAAAAATGTGCCATTAAAGGAATGAAAAATAAAAGTCTTGTTTCTCTTTTCTGACTTGTCATGACATTTTTCATGTACTCTTGAATGTTGTTCTAAGTAAAGAAACATTGAAATTTTAAGTTATTACCATGACTTTCAGCATTTATATTTGTATTATATATAATGTCAGTTATCGTATTAAGGTAAAATCACATAAAACATTTGCTGTTTTAACCCATTTTATCAGTTGTGGTAAGTACATTCTCATTGTGATCAAATACATTTTTAAATACAAGTCTGAGTAAGAGCATTTAACTCATTAGTGGAATTAGTGAAATTGCATTATTTGTATTTTTTTGCTCACATGTGCATTTGCCCTACATTCTCAGCAGACTAGTGAGACACTAGTGAGACATTACTCACTCAACTGTTTGTGCCTCTCTTCTTGATAAGTACACGTTCTACCCTAGCTCTCTACTTTTGGCTTACTAATGAATAATAAAGGACTCAAAGGTAAAGGAACTATGAGTTGCTCTATTATTCCTTTCTTTGTGTGTTATCCCTTATAGCGTTCAGCTAATTATGGGAATTAATAACTGGTAAGAAAGAATATGATAGATGTCCTCGGCTAGTCCTATTTAATCTTGGAACATCATTGTCTTCTTTCTACATTCAAGGGAAGTTCTGGTTTAAATGAAAAGATGGTCTCTGAGGGCTGTCTGAGCTCTGCTGAACTCCACACATCGTGAGTTCACTGGAATTCTGGGCTCTGGGACATCAAGAATGGTACATGCAAGTGGGGCAACCAGAAATCTTGTGGGCACAAATGTTACTGAGATCTTTTCTTCTCCTTGATCTTTTATCCCATCAGACTTCACTTACCCAAGTTCAAAGATAAATTAGTAAGAACTTCAAGACAGTGAGAGCATAATCCTCTCCACCCATGGGGCTGACCCTGCTCATGGTATTTTGCACCCCATTGCAAGAAGAGCAGGTATTGGGGGCTGCAGTAAGTTTGGAAGTCCTTCAATGAGACTATTTAGGATCTTGAGATCTGGTCTGCCCCCTGTCTTTTTCCCTTTCTCACTCTCCATAGCCCCCTCTTACCCCCCGATATTCCTAGTGTGATGTGGCAGTGGCAAAAGGTGGGATTGGATTTGCTGCATGACATTGTGTGAATCATAAAACCATAATTTTATAAAATGGGTAAAGCATTAGTTACCCAGTCTGTATGTTATTGAATAGGTGCTGGGTCCGGGGAGGGATGCAAATCATATTCACTGCTACAACTGGAAAAGAAAGTGTCATCAGCCCATTTTACAGCTGAAGATGTTGAGACTCTAGGTGGGATGGATTTTGCCATGCCTCAATTCCATGAAAGGTCCCCATATTCTGATTTCAGCTCTTTGTCAATCACCCCCTTAACAGAAGGCTGAAAAGCTGCATTCTCTGCCAAGAGTCACGAGCCCTCTTTGAAGTAGTTCTGCTTGAGCATAAAACCGTACAAGAAAAACGCACTCTAGGTGTGAGGTACCAGGTGCGATCCAAGTGGAGGAAAGTACTCATTATTTTGAAGGTTGCAAATGGATTTCAAAAGTGGGACTATCCCTTTTGCTTGCTTCCAGAGATGAAAGTACACAATTTTCACAACATTTTTTCAAAAGCTATCAGAAGCTTCACTTCTTTTTTTTAAATGTGTAATGTCACTCCCCATCTTGTCTGTAGTTCCCCTGTGGTTGAACATTTTAATCATCTGTTTTTGCGCTTTAAAGATTTGTCATTTGATTTACAACTTGTAGGAGTGGATTTGCAGTGAGTAATCAGGGAGAATGTCATAAAGAGGACAAAAGAAAGGTGAAACACAGCGTTAATAATTTAGTTTCAATAACCTTAAAAGGTTTACTGTTCACTTTTAACCTTGTATCCCAAAAAGCAAACTACTACAGTGAATCATAAAAATGTTTCTTTCAATTTGCAAGTCATTTATTTAAGTACGCTTACAGGGACTGATGTATTTCTTAAACAAAAAGGTCATGAAATGACAGCAGCCACTCCATTCGATTCTGACTATTTAAATTTTCTTTGCCTTTGATGAGAAAGACCTTTGGTGTAAATTCTAGGGGGGGCTTGATTTCAAAATTTATAGCTTGTAATAGTGTCAGATTATTAATTTGATAGCATTGTAGATAGTGGTAGACAAACCAAGAGAGACTCACACTGATATAGAGGCAAAACAGTAGAAGTGATTTTTGATAGGGATAAATTGACTAAGAGATTTACAGGTGATATTTAAAACCTAATATCAAAACTAGGGGGCAGAATAGGGTCATGCTTGGAGAGGAACTTTAAAACACCTGCAAACTAGAATTTTAACATCTCAGGAGGACTGCTAAATTAATGGAGAGATTTTCCACCCAGATCTCATTACCAACCCTATTAAAACAATCCCTGTTGAACATTATACTATGCCATTGCATAGAAAATCACCAGGTGCATAAAGGTGCAATTTGTTTCATAAGTGGGGATATGGGGGGTTGTATGCATATTCCATCTAATGTGAAAGAGCTATGGCAATGGCAGGGAGGGGGTGAGGTTCATCCTCATCTTTAATTAAGAATCTGAACCATAATAAATGGAACCAGGTTTTTCTAGGATTCTTATTTTATTTCTGGTAATGGCATCCCTCTGTATTTTATTCCTCAGTTTCTCGGAATGTAGTCAGCTCCCCTTTTCCTCACGTGCCTTACCACAGATGGGGGATAAAAGCTCCTAGGCTTGCCTGGCATGATTAACCTTGGCAACAAGTGAGGCTGAAATTAGAAATTCGGAAGAAATCTTACTGCAGTAGATCTTTTTATTTGGATTTTAGTATTTTAAATGGGCAGATCCATCTGAAAGGGTGATCTAAGAATTCCTCAACCTTCAATGGATTTTGGTTTCTAGGTTCTTCCTCCTTCTGTAGGATGCTGCTGTAACTACTTTTGGTCCATCTTGTAGTTTCCTTGAGGATTTCAACTGCTTTTTCAGTGTTAGTTGAGAGCCTTCAGTGCTCTTGGGCAGGCAACTTCCACATGTGATCCCTCGTCCAGTTTTGTTCTGTCACCTTCTGATTTGGATAGAACTGAAGTCAGTGTCTCTAGTAGCAATATAGTACATTTGTATCATATAGAAAAGACACCCCTTCTTCCTCTCTTTCTGGCATTTTATGGCAACAGGACACCTGTTATCACCCATCCTAAAATTGTTACCACAGTTACAGATTGATGTCGTTTGTGATGTGAACAGTACCCACTTAGTCACGGCACACTTATGCAGTGCGCTCATGCAGTTTGGGGCAGCTGTATAAGGAAAACCTAAAAAAAAAAAGAAAAAGACTTTAGACTCTAAATCCTGACTCAGGACCTCCCTGGTGGTGCAGTGGGTTGAGCACAGCGCTCTGAAGCTAACCACAGTCTCTGCAGCGTGGGTTCGATTCCCAGCCGACCAGGGAGATATCCACATGGTATGGCAGACCTCTCCTGTCTAGCCCACTGCTCCCCTCAGCAGTGCTTTCGGTCCATCTGCCTGTTCTGGTCCCCACTCTGTCTCTGGTGAATTCTCTCACCCGCCTGCGCCTCTGGCCTGTACCCCAGTTCTTGTATAAATAAATAAATCTTTAAAAAATAAATAAATAAATCATGACTCAGTAGCCACGTAACTTCGAGCAAATTATTCAACCTCTAAGGTCTCCTTATCTGTTGGTAGTAAGATCAGCTTTTCCCAACCAGGTAGTTCCAACTGCCATACATACATACACAAAAACACATACTGACATTAGTTTATGTCTTCTCCATTGTCAGTCCCCTGTCCTGTTTTCAATACTCTGAATTTATTTATCTGCTAACATACTCTGGTGTAGATAAAGAATCATCTCTGGTTGTTATGGGCCCCAATGAAAATAATGGTTTCTTTTTTCATATTTTCTGTTGGTCTCTCTAGTGTCTGATTTTGGTTGATACTCTGAGTGTTTACTATCAGACAAGAAAATTTATTCCAGATTGCCACCATTTTCTTGTAAATTAATAAAAGTGATATTAAACATGAATTTTTGCTCTAAATAGAAATTCAGGCCCCCATTGTTGAAGCAAAAGTCTTCAGCATTAGGGTTCATTATTTGACAAGTTATTATATTACCATTGGGCTAGCATATGTTAGTCTAAATTGTAGCCTGCTGTGTTAGCATAAGCTATGGTATAAGGCCCCTGGAAACTAGAATCTGGGAAATAAATTGTTTACAAGTCTACTTTTCCAGTCCTGACTTCCCTTGTAGTTCTGCCTTCCACACTTTGGACCTTCAGTACATTGCTAATGAATCTCATCAGCACTCCTAATCACTATTTCTCAGTGTTCTTGGGACAATACAACAACACTAACTTGATTTCTTCCAGTTGGCCTCTTAGCTCTTTTGATTGGAAAGTTCTTATATGATTCAGTTCTCCTGGGAGCTTCCCTTTCAGCCTCCACTTGGCACAACTTCCTCACTGTCTTGCCTTAGAAAATTTGGGCTAGGTTAGATTAGGTAAAGGACCCCCGAATTAATTTCCAAAAGCAGACCTGATCTTAAAATATCCTATGGTCTGTCATTCTCAGGTGCCACAGCTCATTACATTATGACTTTATTTTGCCATTCCCTTTGTCTTTCTTACCCATAATTTATCTCTGTATTCCTAACTCTCCTTTCCTTCCTACTTCACCCCATCCTCCGTGCCCTTTTCTTCTCACCCCTCCATCATCTTTGCCATGCCCTCATTCCATCCTCCATACCTACCTTCTAATCTCCATTCTCCATGCCTACCCATCATCTCTAATCCTCTATTTCCTACCCTATCATGCCCATCCTCCATGCCTTCCCAGGAAGGATTTCCATCTTACGTGCCCTGTTCCTGTCCCACCTCCTTCATGTTTTCTCCACCCATACCATAAAGTATAATCATATCACCTGCTATAACTCTGTTAAAGGTTATTTAAGGATGACAATGATAATGTCTTGACCTTTTTAGAGGCTTAAAAAATGATTGAGACTTGTATAAAAAATTATTGAAACTTATAAGTGTGGAAATGATCTGTGCCCTTTTCTGATAATTAAAGAATTACACCACCACTTTGGGCAGTATCAGGTCCTTAGCACTCAATGTATTCCAGTGATGACAGTATTATCTAACTCTGCCTTCCTGGACAGGGCAAGTAAGTGCTCAGGGACAAAGCAGCAGGGAGGTGGCTTTCCCCATCCTGAGAGAGTGATGTCTCCAGCAAGGCTGGGACACATGGACCACATACCAGCTCTGATCTTCCATGATAGAAATGGTTTCCTTCCTCCAACCCACAATCACCCACACTATTCTGAGGAAGAAGAATAATGCTTTAATGGGTAGTCATTTGAGGTTTCCTAACTCAAAAAAGTCATCTGTTTAAAATATAAAGAAATACTTATTTAAGACAAAAATTTCTTTTTCTTAGAAGAATGTCATTGGATGAGGATGGGGAGAGGGTTTAAAGATGCCATTAGTTCAGAACCAAAAGTGAACCAAAGCAATTTCCTCTAACATGTAATTGGCTGTAGTGTTAATGTCAGTGTCCATAGTCAAGGAAATCACCATTATAGTTGTCATATGTGAGGGAAGTCAGCTGTGCCTTGTTTACATTACTGCCATTTATAAAACATTCAAAACAGCTATTCTGCTGAATAAACATTCAAGAGCCTGAAGGATAAGCATATCACTTAAACGTCTTAAGACTAAACTTTCCAAATCATTTCCTGGCAGAGCAACCCACCAGCAAAATTGCAAACTCTGTGCCCCAAGATGAGATAGACTGAATTAGATTAAGCAGCTTACTGTTGACATGTCTATTGATCTGGGTTCCGTGCAGTTTCCTGTCTCTGCCAGCAGTCAGATTGCTGTATACAATAACACTGTGGCCTGGTTTATGTGAAATTGGGGACTCCAAGCATCAATTACTCCAGGAAGGCAGTGGCACTGGGAGATAAGGTTAAGCTGTTTGTGGTGTTTAAGACCACTAAAATCCAAGCAACACATTTGCTGTCTAAAATGTTGCTTATATTTTTGACAATGCTCCATTTATAAAATTTCCAAAGAGATCATCCAGTATTATTCTCCGCAGGTAGTAGGTAATTCAAATAGCATTGTGAATGCTTGTTGTTAAAGCAATATAACTCACTTGCTCATTTTCATGTATTTTTCTTAAATATTTGTGTGAAGATATTGAACTGAGTAGCAAGACATCAAGAATGTTCTGAAGCCATCTCAGAACATAAGCTGTACCCAAATGAAAGAATGCAGTTAATATAAAATAAATATCATCCTTTTGACTTGGATATTTTTAGTTTTTGTTTTTCTGGGATGAGTTGGACAGCTTCTGACAACTATATTTTATTTCTAATACTCATTTATTATTAGTGAGCGTTTATTTTCCTAAACCCTAAATTCTACATCTTTAATGCAAATATATGGAGAATGCAGAAAACCACAATGAAAATGCTTATGTCACTCCCCACTGATCATTATTTTGTGTTTTTGGATACAGTATTTCATGTATGCCCCCCATCCCATATATACATACACTCACGCGCACACACACACACACACATATCACTTTCTTTACTAAACATTTAATTATGAACGTCATTTTTTCATTTTCTTTGTTCTTTGTAAAGGAAATATGGCTTTCCTTAGAATACTCTTACCTCTTAGCCTGCTTTAAACATTATAGAACGTGTACAAGTTGAACCTGTGTCTATATACTTACAGAAAGACATTTTTATAATCCATGGTGTTAGGACTCTTGAAAATTCTTGATGAGTCAGCTGTTCAGGTCTGTTCATACAACTTTAAGTTTCATGCTTAAAATGTAATTCCTTATTGCTATGATATGTGTTGACAGAGCAAATTCCACACTTTCTAGTGAAATATATATACTATGAATTGGATAAAAGGATAGATTTTTGAAAGTGTCATTTCAACTTGCCTATCATGCCTCTTTATATACTTTTCAATATACATTTATCTCAGAAATATCTCCTTTACTTTATTACAGATAGAAACAGACATTCAAATTAAACTTAGGAAATCCCTTAAATACAGTTCTGATGGAAACCAGGCCTGGCGATTTGACAATTCTGGGTACATTTTATTAATTTAATTGTATTTTCCAAGTAGACCTCCTGAGGATTGGTACTGTCATCAATAAGGCTTTACAGCATTCACATCATTTTTTTCTATTTTATGCCTTCCAAGTGAGGCAAAATGAATACATTTCAAGTTTATTTAGCATTTATGGGCATAGTTTTAGGTTTTATCTTTTAATGAGATTTTAATTGGTTTTATTGCAGAATTTATGCAAGGTGCCTGGAATGCCACTAGGCAAAAGGGACCTAATAAGTAAAATGGGCCATTACAATTAATGCTAATATGACACCAATTAGCAAAGCTGATGTGTTAAGTTGCTGACCTAGTCTGATCTTTAAAGGAAACCAGGCTCGATTATTTTAGGTTATTCAAGTGACCCAAACTCTGAATTGCTGAAAATATATCTCATGGTTTTCCTTTACTGGAAAGTATTAATTTGGTAGTTTAATTTTCTTCAAAATGTCACTTTCTGATGTTAGTCGTCTCCTGAGAAAGAGTTGTTAAAGACCTCTCCCTTTATGATACTTTCAGGCATTCATCAAGTGACAGACTCAGTATAAACAACCACGTTTGTTCCCATTTATAAAATCGTGGCAACTGGAAGGAAGGGCAGATGCAACATCTCCGAGCTGTTCTCTCCTGTGTACACAGAACAGGAACCTCTGCCCCATGGTACTTAAAACAGTAGAGGCTTCGTGGTTGAGTTAACCTGTCAATAATGAAGTGGAAGGAAAAGTTACTGAATTCTTTCATAAGAATTGCATGCACCACCAAGTTAATGATGGCAGTGACTTCATTATGACTCTCTAAAATCACAAACATCCACCTGCTCCCAATTTGTGGAGCCTGAAGAGCTCTAAGTTAAGGTCCTTTGCTTAATAAGAATAGTCCCCATATAAATTGGCATGAAAAGTTACCCTATAAGAAATCACAATTAGTTAAAAAAAGTATAACAAAAAATAGTCAATTATTTGTCATCATCAGATGAAACAGTCATAAAATACAGATCAGCATTGGCTGCTTCATCTTTGCTGTGTGTAGCCCAAGTGCTTCTTGTCCCTTGTCCTTGTACCTGTCATGTGACCATCTCCTCTCCACTGCAAATTGGTGAGCCCTTTAAGGACATCTGTCTTTACACCTCCATATAACCCAACCAAACGAGAGGCCATATGCTTGCAATTCTCAGCAAGCATTGATTTAATTATTGAATCAAATTATGTTGATAAGTTTTATACACATGAGTGTAATGTAGGGCTTGACTATGAAAGGTTCACTTCATCTGATAGAAGACCTAGGGAGTTTGTAAAGACCAAAGGCAGTCAGAAGAACAAAGAGAATACAGTAAAGTTTTAGGTTGAATAAAAGTGATTTTAAGAGTGGAATTGAAGAGGAAAAATAGAGGGACTTTTCAGAATAATGTTCTGATGCCTCTTATGAGTGTGAGGGTTGGTGGAAGTGTTAATGAAGATGTATCTCTTTTCTAGACTTTTCCAAGCGCTTTCTAACTGATTTTTACTCATGAGTTTCTCCTCTCTTAAATCAGTCCTCCATGAGGGTTTTTAACCTACTTGTACCCCTGATACATGAACAGCCTTTCTTGGTGCATTTGCTCCCAATCAAACAATAGCTAAAGAATTAGATCCAGTTCTTTTATAAACTTAGAGTGAACTGAGGCCCATTCACAGCACCTTCATGCCACTGCTGCAGCCATACCCAGCACCTCCCAGCACCCCTGTGAACTTTCCTATATACCTTCCCATTCTGCCATGCTCCTCCAGGACAAAAAGACATTCAAGAAATGTCATGGTCTTGACTGCCTTATATTTTTAGCATTTTGTGGTTACACATTGGGAGTTATTTACATAGGCTAGGCCCTTTTCTGACTATGTTTGAAAAAAGTAGTCCTTACTGCCTAACAGAGATTTCAGTCTTTTGAACAAAGGAAACAAAGCTAGAAGAAGAAAGCAGAAAACAAAATAATGATGTTAATTTGGGCTAGAAGAAATTACTATTAGGGCTCAGGCTAGAACAATGTGAGAGATGGAAGGCTGCTTTGGGAGCTTTGACAGCCACAAAATCGAGAATAATGGACCTAAGTGATAGGACTTCAAATTTTTACATCATTTTTTTTTAGAGATTTTTTAAAAATATAGGTTGGCTGAATTGTGCGAATATTGGGGGGAGGGGGATGTTGTGCTACAACAGGTAGAAAGTAATACATAGTCATCTCCTAATGTTGGGGGAAGGACACCATCCCTCCACCGCCACATTGTTGAAAATTCAAGTCACATAGATTCTGTATGAGTGGCCATTGTGAACTAAAACCTATTTTTCTTAAAATTGGTTGGATAATATCACCCTAGACCAATATATGACCTGAGAAACAAGTCCAGACATAGCTGTGATGTCAATGAGGTAGGCCACTGTGAGGGGTCACTCCTGTTTCATAGTTGGGAAATCAGCACAGGTAGCAAGCTAGTGATAATTAATATCTAGGGCCTCCCCGGTGGCGCAGTGGTTGAGCGCTGGGTTGCAAAGCTGCCCGAAGCTTCTGCAGCGCCGCTTCGATCCCCCACCACCGGGTGAGGGTCCCACATGGCGCGCAGACCTCTCCTGCTGCCCGTGCTGCTCCCCTCAGCAGTGTACTTCATCAGTCTGCCTGTTCTGCTCTCCCCTCTGTCTCTGGTGAATACTCTCACCCTCCCAAGCTTCTGACTGTACCCAGTGCTTGTATAAATAAATAAATAAATCTTTTAAAAAATTTAGTATCTATTATGTCAATAAAGAGGAAATGATAAATTATTTCCATTTTGTAACTTTGTATCTTTCATCATTATATAGAGAAGAGCCATATTAACTTGAGCTAATCCATATGCTACCCTTTTAGTACGTGGATAATTTTATAAAAATATTTGTTAGAAATTCAGTGAATCTAATTTGCACTAGATAGGATTTTTTGGTAACTGAGGATCAAGTTTGCATATGAATGATAATTAAATTGGGTACCTATTTTGGATTTCTGTCCATAAATATCTTACCTGATGTAGTTCTGTCATTACCACAACTTTGTGATAAAAATAATAATGTTAATGATAACTAATAATAGCTAACATTTATTAACTATTTTCTCTTGCAAGAATTTGCATGAATTTTCTCATTTAGTTTTTGCAGCATCCCTGTAAAGTGGGCACTTTGTAAAAAACTATTTTCTAGGACTCAGAGACTTAGATATGCCACTCAATCAAGATCCCATAGCTAAGAAGTGATATAGAACTGACCTTTGATTTCTCTGACTATACATTCTTTGTTCTTGGTTAAGAAAAATGAGTTGACCAATATTTTCCCCACTCAAAAGATGTTAAAATTGGATTGCCATGGTAATTATTCCATAGCACATTAATTTTTAATATTAGTTATCTCATAAAGAATAGAATCTGAGAATTTCCTTCTCAGAACATTGCCTTATCTAAACTCTGATATTGGCACTGAAGATGTCTCCACATCACTTCTACCCATTCTTTATTTCAAGAATATTTAATGGCATGATACTAAAAGAAGTTAAAGAATATTGCATTATCTGGGGCCCTGATAACCAAATAATCCTCCAACTAATTATTCTGCTAGACTTTTGATGAGATGTTTCCTTTGAAATAAAGTTTGTTTCTCTTTAAAACAATCAGTACACTCATATATTGGTCTCTTGACCCAAGAAATAGAATTTAAAGGAATCAGGGATTCTTAGTTTACAAAGTAGAAAGAAAGTATGATGTCATTTTTTAATCCTTATTAATTTTAAATGACAGAATTTAGATTTGTTTTGTTTTATGCTTTTCTTTTGTTAGTCATATTCAATTTGAAAATTTAGTTTGCATTAAAATGGTTACCCTCAAAATATATCATATTCCCCTTAGTCAAAATAATCACATATGGGGCCTCCCTGGTGGCGCAGGGGGTTGAGCGCAGTGCTGTAAAGATGTCCACAGCCTCTGCAGCGCAGGTTTAATTCCCGGCTGGCCAGCGAGAGACCCACATGTGCGACAGACCTCTCTTGTCTCACCCCTCAGCAGTGTATTTCAGTCAATCTGCCTGTTCTCTTCCCCACTCTGTCCCTGGTGAATTCTCTCACCCTCCTGCACCTCTGGCCTGTACCCCAGTTCTTGTATGCATAAATAAATAAATCTTTAAAAAAAAATTCACGTATGTCAGATGAATATATTTCTGAAAGTTTTAAATAACTTGAGATGTTTATGTTCTTGGGGAAGTTCTGATATGTCTTTTTTGTACAGCTTACAGATTTTCAAGTAATCATTAAAAAATTGTGGACTCACTTTATGGTTTTTCTAAGATACCAAAACCTGTGACTGTAAATGAATGAAAGACCTCAGAGAACATGTCCTGAACCATTCTGATGGCTGCAGAGGAGCCCAGGATTCTGCTAACCATTGACTCCTTGAGGCTCATGTATGAAACTCTTAAGTTGCTGTTGGGAAATGTGACAGTGGTGTCAGCACCTGGTGATTTGCTGGCCATGATGCTGACCTGAGTGAGAGTACTAGGCAGCCATCACCTCATGCATAACACATCCCAGTGCCATCATTGCTGTCTTAATGAGACTCACCAGAAATCGACTATAGATGTGCCTATGCCATGAGATGTGATATAGTCGTAAAGAGTCTTGTTAAAAATGAGTATAAAGCCCTTGCCTCCCTCTGGTGGTGTTGGCATGGATTTTGAAGATGGAAGACAGAAGGGACACCATTAGTAATGTTAGATGAGATTTCGCTAATATTGCTGTTCTCTACTTGAACAACTGAATAGTCATGTAAAACCTCTGTAATTTGGCTCAGCCTCCCACATTTGTACCACCTGCAGGCAATCTTCATTTATGCGTCATTCTTGTTTTCAGTTACTTTTCTTTGCTAAAATACTTCTTCTCTAATGAATGCCATTTGCACTTTAAAGAATGGCTCATTATTCCTGATTTGACTTGTGTCCATGACAGACGGAATTTTTTTTTTAAATGCTACATATAAGGGGAAAAAAAGTAAATCTTATGTTCATGGCTTTGTGTCTCAAAAAATGCAGTTCTCCTGATTTATTGCTCAGAGCCTCATTAATTAACAAAAGTACATATAATTGTTTTACATCATAGAGACTATCCAAGCTTTGAAACCGTGGAAAAGTATGTTCTGTGCATGAGAATTGGAGACATATTTTGTCCTGAGAGGGCTCATTACTTTTTTCTCTCTTACAAAAACTTAGATTGCTGCTTCCTTTGACAAACTTTCTATTTTATACAAAAGGATAGAAGGCACATTTTTTTCTTTAATTGGCCTTTCTAACTTTTCTAATAAAACTTCAGTGTCCACTCTGCAGGGAATTTATATCACCTTAAAAACTAGAATCAGACTGGTTATTTTTATTTAAGGTAGGCATTAAGAGATATAAAATGAAACCTTATTGATAAATGTAAATTGGGAACCACCATAAGGTTTACTATGTGTCTTTATTAGTGTGCTTTGGGGGACTTTTGAAAAGGAGAAAAATTGTCTTTTCTTGGAAAAAGAAAAGGTGGAATGTGCATTTAACTCTTGGGTGATTCTAGGCCTTATTTATGTAACTTGCTTTGTCATGAGTGAGTGAAACTCCATCCATGGTGTCCCAGCCTGAAGTGACCTCTTGACACCCCCTGTGAGGACGGAGGTCATTCTTCTCTATCACTTTGAAAATGCTTTTACCAGGAACCCCAGGGCTGGGGGTTTATTTTTTTAATTCTCTGACTTGTTTACATTAAATTAACTTGCAGAAGATCAGCTACATCTCCTAGCAGTTAGTTTAAGGGATGTTTATTGAAAGTTTTTGCTGCTGTGCTTATATTTATTTATTTTATTACTTTCTCTTTTTTTAACCAAAGAAAAACAACCATTTAGATGGGAGATAATCAGAAGACTGAATTTTAATGAATTATAAGATAAAGCGGGCATATATTCTAGGAGTAAATTGCTAATATTAATTTAGTAAGTCTTGTTTCTCCAGTTACATTGTAAACAGGGACACCCAACTCACCAAACACACAGACTAGCATATCTATGAGTACACATTACATACCATGGCAGATGGTAGCTTAGAGTATGATAAGTGGCAACTGGATGCCTGCTGGTTGAGGAAAGTCTATTATAGAGTCTAGGATTTGCTGGAACTCTGTCCTGATAACCTAATAACACCTGAGATCTTTATCCTACTTTCATAGCCCATGTGCAAAAAATAAGGATTTAATAGGCAGAGGATAATAGAGCTCTTGAGTAACCAGCACAACTGCACTGTCGTGCACTGTGCCAGGCATGGATCTTGCCACTGCTCATGCAGCAGCCACCTCTCTCACCTGCTTCTGGCTCCTTCCCATATCCTTCTTCTTCTGAATCTGAAGTGAGGGTACTGTGAAATTATGCTTGTGATTGTCAGGGTTCATAACTGGCACAAGGAATTTTTAAATCATCCATTCCTTCCTCTTTCCCCTCCTGCCACAATGAAGGTGCCCCTCCTCCAACCCTCAGCATTATCCTCAGCTATGACCCACTGGGATTTGGTGACAGCAGATGCCAAGCCCCAGAGGGCAGTGGTACTGTCTCCAGAGCACATGCCATAGTGTGCTATTTCCAGCTGAGGTAGCCATAGAAGAAAGAAGCCAGAAAAATCCTTGAGATCTGTTGCATTTACTGGACCCCAGATAAGGTTTAAAATTTGAGGAGCCTTGAAGAGAAGAGTAGCATTGGGAGGTGAGTCTTTGCATTTCTTTCTTTTTTTTAAAGATTTATTTATTTATGCATACAAGAGCTGGGGTACAGGCAGAGATGCGGGGGTAGGGGGGTGAAAGGATCCACCAGAGACAGAGCAGGTAACAGAACAGGCAGACTGACTGAAATACACTGCTGAGGGGAGCAGCGGGCGAGTTAGGAGAGGTCTGCTTCGCCATGTGGGTTGCTCCCTGGGCTGCCGGGGATTGAACTTGTGCTGCAGAGGCTGCGGATTGCTTCATAGTGTGGTGCTTAACGCCTTGCACCACCAGGGAGGCCCCTTGCATTTCTTTAAAAGCTAGTCTCTGCTTCTTTCATCAACTCAGGCCTTAGCAGTCCCTGTCACTGTGCCCTCTCCTCTCCCTTCCTTAGGGCTGGCATCCTACTCTAAAACCCAAGCCTGCTGCTTGCCTTTGAGTTGACAACTCATCAAAGTCATATAGGGATTAAAATTCATCAAAAGAACAAACTTGAAAGAACATTCTTTTTTAAAAGTATTTTTATAAAATTGTAAATGGATTTGAATATTTATTAATTTGCTTTCTATTATATTGAAGTGTTTCCCCATTATACAAAGCTTATATGGTATTTTTAGAGAATTTAGGATAGCATAGCAATTTAGTCTGATTAGGCAAATTTAACAAGTAGATGTTAAAGATCTTAGCTCCTGCTGATTCTCACCTGAAAGTTCCAATGACTTCAGTGTCATATGTCTCTTAGTGGAGAAATATGAAATTAAAGGTTTTTTTTTCCTATTGTTAAATAAGTAATATGCTTAATTGATTTCACTGGAGCCCTAAGGCTGCTGTTGACGAAATATGCTTATGATGCAAAGGTTTACAATGTGTTGTTTTCCAGTTTTTTTTAAAGAAGATTGTCCCCAGACTCAAATTATGTCTTACATTCGCCATAATAATATGGTACAATCGTTTTACTTTAATTATGGTTGGCTCTCCATAACTACCTTTCCCTTGAGTCATTCAAAGTTTCTTTGGAGTTCTTTAATATGTTTATAAAAATTAATAGAATTGTAATTATGCATAGGAAAAACTAAATGCAAGTTTGTCAAATGAACAATTGTTCTACTTATAAAGTTACACAGTTCTGAATAAGAAGCCATAAATACAGAGGACATGAGTTGAAATCTTATGTTGGTTAATGTACTATCAAGAAAGATAACTTGAAAATAAATTCAGATCCTCTTCTACCTTCCATTGAAAAAGTAACTTGTCATAATTGAAATCAATACTATCAATAAATGTTGATGCATTTTACTTTCCATGTACCTTACATTTTCAAAGTGAGATCTAGTCTTCATCAATACATTCATTATTCAGAAGCCTCAATCAAGGGAACTCTAATTTAGGAAAAGTCTAACTACAATATTGCTGCCATAGATTTTTATTTTATTTTTTTCTGAAAAGACTTTATGATGGGTGGTAGGGGAGCTCAGTCATTCATGGCAACTGCCTTCTGCATGGCAGCTGGGACACTGCTCCACTCCTCTCTCTTCTTGGCATGAATGTCTATTACCACTCTTTTCTTGATGACCTTGAGGGCCTGCTTGTTTTTGGAGACATTAAGCGGCTCCATGGCACATTGCTCACTGGGGGCAAAGCCGCAAGCTCTGGGATCATGTCTTGCATGAACTTGGTGTGCTTGGTGAGGTGCCTGGGGCAGCAGCTATGTCTCAGCTTGTAAATCTTCTTTGTTATCTCATAGGCCTTGTTGAGGCCACAGCCATGGAGTAGCACAGGGCCATGGCTTATGCTCCACAGTGCTGTGGCTGCGGAAGGGCTACCATCGACTTTTATCCTAACATGAGAGGCATGTTAGGGCATTCTTCAAAAGAGATTAAACATCCCCCAAACTTCTCCTAAAAGATTTTCACATCATTGATATTTGAAAACTTGAGTACATTTTCTGTTGTAGCAAAAGCCAGTCATTAATAGGTCAGTAAAAATCCAGTGTGTCGATTCCAGAAGGTGATTTCTCTGACTGTGTTCAGGAACTCTTGTTTCAGAAGCTTTGCAGACAATACATAAGGTTAGGAGCCAGTAGAAGTTTTACCGGACTCAAAACCACCCTTCATTTGATCTATGTTTAGAATGAGAACCTCTGTAGGAGCTATTAGCAATTAGTTCATTTTACCTTCATAGTTGCTTGGCTTATACATTGAAGTATTTTGCTGTTCTATCTTTTGGAAGTGGCAGAGGAAAAATAGATCTTTTGCATTACACTCACATTCCAACATGCTGAAAATGACTTCAAAATTATTCTATTATGGGCCTCCCTGGTGGCCTAGGGGTTAAGTCTCAGTGCTGTTACCACTATGGCCTGAGTTCTATCTCCAACCAGGGAGCTAACCTACGTATGGTGCATCAGACCTCTCCTGTCACATCCTTGCTCCCCTTAGAAGTGCATCTAGATTGCCTGTTCTGCTCCCCACTCTGTCTCTGGTGAATCCTCTCACACCCCGCACCTCTGGGCTATACCCCAGTTCTTATACACAAAAATAAATAAATAAAATCTTTTAAAAAAAAAACCACTGTTAAAGAGGTGTTGAAAATCAGTATACTTGGGACTTTTCCTGCTTCTAACTCACTAGGAGACATTAGATCTGTTACTCAACCTTTCAAAGCTGTATTCTTCTACGAAAGAAAAATCATAAAACTCCTTATCTCATTAACTAAATGAGATAATGAATACAAAAATGCTTAAGATAGCTGCAGACCAATAACTTATCATTATCATCACCATTTGTAATAAGGATGCTTATGATCTTAGCCTCAGAGATAGTTCATTTATAAAAACCCACTTTTATGCAGCAGACCTTTACTTGCCAATCCAATTTTATGGCTCTCTTGATGATTTTTTTGCTCAGCAAATTTTTTTTTTGCTCAGAATATACACATAATGTCCTAGAATCACTAGGCATGTTTCATTGAAGTAAAAATCTGTTTTTTGTTGGGCTATGTTGCCAAAGAGACTAAGAGAATGCCAGGTAGAATTGGGATATAACTAGAAACCCGCACCTTTATTTTGGCACAGCCACAGCTTCTGCTTTCTGATTAGTTGTTCAGATAAGAAAGGTTACTTCCTCTATTCTTAAAAGTAGGAGGAGATGCCACTTAAAGCAGGTAAAATTTTAATAGTCCAATTGTCTTATTTATTTATTGCCTTATATTATTCATGTTGTTATTCAGGTTTCCTTCCCACAACAAGCTGGTCTCTGCTGATGGTTAATTGGAGCAAGGGACATCCTAATGGTTATAGAGCGGAGCGAAGTTCCGTAGCCTTGAAACCACTGACCTTGGTCTCCTGAACTCTGAGCTGGCCTGTGGTAACTAGCCCAGGAGATTGACAGCTTAGAAAACTTATTACCTCTTGGTCCTCACACCAGGATTTCTGAGAAGGGGCTTTCGCAGTTCCATATGTGAATGTCTATGGCTTCTCCAGGTCCTTACTGCAAACAGCCCCCTTTCTGTGGCGCAAGGTGACACTCACATTAGTGTGCAAGCACACATAGCAAGTTGCCCAGATAAATTCAAGGTTTGGGGTTTAATCTCACTATTTGGCTTTCCCATTGCATTTGCTTATTTTAATGAAACCTTTTGAAGGAATTAACTGCTTTGACAATTTTGTAATCTGTTAAGGGATATAAAGGTGAATTTGTGGTTCAGGTAACTGTCATAAAACAAAATGACAGCCAGTGAAAATTTTCCTCTAAAATAGAGTAATTTTGGGTTTTATATAATAATAGAAATATTTGTTCTAAAAATTCAGAAATGCTGGATACCACAAAGCAAAAAATAAACATGATGCTATGTTTTACCAACATCCTTATAGAGTCATCCTTCCAGATATCTGAAACAGTGATTTCAAATGGGCATTCGTCTAGATTTCAAATTAACTTACAAGTTAAATTTAAACAGTTAAAAGTGATGCCCAGGTAAAACTAGGCGAAATATGATACGTTTTTTTAGAGTCATTAACTGAATGTTGACTATAGGAGGAATACCAAAACAGTAAAATCAAAATTGCCAGGAGAGTGATTTTTATCTACTTTTATTGTCTGAATTAATTATGATCCTTTGATAATCAAAAATAAAATGATTGTAAATTTAAGATGGTTAGAATTTATGTGTGTATTTGACTAACAGAGGTGTTTTTCTACAATTTTAATTACTGCACCATCTTTTGAAAACTTATTCTCATCATTAATGTTGGAAACTCTTGTGAATGTCAACATTCAATACTATTCCTTACTCTTCATTAAATAACAACAGATGTACATTCTTCTGTAGTAGGAGGTAAAACTGTACAGTAAACTATAGTGGAGAATTCGAGCAAGTCATTAATTTATGTAAAAAAATACTTTGACGTATTAACCTGGATTCTTGAATTTGCTAGTTCACTCAGTATAAACTTGCTTCATCGTTTCTCGGCCTTTTGGCTAAGATCAAGTGTAGTATAAACTTGCTCCAAATAAAAGAGAAGGGTTAGAGCAATTTTTATTTCCTAAAGTAGTTAAATGCAAACTAATGATGTTTACATTGCTGAAGGTTTGACAAAAGAATACATGCCAGAAACTTGATGACTGGTGGAAGGCTGATAGATTTTTTTGGTTTCCTTGGTAGAGGTGGGCAGGTGGTCTGTGCTGTGTTTTTTCTTAAAGGAAAACAATATATTATCCGAGTTCAGTCTGAACTGAGCACCATTGGGACAAAAACCAGGAGGTTGAAGGTTTAATTCCAGTTTAGTCCAATCAGTCCCTCAGACTGAGTAATTAAAACATTAAGACCATCTGTGAATACTCAGAAGCCAACTGAATCTTAAAAACAACCAAGTATTTTTCCAAAGAATACATTCATAGTATTTGATTACTGCAATAACTTATTCAAGATTATGAACAAGATGCCTGTGTGTGTGTGTGTGTGTGTGCGTCCAAGTGTGCATGCATACACATTAAATTTAGAATAGAATACAGTTTTAAGACACTGCACTATTCAAATTAAGTTAGCTTAGTTTGGAGCTGAGTGTATTTCTCATCTTGTGAGTGCAGATGGGAAAACACAAGGTGATAAGGTATAATGTCTACCTATTCCAGACACAACCAACCATTTCATAAGGTAGATGTACAAAGCTCACTTTGCATAATAACATTAATAATGAAAGAACTAACTAAGGAGGCACCTCGTGGGATGGCACACAGACACTGGTTTTAGCTCTGACCCCCCTCTTAACATCATTAGTAGTCAGAACAGAAAGGGTGAAAGGTATTTATAACTTAAAAGATAACATAGGTTAAAAGTAAGTAACAACAAATATCACTGTCATGAAAATCTGTCACAGAATGAGTTGTAAGTTTCCCTCGAGAATATGTTTATTTCACACATTGTTCAATTTCAGATGAGAGGTAAGACCATCCCTGTATTGTATCCAAAACTGTCATAAACACAAGAACTAATACACAATATAAGGAGATTCTGAGATATTAAGAATACAGGCAATTAAACTGTGACTCCCAAATTATGGAACTCTTTAATTAGATTTGAAAGGGTATAAGCTAGCACAATTCCCCTGCGCTCCATGCAAAGCATTGTGTCACAAATCTGAGATGTAGTTATTACATATTCTGTAACCTCACTGAGCACTGCAATGCTGACCCCCCATCTGGGTCACTTATTTCTAGAAAGAATAAGACAAGCCAGCAACAAGACTGATTACGGAGATAGGAAGTGTCATTATGAGAACAAATTAAATGACACAGAATGAGTAACTGGATAAGAAGGGGTAAGGTAAGTTTAATGTAAATCAGGTCTATTTTAACTAATATTTCTTAGAAGTGTAGCCTGTATACTAGGCACTGTGTAAGCATATTACAGTTTATACAACATTTCATTTTCACAACAACTCTCTCTATTGTTATCCACATTTATTAGATCAGGAAACTGAAGTTTAGAGAAACAGTTAATGAGCTTGCCCAGGTAGCAGTTGGCAAACCTTTCTGTTTGTGTGTGATGTAAGTATATGTTTGTGTGTTCACAGAAAGCCTACCGTATTCTATTTGCTGACATCACACATCTCTTCCTAAAATTTTTTTTTTTTGGGGGGGAGAATATATATGACTCTAAATGCATTTTTTATGTGTTGCTTCTTATAGCACCTTCTGTCCCTTCTCAATTTTCATGTAACATATGATGCCTTATATTCTTAGCAATATAAATATATCTTGTCTCCTAAACTAGAGCTAATTTCTTGAGGATGGTAAATGTGTCTCCTGTCCCAATATGTAAATACTCTATAAATGTTTTTTGATGTGTGTGCTTGTGATTTATCTGTTTTAAAGGATTTTTCTGACAACCCTCTAGCATGTTGCTGTGTACTATGAGTTAATACTCATTTTAGTACCTTAATGTTTGTTTGTATGTTCATAGCAGGCATTCAGGGTGTATGCCTATTATACATTATATTCACAGAATGCCTCTTCTAAGTGTCAGACGCTGCTTAAGCTACAAAGAAAAACACAGACACCCTGCTCAGTGTGGTGTGGTGAAGTTCATTGCCAGTGCTGAGGATCCTATTAGTTGTTTAAGTTTGCAAAGGAACACATAAAAAATTAAGTTTATTCAAAGGTTGAGATTAGAAAAGATGAAAATTTAAGGTGGAAAGAACAAACAGTAGATCAATTGTGTTTAACTATTGTGCAGCTTACTCTATTTGAGTTATTATAGATATATCAATACTTTCCCTTAAGAAGCATCAGTTGGCATATTTATTTGTAAAATAAAACTATTTGGATTCTCCCATTAACTTAGCATTGAGAAATGATTTTGGCACATCATGAGATATTTGAAGATAACTTAGGAAGACAAGAAATCGGGATGGAGAATTTATTCTTCTAGACTAAAATCTGGTTTTTAAATAAGTACATATTGAAATATTTTAATAAATAGATACATTTGTGGAATCCTACTTTCTCTAACATATATAATAACATCTGATGTAAAATTTAAATTTGCAAAGACAAAGCTTTCTTACTTTTTTTTTTTTTTTAGAGGCATGTTTTTTTTTTATTTGTTTGTTTGTTTGCTTTGTTTATACAAGCACTGGGTACAGTCAGAAGCGCGGGAGGGTGAGAGAATTCACCAGAGCCAGAGCGGGAAGCAGAGCAGGCAGAAGGACCGAAGTACACTGCTGAGGGGAGCAGCGGGCGGCAGGAGAGGTCTGCGCGCCATGTGGGACCCTCCTCCGGTGGCCGGGGAGCAGCCGGGGATCGAACCGGCGCTGCAAGACTTCAGGCAGCTTCGCAACCCAGCTCTCAACCGCTGCGCCACCGGGGAGGCCCAGACAAAGCTTTCTTAAACTCTTGGATAAAAGTGGTGTTTTGGGGGGTTTTTTTTGTGGGTTTTTTTTTTTTTTTTTTTTGGTTTGTTTTTTGCTATAATCCCATTGGTATTCCTCAGGGGCCAATAATGTGATAATTTAGTTGCACAGTCCTTTTCCCATCATCCACCTAACAGTGTCTTCAGAATGGAAAAGTGTTTGTTTTTAAAAACAAACAAACAAAAAAAGCAACCAAAAAAAAAAAAAGAAAAACCCCACATAGCTTTGGCATGTTATAGCACATTCATAGTGATTTTTTGAATTATTTTAGGAAACTTGGTTCTCACTGATTTCCAGAGACCACAGTTGATGCATAAATTCCCTAATTTGTTTACTTTAGAGAGATCATCTCAAGTGCAGCATCTGTTTTTGCTTTTTCTGTGAGATCCTGGTTTTCTATCAGGATGACTGAGGCAGAGGCAAGTCATGTGGCTGCCAGAGCCCACACAGGAAGCTCCCAGCGCCTGTGTGTCAGGAACCTCTCCACACAGTGGTGCCGATGCCCCCTCACTGCTCTGCAGTGGCAGCCTCCACGCCTCCCTGCTCTGCAGTGGCAGCCTCCACGCCTCCCTGCTCTGCAGTGGCAGCCTCCACGCCTCCCTGCTCTGCAGTGGCAGCCTCCACGCCTCCCTGCTCTGCAGTGGCAGCCTCCACGCCTCACTGCTCTGCAGTGGCAGCCTCCACGGCTGCTTTTCAGCTATTTTTCAAGTTCATCTGCCAGATAACATTATTTTACAACTAGAATAATGTCAAAACTCTAATTTTGTTTAGGTATATCTTATTTTGGACAGGCAGCTTTCTTCTGTAAAGCTCAGTTATCTAAAATTACCTTGGAGAGGAGAGCCTTCTGCCAGTGCAGTGTTGTTTATGAGGCCTGGGTAGGGGCAAACTCCCTGCCATGTTCCGATAAAATTAGAGAGAGAGAATTTTAATGTTGAAGCCACTTATTCTTTAAGTGTTTTCTAGTATTTTGCTCCTGTGCAGTCCTTGCCGAAATGACTGCTACAGAAAATCTATTCCCAGAGTCCTGTCTGAGCCAGTGCTGAAGGTCACAAGGTAAAGAGTATGGCATGTTTTGTGCTGTCAGTAGGAGTATAAGACATTGAAAACCAGGGAAATATCAACAACTTTCATCTCCAAAAAATAACCAACTGAAATTCCTCACATAAAGAGTAGCCCAAACTGGTCTTCCTGCTTCACTGAGTGCTCTTATAAGGTTGGCGGGATTGTTGTGAATATAAATTCAAGCTCCACAGAAGAGAGGGATGTGGAGAAAATCCAATTAACTAGAGTGAAAGTCATACAGTATAAACTACCTATTGCTAAAAGAAGTAGTTATTAAATTGGATGAATCTTTAGAGCAGAATTGATAAAAGTTGTCTTTATTGTATGAGATTGCAAACCGTATTTTTCAGAAGGCATCATCTGCTTAAGGATGTTTCATATTCTTATTAAGAAGATGACTAGAAGTTGGAAGTCTTTTTCAATGTGTTACTGACTTGTAAGGGGAATCTTCCTATTCCAGTATTCATTAAATAGCTCTCTTTGTGTGTGCAAATATTAAAAATAATCTTGAAAGTACTCCAGGTAAGGACAAGAAAAATGCACTATTTGTTTTCCTCATAGAATTGACATTTTTATTTAGGGAAAAACCCTTGAATTTACAATCTCTCTCTTCCTAGGTTTTTCAACATTTCTTGCAAATTGTATGTAAATGTATGCAAATAAGCCATCCTCACTAGCAAGCTGCTTAGAAGTGTAAAATATATAAAATTAAGATGCTGAGAGAAACGTGCATCTAATTAAGGTAGCATGTAAAGAAATGTTTAAATTCAAATTAGATACTTCAGTGGAAAGAATTACTTGTTTAATTCAAAAGGTGTTTGTATAATTCAGGGAAGACTTGTCCTTAGCTGTATTCCCATTTCCTTCAAAAGTCAGTTTTAGGAACTCCAGCTGTCTCAGTTAAACTTTAAAATTGCATTTAACCTAAGAATCAGAAAACCATGAAAATGTATCTCTAACACAGGCTAGAGTAAGGGTAATAGTTGGTACTTACATAATGGGTTCATAGACAGCCTGAGACACACAGACCATAAGCAGTTAGCTTTCCCTGAATCCTTTGAAGGCTTACTGTGCAAAACAGGAAGGATACCAGCTTATGCCATTCACAGACCCCTGCCACACCATTTCATCTACATGAACACCTCTCAGCAGCTTCAGGCATCTTCCAAAGTTGCTGGGGAGTGAAGAAGAGAAAAGGACTTTGATTTCAGTTCGAAGCCTTTAGCTTAAATAAGTGGTAGAAATTTTTGAAAAGCATTAAGCAACAAAGAAGGTATTGAAAAAATTAATATTTGTGTTGAAATGATATAAACTGTTTCATAAGATTGGTGCTATTCCTTTCCCAGATACAACTTGAGGGGCAGACATAAAAACAGACAGGCAAGTAGTTTATGCTAGTTTTCCAAATGCTTGATTTTGAGTGTTCCATTAGGTCCTACTTCACATGGTGAGATTTCTTACTTTCTACAGGCTTGTGTGTTCAGCCTGAGTCCCCTGATTTCAAGGGAACCCAAATTTCAGCCCAGAGTATCTATTTCTTGGTTTCAGAGATAAAAATAGTTCATTGTATGAAGCAGTTTTCATCATGTATAATATACAAAACCCTCTTAGACTCGAGTTACCTCATCTGAAATTTCTTGGCTGTGTCTGACTTGGGGAAATAGAAGGTGATAAAGGTGTTCTTCTCATTTGGATCTGTTTTTTCTTCATCAGGGAAGGAATCCTTCTGAGTGAATACCCGGCATATTTATTCTTCCTTTCCTTCCTGCCCCAGTCCCCATGCTTTACTCCCACCCCTGGGACTGAGTCTTCAGGATTGTGAAATAAAAACTTTTGACTGATGACATCTATTTTTGAGTAACCAACAAGTCAGTTCAGCTTTAATCAGAAAGGTCACAGTTGTTAGTGTTTCTTTCATGGACCAGGAGATGTTTTCTATCCGAACCTGGGGAGTATGTCTTCCTCTTAGAACCTTTCTGCTTCCTCCACTCTGATTCCTTAGTACTTTCAGTGACTGTCTCTCAACCAGTTAGCTGATTTGATGATTGTTAGTTCACAGCACAGAATGCATCTAGCTGCCCAGCTGGAATCTTTTTCTTAGCAGTCCATACCCAACACAGTCAACATATCCCTGGGCAGCCTGATAAATTTCTTTCAAACTGGTTCATTCTCATCTCTTATTCTCTCCTAGTTAACTGTGCATATAAAATTATAGTAAGATAAGATTTGTTTACATCTTTAGAAAGTTCTTTAATATTTGTTTTTTTAAGAGAAGATGACTTAATGCTCATAACTGTTTCTACATTCAAACTGATTCACTGGGTTGTTCAACTTTATGAAGACAATTATTAATTATAGTTTTGTATACCAATCCTTGGCAAGTGGTTGTTTCTTACACGCTGCTATAATGTGAAGTCAGAAATCACAGAGATGAACTTTTCATATTGTTTAACTTAAATCTATTACTCACTCTTGTTTCTCTAGTAACCAAGTATCCAAATGATCCCTCAAAACACAGTCTTTACTCTCTCTTGCTTTCAAGAAACCTTGAAAGGTTCTTTTATCCATGCAAATTTAGCTACACCATGCTCTGGCCACAGGGAAAATATGGCTGCACTGAATTAGGAAGATCTTTCAAGTGATGATACATTTTATTGCACATTAAGAGAACAGAAATATTTATGCATTAGGAAGATATCAAGCTCATGGTAGTAGATACAAATTTTCCAAAGGTCTAATTCAATTTTTTAAGGTTTATTTATTTATGCATACAAGAACTGGAGTGTAAGCCAGAGGTGTGGGAAGTGAGGGGATTCACCATAGACAGAGTGGGGAGAAAACAGACAGATCTACTGAAATACCCTGCTGAGGGGAGCAGCAGGCGAGTCAGGAGAGGTCTGCTGCGCCATGTGGGTTGCTCCCTGGCTGGCCTGGGATCTGACTCGTGCTGTAGTGGCTGGCAGTAGCTTGATAATGCTGTCTTTAACCCCTGCGCCAACAGGGAGGCCCCCAAAGCTCTAATTCTTATTTGAAAGCTCAGGTTTTTTCATGGCCTCAAATACCGTCAGTAATTATTCTCAAAGGGGCAGGCCCACTTGTTTATTTTCAAGAGAATGCAATTTTAATATCTAAGTCAGAATGACAGGTTTTTGTCAGTTTTTTTCTTTTTTCAGTTGTTCTTTTTAAGTAATAAATGCTGTTCTGTGAAGAGAGATGGCTAGTTTAGCTTGCAATTCAATCATCCAAGTGCTTTTCGTTAGGACAGTCACCATCCTTCCACAGGCAGCAAAAATGCTTTACGGATACTTGCTTTCTCATAGCAGAATAATAAAAAGATATGTAGTCTGTGTAAAGATTTACTGAAATTAATATTTACTGCTTCATCAAGAGTATGCCTAAGTGAAACTAACATTAATTTCCTTCAGCTGCTTGGATAGGGAAGAATACAACTACCAGCACTGTATGATGTTACTGCCTTGATTGTGTCTCCCTCCCACAATCTCTTTACCCATCCGTGCAAATGTTAGTCTAGTAAAGAAGGCGAATAATGTTTTTGTATATCATTAAATAGTTCTCATCTCCTGAACCCTTTGAGAGAAGTCCATAGATCATTTGGATTCCTATAGACCAGTCAGACGTGGTAGCTCATCCTGGGCTTCAGCTGGTCAACGCTATGCCAAGCAGGGCTCCCGGGGAGGACAGGCCTTTTCAGATTTCCACATGGTATCAGCATAGTGGAGTATCTTCTGTGAAAGGCTTGGGAAATTTGATGTGGACTTCACTGCCAAAAACTAGCCATGTTTTTGAGTTGCCAGAGGAATGTATAAGATTACCCAAATGCTTAAACAATTTTGGAGTGGTCTGCATTCAAGTTGCATTCAACTGCATGAATAATAGACTAAGTTGAAGGTATTTCTCAGTGTTCTGACTTCTGCTCTGGGGGTGTTGTTTGGTGGATTAATCTTGGTCATATACACACATAGTATATGTAAATGTAACACTAGAATATGCATGCATTGTTGACTCATGGCCTCCTGGGTCATTACTTTCTGGCCCAGTTTTTGTCTTTGTATTTTATCATCAGCAGTACATTTCTGGAATTATATGCACCCTCTGTATCATATGTGGAAAACATTTATTTACCATGGAGACCCCCCACTCCATGGAAGCATTGGTGACTCATTTTTCAGTTAAAAGGTCTAGGTCCATATGATAATTAGAAGCAATCACAAATCATTCTAACTAGTATATGGTTGTTTAGGACACCAGCAGTGGTTGTTTAGGACACCAGCAGTGGTTGTTTAGGACACCATTCAGGAGCTCTGCCTCTGTTGATCTCTTTAAAATACTAAGCAAAAGACAATGAATCTTCAAACTCAGCTGATTCCATTGTGATTGATCTGAGCCAATTTTTAAGATAATTGATGATATTGCTTTAGTTGAGTCTGTTAGTGCAAATAATTATTAATCAATATGCTCTCAGCTCTTCAGAAGATAATTCTAACACATGATTTATTCTGGACATTTCAATTGAGCTACCTTTACAAGAGGAAAATCAATTGGCCAGTGGTCTAAAGCACTTTAATTATCTGCAGCTCCATATTCCTTTCTCAGCCCTATTTACTCAGGTAACTTGCTATCACATTCTGTCAAGGCAGACAGGAAGTTTTTCATTGCCATGGCAGAGAGATAATATAAGGCTCATCATTGATTGACTTAAATTTTATTTACTTTGATTATTTTGATTTAAAGTAATTTAATTAAAATCCTAAAAATAGGGTATTGTGGCTTTTCTTTGAAGAGTATAGTTACTATTGCCCTGGAAAAAGAAGGAACATATTACCAAATTTCCATTCAGTTGGAAAGCAGTTTCCTATTATGGACAGTGAATATTGAGTAAGTCAGTTTACCCTGAAAATATGGGGAAACTGGAATCAGCAAAAGGAAATTAAAGTGTGAAGCATTTTTCAGGCTAAGCTTAAATTGCTCCCAAATTGTTGCTTTTTTTTTTTTTTAAGATTTATTTATTTATTTTTACAAGCACTGGGTAGTCAGAAGCACGGGAGGGCAAGAGAATTCACCAGAGCCAGAGCGGGGAACAGAACAGGCAAACCGATTAAATACACTGCTGAGGGGAGCAGCGGGCAGCAGGAGAGGTCTGCGCGCCATGTGGGACCCTCTCCGGTGGCCGGGGATCGAACCAGCGCTGCAGAGGCTGCAGGCAGCTTTGCAGCCCAGCGTTCAACCGCTGCGGCACTGGGGGAGGCCCAAATTGTTGCTATTATTGAAGATGTTTTGTGGGTTCTTTATGGTAAGGCTTTCCAACTTGGGATTTGTAGTTTGGTCTTTCAGGCAATGTCTTGATGAGCACTGTAGTTTGATGTGCTTTGTTTTTGTTTTTGTTTTGCTATGAGAAGAGATGCAGAAGAAAATAATCAGCACAAGGCATGAACCTGCCTTTGAGTAGAACTTCCAAGCATCTGTTTTTGTTGTATTTGTGGAGAATAGAGGAATGTGTGAGCTTTGACCTGAGACTTTTAGACACGATTATAACAGATGGATATTTTAAGTGGCAATTCACTGAATTATCCATAGAAACCCTTCCAGTAGCATTGAGATGACCTGTTTTGCTTCGTGCCCAGTATTCTGCCCCTTGCTCCTATGGTAATATATCCAAATGGCAAAATATTAGAGTGCCAGCAGCTTTCAAGGCCAGTTCTTTAACTCTTTCCACTCTCCAGCCCCCTTTACCCCCCAGACACTCAAAACTTGAATTAAAGTCTTCAAAGACAAATAAACTGAATCTCAAACTCATTGTCAATAGCTGGCTCAATATCATGTGTCCAGAAGGAAATGGCCTTGAGCATTTGATGGGTTCATGCTACCAACTTGTGGGATCACTCTCTCCAAAAGTGTCAGGTTTTGCTCAACAGCTCGAGAATAGGTCACTTGTCACATTGCCGGCACTCTTACTGAAATTACTTCAATGTCCAAAGTTACTTAAATGTCCTTACATTTGAAAGGTGAAAATATCCTAAAAATAAATTCCATGTCAGTGTTGTATATAGTGGTTTAACAACTATCCAAAAATGAAGGAATTTCTTAAAATGATTTTGTCTTCCTTTTCTACTTGTATTTTGTTTTTGTTTCAGTTTTCTTGTTTGTTTGTTTAATGAAGACTAAAGCTTTCTCCCTTCTTCTAAATGTGCTTGGAGATCTTTGACAACTTTGTTCCTAACATTAACTAATGACACAGTAAGACAGACAGAGCTCTTTATTACAAGGACATGAAATTCTCAAAGACCAATAAAAGTTTCAAAGATATGTGCAGAGCAGGAGCCAGGGTAATGCTTATATAATCTCCCAAGTGTTTTCCAAGTTTAGAGTGAAAATAAAGGCAGAAACTATATGTGTAAACATGACACATTTATAGCACAACCAATCTACATAGCAAAATAAACCAGGGGTCTAGGTCCTAAAAAGTGATAACCATGGTGTCGAATGTCCCATTCCCTTTTATTCCAGAAGATGGGGTTATGACTGGTGAAACACAGCATTTGTTTAAACAGAACAGAGGAAGATTGCAAAACATTCAAGGGCAGGAAGTGGCAATAAATACTACTGCAGTTGTAGCAGCAGGAGACCTTGAGGTGAGCAGAATGTAATCACTCAAAGTGGAACATGGCCAGGGCCTCCCAAGTCCTATCAAGGGACACGATGAACTTTCTAAAAAGTCAAGACCTCTGTCTTATCTCCTCCCGAAGATGAGAAAGTGAGATGTGAAACTCCAATCTGGAGGTGGATTTGTTTTTAATGATAGGGTCTGATCTCTTTTGCAGGCATTATGCATATGAATCAAGGATCCAAAAATAACTCCTTAAGGAAAAAAAAAAAAATCCAGGGCCTAAAACACAGACTGATGTGCAGGCAGTGGTGATCTGAGGTGGTAAATCGACAATTCCTTTAATTAAGAAGACCAAGTTAAGGAGACTTTGGTTTTCTTAAAAACCATGATTAAGTACTCTGGGCAGTCTGCCCCATTGGAAAACAGAATAATGCTAATAATTTGCATTTATATAATACCCCTTGGCTTGTGGATCTACAAGCACTTTGCAAACATTAATTAATTCTCTAAACCCCTTGTGAGTCAGGGGGTGCCATCGGTAACTAATCATGAAGGAGGGCCAGTAATTCTTGCCAGAGTGGATATGCAAGTTAGAGAACACTGCAGGCTTGGGAGCTGAGGAGGTTGAGTGGAATTTTTATGAGAAAGAATAATAAAGGTAGAATGTTGATCAGCCTGTGTGGGAAATAAACCTGGATATCAGAACCGTGGATGAAGATGTGTCAACTAATAATTTAGTTTCCCTTCTGTGATTCTAGGCATTTGTTGTGAACTACTTTGCTTCTTGCTATTCCCTCTACATTTTCAAAGTTTTACTTGTTCTTGATTTGAAACCCAGTATCAAGATCTAGGCTCATTTCTCCTATGCTCAGTAAATGAGCCTATGCAGCTTCTGAAATATACCGAGAATCAGTGTATCTATAGCTCTTTAAATAGTTCAAAGAGTCTTTCCATTCATTGATTACTCAGTCAGTATTTTATATAGCAAACATAGGTTTTTGAAATGTTTTCTTCCTCTAAGAAAATTAGGGTTGAACCCCCCACCCTCTTGTCCTACCCCTACTCTCCTCCCCACCTGAAGGACTTATATGAGTGAAAAGCAAATCACTGTTCATGGTCAAATATAACTCAGTGCTATTTTCTTTAATATTTCCATGTCATGTGAGTATATTTGCTTATTTGACATAGATGTTAGTTTTTTCTTTCAATTTGAATGTAATTTGCCAATAAACATTATATACTTGAATTTCTTATGAAAAATATACACTATAGATTGAAGAGAGTAATGATATAGCATAAAAGAACCCATTTATTTATTTGGAAAGTTAAGTCTTACAATTCTGGTCTGTTAAACAGGCTGATTGGATTTTGTGAAAATTTCAAATTTTAACTTTTGAAAAAAGAAATGCAGTTTTTTAAAAGTATAAGTTGAAGCCAGACCAACAAAGTTGGTGGTACTTAGGAGTTTTGTTTATGCTATACAGGTAAGATTTGCTCCTGGCTTGTATTGCATGGAGTGGATGAGTACTTTTGAAGTGCTTGAAAATTGGTTATAGCAATTTTCCTGTAAGATTCCCATTGTGTTGAATTTAAAAACATTGAAATAGTTTGCACAAAAACCAACTCAAATCTAGCTCTTTCCAAGTTGTAAGAATTAGTGGCATATAAAATTTGAGAGGTATTCTACATTCACACATATCTATGTCTCTCTGATGCTATTAAGTTAGGTGAAATGGTTAAATCATTTTGGGTACTTCAATCATTTTTATGCTGCATTCAAGCTAAGTATTATAGAGAGAGAAGTCTATTTGAGGGAAAATGTATATTTCTTTCAAATAATTTGGAACTCTAGGGGGAAAATGAGATTATGCAGTTGACTTTGCTAAAGCTGGCTGTCAGGACAGGCACTCAGGTGTGCACTTAGGAATGAGGGAGCTCTGCTTGGTGTGTAAAGGCAAACATCCAGGACTGGGATTCCTCCCTGCAAGACACACTTTCTTCCAGGCTGTTGCCAGCTGGTTTTGCTGTGCGGTAGTGTTAAGCTTTACAGATTGGAAACATCTGGCTTTTTATCAGCCATGTGTCCTCAAAAAGAGAGAAGTGTTAATTGAAGTAAATTCATCAAATTCTTATCTGACACATTTAGTTGACCCTAAGGTGATATGTTTGGGCAATTTTGGAGGATGAGTATGTTTCTAAATGTGCAACTTTTCTATCCTTATCCTGCCTTTGGAAGAATCTTGATTTCAAATTTGGAGCTATGCCTTTATTTGGAGCTTTCATATGCTATGTCAGTAGCAATTTCTGAAAGTGCCAGTACTGATTTGCATAGAGGTCAAACCAATGTATCCTGTAGCAACTTACTGAATTAGGAAATTTTAGAGGAATCTCTTGTGGCCAGATGTCAGCAGATTCCAAAAAGTTGACTTGGTACCTGTTGCTGTTAAGGGCAGTAGAGTTGGTGTTTATTGATTTCTCAGGAAATACAGAAAAAAAAAAATTGTACGTAGTAGAAAAGTCTGTATTTATCTACTTAATACATGAGAGTCAAGTTCAAATTTTGGTGATGGAAGAATTCTGGATGTGTTTGCCTTGTGAAAGCATCCTTTGTGATATTGTTGCTCATTTCTGCAACACTTTACACTTGACTTGGTGGGAAATTATGAGGCTGATGTTCAATCTAAACCTCCTGTGAGTTCCAGCATATGAATGCTTTTTAACTTGCAAAATGGACATTATACAGAGTTATATTTTTAAATAGCAAAATGTGTGTTAATTGAATCATAGCTTCCCACTGAGTTTAGACTTCAGAGCTGACTGATCAGTGTTTGTAATTGCTGTGCTGTTGTCATTGGCCTTCACACTGTTGCTTGATGTGCTCAAGAAGTTAAAGGCCTATTAAAATCCACTGAAGTCTTTCTTAGAAGAGACTGGTGAAGGCTAGGGATATTTACATTGTGTCATCAGTAATGTTGCATAACTGTTTTATACCAGGTATCTATCAAGATGGTATTAATCCCATCAAGATGGTATTAATTAGCCTCATTTTACAGCAATGCTCAGAGAGATAAAGTAGTTGGCCTCAGGTCACACAGCTAGTTGGTTCCTGTGTTACCTGCCTCCCTGGTGATCAAAAGCGTGTTGGAACCCTGGGAATAATCATGGATTACTTAGTCTATCCTTTTAAAGAACTCAAAGTAATATGTAATCACTGTGTTGAACACTCTTCTCCTTGCTAAAGAGGCTTCAGCCATTGAGACTTTCAACATTTGTAATTGACTCTGGGTCTTTACACTTGCAGTTTCTTTTGTCAGGTCACTGTACACTTTTTATCATTTAGAACTCAATTTCAGGGCCTCCCCGGTGGCCCAGCGGTTGAGCACTGGGCTGCAAAGCTGCCCGCAGCCTCTGCAGCGCTGGTTTGATCCCCAGTCCTCGGTGAGGGTCCCACATGGCGGACAGACCTCTCTTGCCATGCCCTCTGCTCCCCTCAGCAGTGTACTTCATCAGTCTGCCTGTTCTGTTCCCCGCTCTGGCTCTGGTGAATTCTTTCACCCTCTGACTGTACCCAGTGCTTGTATAAATAAATTTAAAGAAAAGAACTCAACTTCATTCTCATCTAGAGAACCTATCTGACCACACTGCATCAACAAAATTGCATCTCAAACTACTCCTGGGAGGTTTTACTCTATAGCTACCAAGAACTAGCCTCTCATTTCTCTACCTGCTTAAGTTATCAACATCCTTTATGAGTAAGGAGTTTGAGCCACAGTCTGGACTAAGCACACCTGCTTCCCTGCATGTGCCCCTACCTTCCTGGTTCCTAAAGAAAGTAAGTGAGAAGAAATAGACTCAAAAATGTAAAGTGGTTCTGATCTGATATTGTGATTATTTTCATTGCTTTTTGCCTTCAACCTAGGCTTTCCCTTTCACATTCTGGTTATGTGTTCCGTGTAGTTCTGCTGGATTAGAATTAGATAACAACTAGGCGATGATTTCATTTAGTACAGATATAACCAAACCAATGATTTTTGGTACAAGTTATATGAAAAAAAAATCAAGTTGTCTTATGAACAAATGAGGTCCAAGTTTCTTTTTTTTGTCCTCCTGGGGATATTTATTTTGGGTTGCTATAAAAATTTCCTGGACTATTTTTCTAAAATTACCGTGATTGATATTTAAGTGGTGTGTTTACATTTTGAGTTGATTTATATGAAACTTTGCTTTTCCTCCACTAAAACACTCTGGTTTCTCATGTTACCACATGATAGAAACCATTCTCCCTGCTCCATGCCTTCCACACCCCAAGGCTTCCCCAAGTTGAAGGATGGCAGGGGGTCCACATGTATTTTGTGAAGCAGCAGCTCAAATGTTCCACCAGAGGGCTATCCTTTCAGATCCCCATGTTATTTATAGGTATTTCTACTTAGGGCCTCAGTGGCTTGCAGTAATTGTGAAAATACAGTGTCTAAATTCTGCGGGTGTGTGTGTAAGTGTATGTGCACATGTGTGCATTTATGCTTGCTGTAAATAAATTTCCTATATGTTATTTCTGTGTTAGTTGGGCAAGGAGAAATAGCTACATCTTTTTTTTTCTCACCATCTGCTGTTTTCCCTTGTTTTCCACTCTTCACCAGCTCCTGCTGGAGGTAAGGGCTTTCGGGCAGCAGAAGAATGTTTGCCTGACTAGGTTAACTTGCAGAGACCATCAGCCACTGCTTGCCTATAAGACCCAACACTGAGTCTCAGCTCCAATGCTTATTTCCTATCATATTCTGACCAAATAATATATCTTCTTTGAACCTCAATTCCATCATTAGTTGAGCAGTAATAATACACTTGGGGCTTGTTAAAACTACAAAGCACTATATTAGCTGATCCCTATGCAAACTATGGGAAGTTAAACTGATTATATCTGTTAACACCAAATCATTTTTTCCCTTTCTAACCACAAAGTGTACTTTTTTTGAAATTGCCAAATATTCATCAATTTATACACCCCAATCCAAGGATTTCATGACTTGCTCAGAGGGAGGCAGGGCTGGTCTTTTGACCCTGTGATTGCAGTTTATTCAATCAAGACTCCTTAGTAAGGAGGACCAAAAGAATTTTCCTTTCTTTACTCTCCCTGTTTTTGTTTTTCCCTGGGAGAAATCCTCACCATGAAGATCAGTGTCTGTAAAGCATGCTCCTCTCATGGGTTGCTTTTTTTCACAGAGACATTAAAATTCATTATCTTGCATTTAAAAAATGTTGGCACTCACATCTTTGTGGTCTGGACGAAAGTGGACTATGGATTGTTGACTTAGCTGACTTATTTCCCCGGAACTCCTTGACTTAAATTAATCTCTCCTTTTGCTGAAATCTTAGGATTTCCATTTGCTGAACTAGGAATAATGAAAAAAAGATACTAACTTTCTGTAGGTGGTTATGTTAGAGGAAAGCTGATAGGTGTCACTGTTCATTTTATTAGAGAACGCTCAGCTTAATCCCATTTAACTTTTATCCTCTCATTCCTGTAAATGTACAATTTACTAATTTGCAGCCTAAAATGTATTGTTCTAATTAGATCACTTTTGTCATTAAAAAAATCATTTATGTATTATTTTTATAGTAATATCTGTGGAAAATGGTTCTGCAGACATTGGTATGTATACTTTAGGTTTCATTATAAATATTACATCTCAAGACCAGTGATAGTAATTTGTGTAAATAACTTACTAAGGTCTGAAGCACTTGAAGAAATCTGAAGGCTGGAATCCCATCAGGGAAAAGAAACACTGCATGCAGCTGATATTAAGGGGCAAGGGCCAAGGAAGTGAGGACTCCGTCTTTCTGGTGTTCCTCTTAACTGTGAGGGTGGATGTGGCAGGATCTTTAAAGCAGCTGTGAAGTTCCCTAGACTGGGGCAGGCTTCCTGCCCTTTCAAGGTAACTCTTTTATCATACATTCGACTAAAACCAGGCAGTTAGAAAGCAGTTCTTGTGTTCTAATTGCCCAGTAGGTTGGGGCTTGGGGACAATAAGTGGATATCAAGGAAGGGTCAGGTTTGAAAACTAGCTACCCAATGAGCAGACCAAATCAGAGAGAATGGAGAATGTCTTTTTAAAAATTATTTTGTCAAAGATAGAGGTTTTCTTTCTTAACCATGTTGAAATCTGGTTGATGAATAATGGTAAGATTTGGGGACATTTGTCTTTTATCTTACTCCATCAGATCATGAACACAAATCACAGCTCTAAAAGAGGTTTAGTCCAAGGGTACTCCCACAGAAAGAATAATAGCACAGGGGCTGCATGGGAAGAGACGAGGGTCATGAAGGAGGCTCAGGGTAACGTTGCTTGTGTTATTTTCTGCCTCTGCCTTCTAGTCCTGCTGTGCAATAGTAATACCATTTTAAATATTTGATATGTATTTTTAAACACAAGTCATTTCACTGCATTCTTGTCTGCAACATGTCTATATATACTGGCCTTAGATTTTAAAATCAAGATGTTTATAATAAATTAAATACTGGCATTAGTTCTTTCAATGAGAGGGTAAACCCTCCCCATCCCAAACCAAAGCACACAGGTGTGTATACAGACACACACACATACATGCACATGCACACACGTGTACACACAGGACACATGCCCTCACCACCCCTCCTAAGGGAAGATTTTTAAAGAGAAAAACAACCTTAATTGTGCACAATTGCAAATCACACTTCTCACTGACCATCTTGTAACCTAGGGGAGCCATGTGATTCAGTTTCTTTGTCATTTATGGTTTTTTCATTGACTGATTTTGAAAACATCCCTGTAGCAGAGCTTATCCATTTGCAAGATTTTTTATTTCTTTAATTTTAGATATTTTTGACATCTAAAATATCAAAATGCCTAAATCCTTTATGCTAGAAGTCTGGGCCTCTAACATTGGTGCCAAAGATTGCTTGGTAATCCTGGGATATGGGTGGGGATTGCCATTACTGGTACAGGTGGCAGGGGCTGCCCCAGAGACAAAATAAAACACTCCTGGGTCCACTATTTTGGTTTGAAATACGTAAGTAGACCTTTCTTGAAAGTGGAAACAAACAAATTATCCACTTCCGCAATCAGCTAATTAAGTCTGTCTTTCAATAAACAACTGAATTTTCTCCTTACCAGCACTTTTACAACTTTAATCTTCAGTGTTATTCTGCCCTTCCCACATTTTATTTATTCTCACTCAAATTTTTCTCAACAACATATTGGTAATACTAAGGTTAACTGCTTTTGCAATCTCTTTGCCTAAAAGCCCCTGACTGTCATTTGATTGCAGACCATAGTTTTTATTTTAAATGGAATTTGAATTGATTCAACTCTTTTTAGTTTCTTAGAGCTAATACATCAAGAAAGGGAAGTAACAGCCATAACAGCTCTTTCTCATGCATCCAAGATCTAGTCTTTTTAGGAGCATGGAATAATCTCTTTTTTTATAATACCTATTTTAAAATCATGTTAATTTAGAATGATTTCTTTTAGTCAAAAAAAAAGAAACAAGGTTTTCAAGAAATATATTTGTTAAATATTGAAATTATATACTATTTGTCTATTTGTGGGTTGTTTTCAACCAATATGTGAAAGATGCTCAGTAACTGAAATCTGCTATTTAAAAATTATCTTTCTTAAAACACTGTATACATGTGTATGAACTATACAGTATAGTTAGGAATTTAAACAACTATTTTCTGTGTAGCAATGTAAGGGGATTTAAATTAATTCACACATAGGGGAAAGCTGTATGGAGATTCCTCAACCTACTAAAGATAGAGCTTCCATATGATCCAGCAATTCCACTCCTAGGTGTTTACCCAAATGACACAGAAACATTAATTCCAAAGGGCACCTGCACCCCTATGTTTTTTTATAGCAGCACTATTTACAATAGCTAAGCTTTGGAAACAACCCAAATGCCCAAAAATAGATGACTGGATCAAGAAGATATGGTATATATATATATATATATATATATATATATATATATATATATAATGGAATATTACTCAGCAATCAAAAAAGATAAACACATGCAATTTGCTGCAACATGGATGGAGCTGGAAGGGATCATGCTCAGCGAAATAAGCCAGAAAGAAACAGAAAAATACCGGATGGTCTCACTCATAGCAGGAGTTAAAAAACCTAAATAAGAGACCAGGAAAAAGGATAACTATAATAAAGAAAAAATAAGAGACCAGGAAAATGAATAAGTATAATAAAGAAAAAATCAAAATAAACAAGCAGCTGTAAACCAGAGACACACTACGAGGGCGGGGCGGTGGGGGTGGGGGAGAGGAGAGCTTGGAGTCAAAATAAGGGGGAGGGGGGTGCAATTGTATGGGGAGTATAACCAAGATGAAAATACACACATTGTGCACAAATGAAAAATGATGTAAGAAATATATAAAAAATAAAAATTAAAAAAAAAATTCACACATAGTGACTTAACACTTAAGTTGTTAATATAATTTCATTTTAAAATTCTCAATCATAAACTTGATTGTTTTAAATTCCCTTCCTTATATATCCTATATTATTCATTCTATATTATCTTCTAATACAAAGGGAAGTAGCTTTATTTTTTTTTTTTAAGATTTATTTATTTTATTTATACATGCACTGGGTACAGTCAGAAGCGCGGGAGGGTGAGAGGATTCACCAGAGCCACAACGGGGAGCAGAACAGGCAGACTGATGAAATACACTGCTGAGGGGAGCAGCAGGCGCTGCAGGAGAGGTCTGCTGCACCATGTGGGACCCTCACCGGCGGGGGGGATCGAACCGGTGCTGCAGAGGCTGTGAGCTGCTTTGCAGCCCAGCACTCAACCGCTGCACTACCAGGGGAGGCCCCGGAAGTTGCTTTATTATGCTTAAAATTCAGAACAGGCTATGGTGATGGCTCATGGGTGAATTGGTGGTGGGAATTTTACGGGGAATACACAATGATGTAAAAGATATAGATTAAAAAAAATTCAGAACAGGGTGATACTTGCCTGTCTAAATAAAATGCAGCATTTCAAATCTGAGAAATATTTTTCCCAAAGCGAAAATACAAATTTCATCTAATTATCATGATGAAACTGCTTAGCACACTTTTGAATCAAGAAATCATATAGATCATTTTAAATGTGCAAGTTTTGATCAAGTCTCTGGGGTCCCCACACTGGCATATGGATGCATATTTAAGTTTATGTTTAATTTCCTTTACTGTTGGCATAGTTTATTTTGGTTCAGACACATGCACATTCACTTGGATGCGGCGTGCTCTCACACACACACTAGCAGAAAGCATAAACAGGGTTTTTCCAAGTTATCAAGACAATTTTCTGAATGAGCTGCAATACTGAAATTAATATCTTTTTGAGTCATCAAGGACAAAAGCCCCATTTTCTGCTGTCCCTGCTGGATGCTTAACTCTCCGTGAAGTTAATGTGGATTTTGTAGATATAAGGACACATGATCAGGGAAAGCAAGCAATTCTTTTTGACCACGTGTGATTAAATCCCACAATGGTACATTCTCTGATTTAATTAGTTCTCATCATATAACATGATGCAGCCAGGTTGATATAATTAGTGATAATGTTAGTAATAACTTTGCCATTATAGATACCAGGAATTCCAAGTGTCAAATTAAACATTTGTATTGTTTTAAAAATACAATGAATTTTAAATTAATTTTGAAGTGACTTTGTATTATAAATAAAAAAAAATACTATAACCAGTGTTTTTCTTTACTGTGATGACTAAAAAGATAACTTTCCATTATCAGTGTCATTCTCTTTCTCAAAAAAAAATTACATATAGAAAATCAAAATATAAAACCAATCAAAGCATTTTTAATTTAGTAGTATAAATTTACTTTTAAGGTCAGTTGTATTGCATTTATTTATTCTTAATCCCAGTCATTGAGGATATTGAGGCACCTCTGCAGAACCTTAGGATTCTGAGAAACGTTGTTTGAAACATCCCTATATTGGATGGTGTATGAGCTCTTTGACTTAATTAATTTATTAGTTTATCCATAGCTTAAATTTCTACCTGTTATTGTCCCTTTCCCATCAGCCAGCAGGACTCGCTCTAACTGCACATCTCCAATTAAGAATGCTTTTCCTGTCTGCTTTCTTTACACATTTTTCTGACCTTCAGAACATGGCTTAAGTGCTTCTTTCCTGTAATGAATATCACTTCATAACATCTCTTGCATTAACATCTCGACTCTGTAAAGCTACTTATCTGCTTATATGTTTATGTCCCATCTTCCCATTAAGATTGCAAATAGGTAGAGCAGGCAAAGAATGGTGATGGTTGGTAACTAGAACTTTGGTGGTGGGTTGGTATCATACATTTGGAGAAATGTGAATCCATACTCCTAAAACTTACACAGCGTTGTAAACCAAGAGTACCTCAATTTAAAAAAAAAAAAAGATTACAAATTGCTTTTTGCAAATATGCAAAAGATTGCTTAAAAATAAGGGGGAAAAAATCCTGTTCTTTTCCCAAACTTAGCCTAGCACAATGTTCTACATGTAGTTGGTGTTCAACTAATACTTGAAGATGAATTTATGACTGTCATATCTTACAAAAAATTATTTTAACTAGAACTACTCAAATAGAAAATATGTAGGCATATTTCTGTTTGACCATATGTTATTTGGAATACATTTTCTGAGATTATTATAGTGTTTGGTGACATACCTGAAATAGAGATTTTTAATGGTTGACCCACCCAACCAGTGCATATGACCTTGCTTCTGTGACCATCCATGTAACATGCTAATAATAGGAAATGTTTCTTGTATTAGTCTGAAGAATTCAATAGAGACCTCTCTGGTGGCTTAGGGATTACGTCTCAGCACTCTCACTGTGGGCTGTGGGCTGAGTTCAGTCCCAGCCAGGGATCTAATCCACATGGTGCAGCAGACCTCTCCTGACTCACCCGCTGCTCTACTCAGCAATGCATTTCAGTACATCTGCCTGTTCTGCTCCCCACTCTATCTCTGGTGAATCCTCTCACATACCCCCACACACTCTGGCCTACACCCCAGTTCTTATATATACACACACACACACACTCACAAAAAAATTCAATAGAATTTCTGTGTCACTCCCTTAGTGGTGGGAATTTGTATGTGGTCTTGGGGGCTTCAGTTGCAGAATAACTCAAAGCATGGATAGCAGCTGATGGGATCGCTAATGTGTCACATCAGTTTATTGACTTCTTCACATTTGCTGTGAGCAGAGAATATGCTATGTCTGCTTTCCCAGATACCTTAATGTGAAAATGAAGGGCAGCACTGGATGACTCCTTTAGTGGCATGTTATGTCGGTGGGTTTTCTAGAAGCTGGGAATAACCTTACTCTTACAGAGGCAGTCAAATACATGTCTTCCTGCTAGAAGACAGAATAATAGGATCTGGAGGATTTGATAAACACTTTTCCTAACTTTGCCATTGTGGTGGCATGTGTGTGGTGTATATAAAAGTTGTTCCTGTGCTTTAGTTTACCAGAGAGGAAACTGATAGCATTCTTCATCTTAATAAGTTTCCTGTAAAGTTGTATGTATGAAAAATGGAAACCATTCAACTTGCAGGGGGAGGGGAAAAGTTACAAAGTTTTCATCAAGCCTTGTGAATAAGTATTGAATGGTTTTTCAGAACATCAGGTGTTTCCTTACCCAACTCCAACATCCATTCCCTGCCCTCAACCCCTCCCTTCAGTTGACAAATAGAACTGGATTTATTACACTCTGAACTGCATCAATTCTAACATTGTGGAAACGGGTATGACTATATGTATGGTCTTGAAAAATTAAAACCTGACTTTTTCCCATATCTATATGGTTATACAGGATGTGCAATTTATTTCATTGTCAATTGAGAAAGCATGTTGAGGGACTCTGGGGTATTTAGGAAGAAGACACAGCCCACACCTTCACTGAGATTAAAATCTAGTTGTGAAAACAAGGCATCCATATGTGCTAATTTAGTGTGTGCAATAGGGCTAGACTTTCCCTAATTAATTAGACATGTGGTAAACAAAAAAGTGCTTGAATTCAAAACAGGCTATATCTCAGCTGTCTGAAGTGATATGGAAGATTTTATGAAAGGATTCCCAGTTGGAATAGGATATAAAATAGTAGCAGAACTGGTAATGATGAATATTTACTGTTTCTTATTTGTTTTCTCATTGTTCATGTGTAATAATGAATACATTACACATTGCTTCTAATCAGTGGATATTATTATGTAAATTTCACAGCAATTATCTATACCTCTTTAGCAGGTTATTTTAATTCTCATCTATGTCATTTTGCTTGGATTTCTTTTTTTTTTTTTTTTTGGCACCAAACAAATAGGAATCTCAGGAAGCTCAGAGATATATTACATAGTATAAAATGATTTGTGTGGTCAGCAGTGTCATGCAGGGTAGGTGAGCTCAGTGTTTGCTACTCAGATATAGTCCCTGGACCAGCAGCAACAACGTCACCTGGGAACTTATTAAAAGTGCAGAAGGTCAACCCCACCTGAGCTCTGAATTTTCACAAGATCTCCAAATAATTCACATGTACATTCAATAGTAGGAATCACTTTTCTCAGCTATTCACACTAAGCATTTAGTGTTCCATTCTCATCTGACACTGTTGGAGATCTTTACAAATTTGTGAAGGTGGGTATTTAGTAACTATAGATTTAATTTTCTCTGACCATGACACATTATATAATGGAATGAAGTTTTTAGTATTTTGGATGGATGAATCTGGCCATAGTTAAAAGTTAAGTGAATACCTAAGCTGTTTTCCCAGTGCTTGGAGTTTTTCAAAACTCAAACCATGTTTTGGAAAACACTATTTTCCCTTTTATATCTCAGACCATATGAATTCAATTTTGTGGGAAATTTAGCCACATGGTTCTGATTCATTTACACTTAACCCTTGAGAAGGTTGTGTTACAACAGCAGTTGCCTATTCAAAAAATATCAGTCTTTAGGGAAAAATAGAAATTGGGAGAAGCCTTTGGACAGACCCCAGAGAAGTTGGCTTTGAGTTCAGGACTCCGAACCTTGAGGCAGGTGTGTGCAGAGTCCACGTATGGGTGGCTTCTGTTTCACACATGCTTGGCAGGGGTAGGGTAGCATGACTATGCCGCTTCATGTGCTGAAAAATAGCAGGAACATGTATAGGTCATGCAGCTTAGACAAAAGTCATATTTTTATAAACTATTCATTAGCATTTCTAGTCTTCTAAAAATTATATTCATATTACTTTGTAAGATTTCTGTATTCTGACCTTCACAGAGACCTTGTCCATATTTAGTATTAGCCAGCCTCTTAGCAATGCTAACAAAGGATAAGGAAATAAAGTGCTGTTTGTAGCTGTTAGGAAAGCCTCAATGGGTGGCTTTTAAAAAGGCAACCTTGATTATATTTTCTTACAGTATTATAATTTGAGCTGATGTATAACTAGAGAATTAATAAAAATCATTAAGCTTTTGTCTTGATAAAGCTTGAATTCTAGCTTGCTGAATATATTCAATGTGACTTTTTTGATTGATGCCTAGTATATATAAACACGTGTGTATACATTTGAGAATATATGTCATGAATAAAGAGTGTTTATAGTGGAAGAAAACAATGATCAAATTAATCATGTTTTCTATTTAGACATCCATCCCTACATTAGTGAGTTTGTTTAGATAAGAGAACTTGGCTTGATTACAGTTCCAAGTAGCCATTGATAAACGAAAGGGCATTTGAATTCCATGTCTAACACATTATTCCAGGGAATCAGCAAATACATATTCATATGGCAGATGCTCTAATCAAGGCTGAAGGTCTTGCTTAAATATTTTAAAAAGCAATCTTGGCACTAAAAGGCAAATAGAACACTAGCCGAGATTATGATTTTGCCTATTTCCCTCCAGCTCTATGCTCTCACATGATCATCTTTTGCTGTGGCCAGCTCTTTGTCTAAAAAGAAAACTTTCTTCTCCTTCATCAGCTGCCTGACTCTTTCCTAACAGATCATTTGATGTCAATGCATGAACCTACCTTGTGCCCTCTGTCTAGGGTCAGTGTCTACAATCTATGCTTCCAGACATTCTAGATTTACCTCTGTCCTAATATTTTTGACTTTGGCATATGCTTACCTGTTTACATGCACTCTTCTTCAGAGTCTAACCCTGTCTTGTATAGTTCAATGCCTACCACCTAACACAAATGAAGCACTCAATGAAGCTGTTGATTGAATAAGCCTATAATTTAAACAGTATCCTAAACCATCCCTTGAAAGCTAAACATCTTTGAATGATGCTAAACTAAAATTTGCTCTTGTGGATGAGTTTGTCAGGGTTTGTAATGAATTACTGTTATAGGTTTGTGTCACCCATAAGCTGAACCTTGTTTCTCTGCATATAGAGTGGGCTATTGGCTTGTCTGGACACCTCGCAGATGCCCACTCTGGGCAGGGCTGCATGTGTGTGAAGGGGTGTGGTGGTTCACTGTGAACATCATGATTAATTAGGAAAAGAACCCCAAGCAGATGTATCCAAAGAGCCTTTGTTCAGTTGTTGGACATTAATGCTGTATGGTTTCCATTAGACCAGTATGCACTATACCTCACTTGCATCATTCTTTAGGTTGTTGAGAATATATGCTACTTTAAAGACTTTCACAGATGACATTTGCACAGTTTCCTTCAGTGACTTACACCATTTTTTCTTTAATAGGTCTCCCTGTCAAAATGTATTCTTTTTCTCTAATCTAAATTCCCAAATGGCCATTTTCCTCCTGTTGGTCTCCAGTCGAGTTGGGGGGTGGGCAGCTGGCCACCTCAAAGTGTTCGTCTCTATCCATTTTTTGGATCATGTTCCTCTCCCTAGAGTTTTGAAAAGTCTTTCTACATATGTAAGTAAAAATAAAGCTTGAACTTTCAACTCCAAGTTTATCGTAAGTACACCCCACTGCTTTGACACCTCTTGCTCTCCATGTTTTCTTCCAGGCTACTTTTTGTTTCCTTTTGCCACCATCATGGATAACTGAATTTATTCCTTTCTCTGCTTGCATTTGGTCTTCCTCTGCAATTGTAAGCTTCTTGAGAGCAAAGATTACTTGACTCCTCTTTGTATTTCTTGTAACACATAATACATAGAAATTGAATTTCCAGTAGTGCTCATTCTTTGACATACCTAGCCCAGTTTGCTGAAAATGAACAAGAAATTTAGCTGGAAAAGTTACTTCCTACTCATAGGAAAAATCTGTATATAGAAAGGCATTTTTTTTTATTTTATTGTAATCTAAAGATTTATTTATGCATACAAGAACTGGGGTACAGGCCAGAGGTGTAGGGGGTGAGAGTATTCACCAGAGACAGAGTGGAGAACAGAACAGGTGAATCGCTGAGGGGAGCAGAGGGCGAGACATGGTTGTGCCATGTGGGTAGCTCTCTGGCTGGCCAGGGATCAAACTCCTACTGCAGAGGCTGTGAATAGCTTCACAGTGCTATGCTTAACCCCTTGTGCCACCAGGGAAGCCCTAGAAAAGGCATTTTAGAAAAAAGTTCAGCACCAAAATTTTATGTGAAAAGCACAATGTGGAACAGAGAAGATTCTGTCGCATACATTTCAGAGTTCTTTATTAAAGCATATTCTTTATTAAATATTCTTTATTAAAGCATATTTAAAGCATATTCCATTAAGTGAAATTCCATAGTGCAATCCAATATAGAAAGTGGATGTGTTGGTATTACAGATAATTAGCATAACAGTAACATCAATAATTACTGTAAAATTATTGTATGGCATAATTAATGCCCTCAAACTATTTAGAAATTCTTGGATGAAAGAAGATACACTAGTCGGAGTTTTGGTGTTGAAAAGACAAAAACTGTTTTGAAATATGTTACCAAACATCATGTTTTATGAGTAGAAACTGGCAAAACATCAGGACACAGCTGCTGATTTTAGATACTTTTTTCCATAACTGTCTTGGAGTCAATGAACCCTGTGTAAGGAGAGTCTGTCAAGGACAATCTGAGCAAATCTCATCAGCCTCATGATTACTTACCAAATGGTTTATTTTTTCCTGGCGATATCCCTGAATGTCTCGGGAAGCATTTGGCTAAATGGAACCTCATAGCAGTAATGTATGGACTTGAATATGTAACATCAAAAACCAAGTTTTGGCAAGCTGTGTTGGCATGAGCCAAAAATATTCTCTTGGTCCTCTGGATTAAAGAAAAAATAAATCAGAAATCAGAGAGTCATTTTACAATTAGTGTTTACTATGACATGTTTTTCACTAACACTTTCACACATTTTAAATCAAAGCAAGGGTATTATCTACTAAACTTTCACACCAAGTACAAAGATACTGCTAAATAACCATTTCTTAAACTTAGTATATAGTCTGTCATGTGTTAAATTATTAACATTTCTGTTGGAGGGCATTTGTCATTAAATATTTAAGCTACATATCTCAGGACTCTATTTCAGCAACTGATACCAAAGCTATAAAATAAAGATAGCTCACATGTTACAGCTCTGTCAAATATTCAACATTTTTATTAAGGAAAAAAAGAAGAAAAGAGAAACCCCACATCAAGCCATTACTAGTGGCATGACCTTTGCTCAGAAAGATTCATGTTTCACCATAATACTCCCGCACTCGTGGGAGCAGTGAAGGCCAGAGGGCATTCCTTTCTGCTAATGGTGGTACATGATTGTAGGACACAGGTTCAATGGCTGTTTCAATTAGTATCAAGAATCTGTCATTGTACCAGAAGATGCAAATAAGTCTAAATAAATAATTAAATTAGAGAAAAATTAGAAATTGATTAGTTTCATAAAACTGTCTTCTATTACTACAATAGAGACACATCCAAGTACAGAAAATGTTACTGTTGATATTGGTAGAGTAACTTTAGAATATAGGAATACAGGAAAATTTTACCTTTAAGAAAGATTTTTCTGGGGCCTCCCTTGTGGCTCAAGGAGTCCACAGCCCTGCAACATGAGTTTGATCCCCAGCCAGCCAGGAGCAACCCACATAGTGCAGCAGACTGCTCCTGTCTCACCCACTGCTCCCCTCAGCAGTGTATTTCATTCAGTCTGCCTGTTCTGCTCCTCGCTCTGTCTCTGGTGAATCCTTTTACCCCCCACATCTCTGCCCAGCACCCAACTCTTGTATGCATAAATAAATCTTTTAAAAAGTGGGGGGGGGGAGAAAAATACTTTTATTTTACTTAATTTTGCTTTTGTAAGTACGTTCTTTTTTTTTTTTTTTTTTTCCCATTTCAGAAGCTATTCTTTCCATTCTGAAGGTTCTTTTTTTCTATGTTCTACTGTTAACCATAGGAGTAATTTCTTGAGCTTAGCTTTTTCCTTTAATCTTTTTTTTTTTTTTTAAATTAAAAGCCTTGTTACTTAGAGAGCATTTTTTCATGAAGCTATATATATTGTACCCAGTGTAGACTCTTAACCATGAAAGGTCACACTTCTGGGAGCCTGATTGTGCATGACTAGCATGCAGCCTAATCCTTTAACTCATCACATACCAAAGTGAACATGCTGGCAGAGTCAAGTAGTGATGGTTATGTTCACAATGACCCTGAATTGTTCATTGTAATTTGGGAATGAGGATACTTAAATTTTGGAAGCAAGACCTCTATTAATAAAAATCAGTAAACAAATATTTAATTGATTATTGTAAGAGGGAGATTTCTACAGCCATTCTCAGCTGTTGCCCTATCTGAGATTCTCATCTCAAACAACTCATTGCCTCCTCACAGCAGATGTAAGGACAGCAGAAAAAAGAAGCTGACTGCAGTGTGTGTAAATCTTTCCTGGTACACCAGGTTTACATCATTACTGCCCCAGACAAATTGGTCATGCTTATTTTATTTGTTCTCACAAATCACTGTCTTGATTAGCTTGAGTTTTGTTTTGCAAATAGTGACCTGGAAAGAGTGTATAATTGCAGATGGAGTATTCAGAATGATACCAACCACCCTTCCTTAATAGAAATGGAGGAAAAAAAAAAACAGCTTACAAAAATCTTTAAGGTTTACTTTCACTCTGTGCTTTTTTTAAAAAGACGTATTTATTTATTTATTTATTTATTTTATTCATGCATACAAGAACTGCTCTGTCTGAAATACACTGCTGAGGGGAGCAGTAGGTGAGACAGGAGAGGTCTGCCACACCATTTGGGATTCTCACCGGCGGCCGGAATCGAACCCGTGCTGCAGAGGCAGCGGACAGCTTCACAGTGCTGCGCTCAACCACCTGCGTCACCAGGGAAGCCCAAAAAGAAGTATTTATTTAAGGAGTGTTATAGGTTGAATTTCATTGCATTTCATTAGTGTTTTGTGAGTGGCCTCTCATTCAGAAGAGTGAGGGGACCTCAGACTGTGCCAGCCATGGCCTTAGAGTCCTTGAGGCTTTCTGAGCGCTTTTTAATGCAGCTGTGAAATTTCTGGTGTTTCCATATGTCAGGACCAAAGTGAACTTTTACCTTGAAATGGTAAATTTCACTGTCTGAAAATGATTATTGATGTTATGGCTTGCACCAACCTGAGGCTGCATCAAGCAAAAAGAGATAAGGGATGTGTAATAATTTGAGTACCCCTGAAGAAATATGGTGAGTTCATGTTTTAACCAAGGAAAGAGTCAACAGGGTCAACTTTTGCAAGAAACATGAAGACCAAAAAGAAGCCATCTATGTCTAAACTATTAGAAATCCTTGGAGAATGCATTAGGAGCAACAGAATCCAAATTGCTAGATATTGAGAGGACAATATGAAATGAGGAAGTGGGGTATAATTGACTTTTAAAGTGCAATGTTAGGTATAGAAAGGTGGAGATGAAGCTTGTTATTTTTTATCTCAGTTAAGGGAAAGTCAAGGAAAGTTTACTGAACTGAGATAAATCAAGGAGCAGGAAAGGAGGCATTGATGATTTAAGGGGAAAATAGATCAGAAAGGGAAATCCTAATTACTCATCCAGAACGAGTAAGGGGAAAGTGGGCTAGCAGGTGGGTGAGGAAGGTCATAAAATTAGGGACACAAAAGATCAAGTTATCCTGGTGAAAGAACGAAATTTCCTTAGGCCATGATGAAGTTTGTCCCACACTGTGTCTTGCAAAATGCCAGATATTTAGTAAAATTTCAGTAAACATCTAAGTCTAGCTTTTAAATTTTCTAATTTTCCTGGTTTTAATATATGAATGTTTTGACACACTGGAGTTATAAATGGAAGGCCAAAGTAAAATTTGGTAATGGAAGAGGAGGTGCTGGCAATCTTACCAGGCAGTACTAAAAAAAAGTAAAAGTTAGAGGATTGAGATTTATTCTGTTTACAAAAGAGAAAACTGAAATGGAAACTAGTTCTTACTTTCAAAAACACAAAGGGTTTAATAAGAATGAGTCTAACCAGGACCTCCCCTGGTGGCACAGTGGTTGAGCGCTGGGCTGTGAAGCTGCCCGCAGCCTCTGCAGTGCAGGTTTGACCCCGAGCCCCCAGCGAGGATCCCACATGGTGCGACAGACCTCTTCTGCCGCACCCACTGCTCCCCTCAGCAGTGTATTTCGTCAGTATGCCTGTTCTGTTTCCCACTCTGGCTCTGGTGAACACTCTCACCCTCCCGTGCTTCTGACTATACCAGTGCTTGTATGAATAAATAAATAAATCTTAAAAAAAGAAAAAAAAGAATGAGTCTAAGCAATTTTGCCAACTATTCTAGAGGTGAAAATAAAGGGAAATGAATTTAAATTAAGGGAGACTTTTTTTTTCTGTCTTGTAAAGAACATTATAAAATGTTAGGGTAGGTTTCTAACAGGCTTATTGAGAATCCACAAAAAAAAAAAAATAAGCTCTTATATTCAACTGCCCAAGGTTAAGGGTCAAGGCCAGGTGATTTCTTGAAAACTTTCCAGTTAGTGAAGTAATAACGTGTATGTATGATTTTGGTCAGTTTGCTTCAGAAATGCTGCCCCTTGCTTTTTTAAAGCTGAAAAAAATGTCTATGAAAATAAAGTTGTGTGTGTGTGTTTTATGACTGTGTCTTACTTCAATAACTAGAAGGGAAACTAAAAGTAGTACTTTCTGAATTTTGAATAAAAGAACAACTTCTTTATATATGTGTGTCAGGTTTAGATTGGTTCCACACAGTAAAATTATAAGTCATCTTTAGCAGTGACTATAAAATGTGTCTGCAAAAGCTGTCATTGGAATTTGCTTAAATATTTCTCAAAGTAAAAAAAAAAAAAGATTACTGCTCTAGTTCATTCAGATCTCTGCTTCTGGACATGATTCTGTTGTCTTGTATTGTTTTATATTCTGGTGAGAATTATTTAACAAGTGCTATGCTTCATTGGAAATATTCCTTTCTAGAATAGTCAGCTATTTTGCAGAATACATTTACTATAAATGTATTCTTAGGGCACTGAAGAACTTGAAATTATTCACTTCTGGTTATAAGATTATATAGAATTATTGCAATTGCACACAGAAGTTGTATACATTTGCCTATTGCAAACAGAAACTGTGAAAAAAAAGTTCATATTTGAGATAAACAGAAAGTGTTTCACTAATCTTTCACAAATTAGTCAAAAATGGAAGGAGTGTTGTTTATGGCCATCCCTTCCTTTTTTAAAATTATTATTTGGTAACTATTTGTTTTGAATTCCCAGTCTTTTGTGAAGCCATTTACTTCTCCACTTTAGGCAAGGTTTATAGTAGCAGTTTGCTATTCATTGTCTTCTGCAAATTGCCCAAGGTATGTGGTGTGGTGTTTTAATTAGCTATTTTTTCAGTCTTTGTTTACTCTTTATATATTAAGAAGTTAATATATAAAAAGTAACAAATGGAATAATAATCCAGTTTACTTTGCTCCTTATATACTCTTTTGCTCCGGTGTTTATTGGTTTTAGAACCTTTGGCATCAGGAACAAGAATTCCTTACTCCATAATGTTAACATTACTCATTAGTCCCTTCTCTCCTAGATCTTTGCTTCAGAACATCCTTGATTCTGACTGAGTAGACCTGCAGAGATGCTTGAACAGGTCATGTCTTTCTAGTCTAACTCAGGGGTCCAAATATCCTGGCCATAGACCAAGCCTCCCCCATCCCCCATTTGTTTAGTCATTGTCTGTGACTGCTTTGGGACTACAAAGACAAATGAATAGTTGAAACAGACCATTTGGCCAACAAGGCTGAAAATATTTGCCTTTTGGCTTTTTATAGAAAAATTTGCTAGTGGTTCTTAAGCACACTTATTTGGCTCCTATGTCTTCTAGTTTTATCTCCTGCTCTTCTCTCAGTGTTTAATATTTGGGTGTCCTTTGTCAAACTGACATTACATTTTTTAAAAAAAATATAACCACAGCATCTTGTCTATGTTTGATTTTTGTCTCATCCTCATTGTTTCAAATTCTACTTTTATGATTCATCAAATGTGCTGTATCACTAAGAAGTTGTATCTGAGTCTATCAGCATGAGTTATCTTCTTTTTAAAAAAAGATTTATTTATGCATATGGGAAACTGGGGTGTAAGCCAGAGGTGCAGGGGGTGAGAGGATTCGCCAGAGACAGAGTGGGGAACAGAACAGGCAGATTGACTGAAATATACTGCTGAGGGGAGCAGCAGGCAAGTTAGGAGAGGTCCGCTGCACCATGTGGGTCACCTCCCTGGCTGAGGAGCTCATGCTGCGTTGCTGCAGATAGCTTCATAAGTTGTATCTTAACACCTTGTACCACAAGGCAGGCCTATGAGTTATCTACTTTTTTAAATGATTTTTCCATCCTGTACTTTGTGGGTGTCTTATTTATCCCTGTCCATATAGCACAGGTCGGTCCCCCTCCCAGATTTGATTTTGTAGGTAAGGTGTGGTTAATTCCACCATGAGCATTGGCCATCAACCATCTTTGTCTTTAGTCTAGTTGGTGACATATCACTTGTTTCTGAAGTCAAAGATAACAGATTATCTAATAATTACACGGTATTTAAAACATTCCACAGCAATATGAAAAGCACACTCCACATGGACTTCAGTAAGGGTTTGAGTTTATTTCTACCCTGAAAGAGTCTTGCCATGTGTTCCCTGATAGCCCTGCTTGCCAGTTTTGGGAAGTTTTTCCAACTCTGAAATTAGGGTTTAGGATCCCCATGTGGTGGCGGCCAGACTCAGTTCTCACAGCCATGTCAGAAGTATGCCACCAGACTGGTTACTTTAAATGCCCAGTAAAGGGCATTTTCATTGCTTCTGGTCAACTTCAGTGGTTTCCTTAATAATCATTTCAACTTATTTCATGAAATTAGAATTAGGGTGAGTATTGAAAATTGAACTCAATCCAGGTACATCTCAATGTGTGCTTGTATACACACATATGTACATATAGCTCATGTCTTTCTTACTCCAGTGATTATGTCTTAATCACCTTTTGTTGCCTAGAGTCATAACCTCCTGTCTGTCACTCATACTATGGAAAAGTTGGAATGAAACTATTCCTTATGTTACAGAGCAACCCCCATATAAAACGGGTTGCCTGGCTGTGGGTCCTCACCTGCGTGCTTAAAAGGGACTTATTAATACTCCACTACAGGCACACACAAAAGGTTAATAAAAGGTTTATTTACAAGGGAAAGGGAATTAAGGAAATGTACAACTCAGGGAGAAAATAGGGAAATAAAGTCTTTAATGTGTCCTACCCGATCCACCCACCTGGAAACCCAAAGGCACTCTCAGAGCTGGCCGAACCTGCGAGCTGGCGGAGAGCCAAAATGGGGGATCTTCTCCAAAGCCCACGTGTCCATTTTACCTGGCTGCTTAACCCCACCCTCAGGTTCCAGCAACCTTCCCTTTGGTGGTGATGGGATTTGGAGTTCCCAGTGTCTTTTGGCTTTGGCCTGGGGTGGGGGTGGAGTCCACAAAGCCTGTATGGAATTAGCTTTAGGACATCCTTTCCCCCCTAACACTTACTCTTTAGCATTGAGTTTCAATTGACCACTGAGCCCCAACTCATGCTAATTCAATTCTCTCTTCTTTGGTGCTTCTTAGCTTACACTGCTGGCCTAAAAAAATGAACCTCACATGGGATTATTTGGCCTTCTCCTTATGCTCTCTCAAGTGGACTTCAGTATTGGAAATTGGCCTCAAAGGTGTTTCATTCCTTTTCCCATGACTGTTGCAATAATCTAATGGCTACTTTGTCCTTTTGTCCATCTAGTCAATAACTGCTGAACTCTATGGATGGTCAGACTGCCTGTTTCCTAGTGTGGGGGTGTGCACCATTGTTCTGCTTATTCCATTGGAAGGCTTTGCTTCAAAAAACAGTTATAGAAGGTTAGACCTTTAAAAGCAAACTCTGTGTCTTCTTTATTGTGAGAAAACAGTCTGTTAAAGGTAGTGTGACTTGCACAGCAGTTACTCACCTCGTTAGATCTAATTTCAGAAAGCCTCAATTGCCCCTTATCTTAGCACATTTTTTTAATGTACCGAACAACATTGTTGAAACTATAGTTCTTTTGAAGTCTGTTGTGTTGGTGCCTACTGATTGTGCCAAGCTGCTTTCTTCCTTTTTAATACAAGCACTTAGAAGACACTGAGCTTGATTTGTTTTGTTCATTGAAGTGTTGTTAGTTCTGCATAACTACATTTTTAGTTGAGTGTAGTAACTCTTCCAGATAAGCAAAGTTTATTTCTCTTAAGTATCTTTATCTTCTTTATCTTTAGTATTTAATGGTAAATCTTTTGAAATACATTTAATGATTCCCTAACTTCCTCAGCAGTGTATTTGATGTCGTTTTTTTGGAGTAGTTGGGTTCGGAGTGCAGGGTCCTTGGGTTCATTCTGAGAAAGGTTTCACCAGAGCTCCCTTTTCACCAGCACTGGCAAGTTTCCTGGTGAGTTTCTCCACGACACAGAGACATTAGTTATCCAAAAGGGCAGGTTTACTATCAAAGGGAGAGAAGAATAAAGGACACTTGCATAGACGCAAACAGGCAGAAAGAGCTGCTCCTAAAGGGACAGTTTTGCTGAGAGGACTGCATGGTTGCAGGCGGGCAGCCTTCGGGAGAGCTGCCTCCGCTGAGGAAGGTCAGTGCAGAGAAGCCCCTGCATGGTACAGGTTCACAGGCAGGCAGGAGGCTGCTGCCCTGCAGCGGGATAGAAAGTTGGCAAAAAGAAGCACTTGCAGGGGCCTCCCTGGTGGCGCAGGCAGTTGAGGGCAGCGCTGTGAAGCTTTCCACGGCCGATCTCTGCTGGCCTCTGAGCAACCCACATGGCGAGCAGACCTCTCCTGTCTCGCCTGCTGCTCCCCTCAGCAGTATATTTCGTCAGTCTGCCTGTTCTGTTCCCCGCTCTGTCTCTGGTGAATCCTCTTCATCCCCCCCACCCCGCATCTCTGGCCTGTACCCCTGCTCTTATATAAATAAAAATTAAAAAAAAAAAAAGAAGAAGCACCTGCATAGGCACAGGTGGCCAGAAAGACTGCTGCCCTGCTCAGGGCTGAGGTTACACTGATATAGACTTTTTCTTTTTGGGAGGGGCTCATTCCTGTGGAGTGGTTTGCTCATTGTTGACTTTGAATAAACTATGTAGCATTTGAAAGGGGCCAGATTTCTACAATGGCCCTCAATCTCCTTATCTGTCACCTTCAGGTTTGTGCTCCTGACACCCCCTACAGCAGTCTGATGCCTGCTTGGATCTAGTGTTTTGTAATCTAGGCATTGGCTCCTGAGGATTTTAGTTCCTATAGCTGGGTTAATGGTTATGTTAATCCTTTCTGCCCCCACCTCCAGCTCTTGGTATTGTGTGAGCCAGGTTTCCCAGCTTGTGTGTCTCCTTTCCAGTATTCTCTTCTTATCCTCCATCACATTCAAATGAGAATTGAACCTTACTCTGTTATCTATTTACATTGATTATTTCATTAGGTTATTAAGATATAAAGAACTGATTATGCCCTTTACTCAATATCTTCAGTGTTAAAATACTATAATCTTGTTATGACTTCCTTTATAGTCATTTATGATTTTTTCACTTCTACCACGGTACCTTGATGCTGTTAATGTACTATATTATTTTTAATAGAAGTTCCAGGGTGACTATGATAAGGTGATAAATACTCCCCTACATAATCCACTCCTCAGTAAAGGCAGTATTGTACAATTGATACTGTAATTTCAGGTTTTCAGGCCTAGTCTTTCAGCCAGGAATGGATCCCAGGCAGCTGTGGCAGCGCTGAATCCCAGCCAGTAGGCCACCAAGGCTTGGTGTCTCAGGAAGCCGTAGCAGGAACTTCGCTGACACTCAAGCAAGCAAGGCAGATTTGTTTAGAGAAAGAAGCCCTCCCCACCCCCACTCCTGCTTTTTCCCTGCCCTCCCTTCCAGCCCTTGCCCTGAGCTGCATGGGCAACTCCACTTTGGGCAGCCAGGAAGGAACACGGAATCACCGACCAATACAAAAAAAGACTGTGGGGGGCCCCTCTCTGACTCCCCTGGCTGCCCCCCTCTCCCCCACCCACACCTCTTTCACGCAGGACAGACCACCTGAGGCATCTGCGTGGTGAAGCACCAACACCCTCCCAGCCTGGGCCAAGCACCCTTCCCTGGGCCCAAAAGTGAGATTGTACATTAACTACTGCAAGAAGAGGAGCTGCACTGGGAAATGTGAACCACAACAATATCAGTGATAACTGATTAAGAGAATAAACTAAAAGCCTTTGTAAAAAAAGAAGGAAAGAAAGAAAGAGAAGAAAAGGCTTATTAAGGAGAGAAGGAACAGAAATAAAGTGGGATTCCCAGGCCAGTGGACAAGGAGGGGCAAGGAAGCCTAAGTGTAGTCCTGCCTCAGGGAATCTATACCTTCTTTCCCTAATTATTCTAAAGCTCCACCAGTCTTTTTGTGATTGGTTAGTTCTCCTTGGTCTCCCTCACTGCCTAAATGTCTCTGTGCCCCAAGTAAGTCTCTGTGTCCCAGCCCTTATCTTAGCATTCTTTTCTTTATCATCCTTGTTTGGGAATGTCCTGTTGCCCCAAGTCATGGGGCTGTTTGATTAAGTCCCCTTTGGAATTTGTTGCTCTTATCTCTGGAGTCTTCCTTAACTCTCCTGAAGTCCCTGCCTATGTGCACTGCCCCTGAAGCTGCCTAATTATCCCTAACTTGCCCTAGGACTCACAGTGACTAAAAATGCATAGACTGTTTTAATTCCATTTCTGCTATACCTTGCTATTGATCTTTACAAGTTACTTAACCTTTCCATTTCTCTCCTCATTTACCTTTTCTATTAAGTGGGCACAGTAGTACCCATTTTCTAGAATTGTGAGGATTAGGTGCTTGGAACAGTGCCTAGTGTATGGCAAGAGCTAAATAGCTGCACTAGCTGTTGTTGTGACTTAGTGATTAAGGTACTTCAGAGACAGGATTTTGACTAGCCTTATTCTAGGTTTAGGGATTGAATAACAAGTGTAGATTATAAATTGAGGAATTTGTTATTCAAATTACCCTATCTCCTGAAATTTTTAGATTACCCTACTTTTTCCTGGGAATTACACAGATGTAGAATGAATGAAACCCGACTTTTCTACCTATGTGATTTTATCGATAGTTATCTTAAACTGAATTAAGTCATTGCATATTTGACTGTACACACATAATACTATTGAGTATTAGGAATAAAATTCACCTTCCATAAATCACAGCACTGATGTTTCCTTTACATCAACTCATTTACTACTCATAACAACCCATAAGTATCTAAAGAGGCCAAAAAGAACATGTGTAACTTGCTACAGGCCTTACAGCCAGTAACTAACAGAGTAGACTCAAAATTTAGGTCTTTCCAAAACCTTGCAATAAATTAGATTCTCACCTCCTCTACCCCTGTAAGAATGTGGAATTGTTTATGTAACATCTTTCACCACGAGTCTAGTTGGAAGGTGTTGCTTATTACCAATGACAAAAATCCCACAGTTGAAACTCTGTTGTGTTACTTGATTGTATGAACTCTTTTTCTCTTTCAAGACTTAAGATTGACAAATGCCACAGTTCAGTCTTTAATCTTGGAAATAATTGATGGAATGATGCAGTGAGGATTGGTGTCTACAAATTCTTACTCAGCCCTAAGCCTTCCAACCTCAAAACTCCAATCTACCCAACTTTAACAGGTGGAGGGATTACACTGTCCAGAATGGAAGCTAGTAGCCAGCCACATCTGACACTTTAACTTTCAATTAATTGAAATTAAATTAAATTAAAAATTCAATTCCTTCATTGAATCAGTCACATTTTAAGTTCAATAGACACATGTGGCTAGTGGTGAGCATACTATGCAGCAGGAAAACGTGGAACACGTGGCAGTAGTTCTGGTGGACAGTGTTGTGTAGTGATATTCACAAATCTGGCACATACACACTCTTTGTTATGAGTTAAGGTTTGGGACCTGGTTTCCTAGTTAATCCACAGAACAGGATCTCAGTTCCAAGCCCCACTCTGGCCTTTCAGAATGAAACCTGGACTAACCAGAGTCAGGCCTGAGCAAGGATTGCTTTTCTTCTCCTGGGCCCTGCCTGCTTCTCCATTAGGCTTAACTACATGGGCAACATTAAATAGAAAAGAAAAAAGAATCCCATACAAGAAGCTGTCCAAGAAACCATAGGAGTGAAGATGTCAAAGAGAAGAAACCTAAGAGGGATTACTCCAGACGATTCTAGATTACTTAGCTTCTTTCATGAAAGTTATTTCCTCACAAGTTGGTCTAAATGACTCTGTTTTGCCTTTGCATCCTATCAATATGTCTCTCCTGACATGAAATAGAGATGGACAACTTTCCATATCAAACCATGAGTTATGTGGTTATGTGGTTTCACACTGTCAGGTTATGAAATCTTATGAATATTGACATCTGCAATTTTTAAAAAGAATGAGGTAGAATGAAATAGAAAATATCAGAGCATATTAGAAACAGAAATTTCTTTGTTCCATAATCTCTATTTCAGTAATAAATTTGTGTGCATTTGTACCAGTTACTACGTAAAAAGTATTTTAATTGTGGAATGTGGCCAAAGTCTGAATAATACTAGGTTAGACTATAGTCAAACAATAAATAGAATTCTTTTCCTAATTTTGCAAACCTGTTGTGCATAATGGCATTATGCTTGCTTTGTCATATGTTTTCTATCCTCCTTTTATGGCTATCAAACCATAAACAAGTAATTATTTGTTGGGTATGTATGGCTAACAATGGAGAACCCTTTTAATCAAGCAGATGATAGTCTCAGGTTTTTAAATAATGAGTCACAAGTTTGGAAATCTTGGAAATACATGATATAAAGTGTTTTATTGTAAAATTTGAAGATTTGAGTAAAGGGAATGCTTTCTGTACTCCTGGTTTTATGGGGGGAAATATTACATATGTATTCATGATCTATTAGGAGTTACAGACACAAAATATAACTACTCAGAAGAGAAAGTTACAAAAAGTGGGAGAAAAGAGAACATCCCTGGTAAGGATATGTCAGATGGGCTCGTTCATTCAGCAAATTCATGGAGCACTTTATTTGGCATTGGGATCAGGACTAAGGAAACAGATGAGTGTGTTAAGTTTCCTGCCCTGCCCTCCCCAAAAGCAAGTATCTGAAACTAACATGCAACATATAATTGTAAGAACAGCTGAGGACAGAGGGCTGGTAGGTGAGTGTCTCACTTGGCCAGTGGGAAGGTTAATTTCTTTCTTGTAGCCTTGCCTTGCCCAAACCAGAAACTTCAGCGCTACCAAGTCTGAAAATGTCTGACTTTGATAAATCATGTTAGTGTGTAAAGGTCACTGAGATCAATGCACTACTGTTTACAGGATTTGTAAGTAGCTATAAAATGAGATTTTCAAATTCTGTTTGAATCTTTTCATATAATAATCATGTTCATGATTCAATACAGGGCTTTTCATGGTGCATTCATAGTCAAGGACTGCTTTTTTTTTTTTTTTCCACTAGAAGAATGCTAGCAGGAATAAATTGAGTGGGATGAACGTTCACTGTCACCTTTTTTCCTCACTTAGGTATTTATAGTAAGAAGATTAAATGTGCAGAAGCTGTTCTTCCCATTCATGTAAACCAAAGATATTAGGAATTTAGTAAGTGCCTGGGTGGTGGTTTGGTCTAATGAGAAAAGCACTGAAGTGGCAGCCAGGCGAGTTAGAACCTGGCTTAGCTGTGCCATGGTAGCTTTGGGGGGCTCTTTCTCACAGAAGTGGAATCAGCTAATCCCAGCAGCTGTGTTCCTACCAGGGACTTGTTGGGGGTGAGGGGACTAGTGGGGGCTACACAAAGGATGAGCTCATAGAAACTTGACACTTAACTCTTACCTGGCACTTCTGCCGTTCTTGAGGGAGCAATTGCAAGAGTTCTTCCTATAACTCCTTACCCCATGTTAAATATTTTTGTTGCAACTTACAAATTCTGACATGTAATTTGACCATGAGCAGTCCATTTATGGGCAAAGTATTTGAAATTGTAGAGTCCAGCAAAATTCAAGATTTGGAGCTCCTCTATTAAAAAAAAATGAAATGTAATCATTCAATTTAATACTTAATCTCTTCTAGGTCACGTCCCTGCATAACCTTGCCCTCTTTCTGCTCAAAGTACTGTCTCAAAGTGGACAGAGTGCTTCCAGGTCAGAGGTTTGAGCCACAGTCTTTTGCACTATGCTAAACAGCTGTTTGTTACACTGCTTTAATAAAGCAACTTGAGCCACAGTTATGCTAAGCATTGTGAATGTGTTAGGGGGAAAAGGATGTCCCAAAGCAAATTCCATATAGGCTTTGTGGACTCCACCCCCACCCCAGGTCAAAGCCAAAGACACTGGGAACTCCAAATCCCATCACCACCAAAGGGAAGGTGGCTGGGACCTGAGGGTGGGGTTAAGCAGCCAGGTGGATACAAAAGGCAGACACGTGGGCTTTGGGGGCTCTCCATTTTTGGGCTCCCCGCCTGCTCGCAGCATCCGGCCAGCTCGGAGAGTGACTTTGGGTTTCCAGGTCGTCGGATCGGGTAGGACGCATTAAAGACTTTATTTCCCTATTTTCTCCCTGAGTTGTACATTTTCCTTATTTCTTTTTCTCTTGTAAATAAACCTTTTATTAACCCTTTTGTGTGTGGTCTGTAGTAGAGTATTCATAAGTGGAGCCAGGAGACCTGGAGGAGACCATGGATTTAAAGCTTTTGGCGTGGCTGGGTGAGGACCCACAGCCTGGAACCCTTTAATATCGGGGTTGCTCTGGATGGATAACAAATGGACAATATTGCCTCGGCTTCCATTTATGAGTAAGTTGGTAACACTACAGCTTGTTCCATTATACAGAGATGCTGGTTCCTGCATGTCCTGGCATGCAGACAGTTCCCCGAGGACCTGTGTGTCCATCAGCAGCCTCTGTTTCTCCACTGAGCTCCTTTCATTCGCCCTGATGCAGCTGCCATGGCAACTAATGATAATAATAAATAATATGGGTGGCGCATATTATTATGGGTGCCTGGTGGCGCAGGCGGTTAAGCGCCACATTGTGAAGCTGTCCACAGCCTCTGCAGCACGGGTTCGATCCCGGCCGGCGAGAATCCCACATGGCGAAGCAGACCTCTCCTGTCTCGCCCACTGCTCCCCTCAGCAGTGTATTTCACTCAGTCTGCTTGTTCTGTTCCCCACTCTGACTCTGGTGAATCCTCTCACCCTCCCGCACCTCTGGCCTGTACCCCGGTTCTTATATAAATAAATAAATCTTTAAAAACATAAAATTAATAATAATAATAATAATAGTAATATAAACACAGGGTTTGGGGTTTCTGAGAATGGAGAAGGGGAAACTTTTAACAAAAATGCCTCAAGGACAATCAGCCCTGCCCCCTACTGTCTTTATCAGTTGCTGGTGCTTTAGTTCTAGTCTTTCTGGGGTCCACAGAAACAACACTTGCTTCCTGGTGTCTTCCCCCATATAGTCTTAAGTTTCTGCATTTTCCAGTATTCCAGGTCTCATCCCTTAACTTTCCAGTTTCTAAAATCTTGCCTTTCATTTACTATGGTCCTTTCTGTTGTCATTTTCTTTTTCCTTGTGTTAGGTTTAAGACTTTTCATTTCTTCCTTGCCATTTCAGTGGGGTTTTAGGAGAGAGCTGAGCTAAATGTATGTGTTCAATTTGTCATGTTTGATTGGCTGTCTCAGCAGCCTTACTGCTTCTGAAACCTGTCTTATTGTCATGCAGTCATGTCTTAACTGGCTGACACACCTCTCCATTCTGAGCCCATCCCAAATTCAGGGAATCTCTGAAATGTATCTGGCCTAGTCTCTACCTTTTCCTTAAGAACCGATCTCCCCCCTCTTATTTTCATTAAAGAGTATGCATATATTTTATCACTTGAGACTTATGTTACCGGACTATGGCTTATAAAAATCATTTTTCAAATCTTTGTATTCTCAACAATTTGCATCGGTGCTTAATAAATAGCAAGAGCAATTGTCACTATAAATTACAATAATATAGTAGTTTGAAGACACAGCTAATCTTTCCATATTACCTAGAGAAAAAACATTCTCAACCAAAGCCAGTGAGAATCAACACCTGGTGGTAAATACTATACCAGCAGGTATTGTGTCTGTACACTTGTGCTTGGTATGTTTGTGGGGGGTGGACATTGGGGTGGGCGTGGCTGGAGGTAGGATGCAAAGAAATAAACCACTTTATTTTCCTGCTACCTCTGCCACTCTTTCACTCTCATATTAAAAATGAAGGGTGATATGTGAAAGTTGGAGCCATTATCTAGGGGAAAACAGACAAAGGTGGTTTATTTTTCTACAAGGCAAGCAGTCATGGCATATAGAATACAGCAATTAAAAATAATTTTAAATGCTCACCTGTCTGTTGTTGCTCATTATTGATGAGGACAATCACGTGATGCTGTCTGGGATTATCTGCATTATCCCTTGCTCAGCATTCAAGCAGGCTCAATTCCAGTCATTGTTAAGTGAATTCATTGCCAGGAATGCTTTAGTGTGGTTAATGAGGGGCTTTACTGTGGCTATAAAATTTTCAGCATTTCTTTTCATTCAGATTCAATGAGGAGTGAGTTTCACTTGTAGTTGCCCAACACATATTATTACTATTTTATGTTTCCACAGAGAGTTTTACATTGAAGCCTCCCATTGTAGTTCCCCATCTCACAGACCATCCCCAGTATGATACACACTGTCCCTTCAGTGGCAAGTGTGTTTGTCAGAAAACTCTAATTGCTTTAAGTGTGAGAACATTAAAGTGAAATAAATTTATGTATGCAGCTGTTCCATTACTGGAAGTAAGTTTTATCTCCTAATAAATTGATGTTTCTTTTTAGTGTCAACTAAAACCAAATTTACACCCAACGACATGAACCTTAACATTAAATATTACTTCGATGTCACTAGTGGTAAGGAAGGGTACTCATCACACAATTCATAACAAGACTGGAGCAAGGGAATGGTGCTTTCCTCTTAATTGTTTGTTGAAAGCATAATTACGCAATGACTTTAATTGAATAGGAATAGAAACTGTGACCTTTTTAAGCAGATACTGTAAATAGTGTTATCATTTGGTATGAGTTACACCATAAGGGAAAAAACTAAAAAGCTTATTTATGTTGAAGGATAAAGGGAAAAAGAGATTTGCTTGGTGGTTTATCTGGAGTTGCATTTTAGATAATGGAATAAACACTTAAAATTCTCTGGACTTTGATTAATATTTAATTGATCTTTTCTACAACCCTTTGAATTAAACTACTAATAAAAGACAAAGCTTAGACAAAGTGTTATAGGACAGGGAGAGGGTCAGCCCAAACCCTGCAAACCTGCCTATTCTACATGGGTTCTGCCATCCGCCGCATCAACACAAAACACATGAGACTAATGGGAAGGAACTTTAATTAAACTAGGAAACAACACAGGTAAGGCAAATAATCTAGTTTCTAGATGAAGCACCCAAAGTTACCCATCCCCTCGTGGGTAAAAGTCCATCCATATGGGAATGGCGCAGAGCAAAGCCCCAAAGCCTGCTAAAAGTCTAAAGCATCTTCCAGTGGGGACCCACAGAGAAGGGTCACAAACAACCGGACAAGTCCGGAAGGAAAAGAGCAAAATCAACATCAAGATAAAAGCTGCCATTGTCACCTCCCCACGGGTCTCACCCACATCTGTGTCACCCAGTCCACGACCAAAAGACAAGCACAGTTTCTTCACGTGTCTCTAGGCTCCATGTGCCTCCTCCAGGTCTCCTTCTGGCTCTATCCTGCTTCCTTCCTCAGTCTCTTCTCCAGCTTCTCCTCTTCCTGCTCAGCTCCACCCTTCCTTGGGTGGGGCAGGGAACCTGGAACCTCCCCCTTTCCTGGGGACCACCCTGTTGCAAAAGGAATTACATAAATTTGACTTCTTTAGAGGATCTGACCTGAAATTGCAAAAGGCTGATTTTCTTATTTTTCTGTTTTTTGTACCTCAATATGATACTTATAGGAATGATATATCTTAAAGACTTGAATGGATTGATCCATGTGGAATAAATAAGAAATGGCATCATGTTTATTTTATATTCATATTAAGAACTGAAAGTTATATATATATATGTGTGTCATGTAGGAGAGAGAAAGGGGGTGAGACGGGAGTGATGGAAGAGGGGAGGTTCTCCCAAATTCAAATGTACAGATTAGAAAGCTTTTCCTTCCATTTCTATGCATCAGAAAGACATTAGCAATAGAATGTTAAACCATGAGCCAATTTGGAGTAGTCCTGCCTTAAGAATCCACATACTACATTGGCCTGTCTGTCATCCCCTAGTTTGTTAGCTTTGGCACACATTTTATATGTCTATGCCTCAATTTCATTGATAAAGTGAAAGGATTGCTTCTAATAATCTCAGAGCTACTTTATAATTTGAATGTTCTTTAATTCTAAACACAATAATCCTTAAAATTTTGTTTGGTCAGTCACTCATTCCATGCTGTGTGGTTCACTCTTAGACTACTTTTAATCTTCATAGCCAGTGTCTGAACTGGAATATAGGAAAGCAAATAATACAAATACAGATTGGATATTTGTCTATGCCAATTTTATCAATTATCTGGGGAAATGATTAAGTATTCTTTTTAATTAAGTTTTTAAAAAATGACATTTAAATAAAATATTAAATGCCATGATAGAGATCAGCATACACTCAAACAATTAATTGAACAATCTGTGATGTTCTAACTAGCATTTTGGAATAGTTCTGAAGTTGATGGGATGACTTCTTAGAAGTCTGTGCTAGTTACAGGGAAATTTTTTCAAAGTAAAAGAAAGATCTTGTGAAAAACATGTTGGGTCTCTGGAGTAAATTTAAGAAGTTTAACTGGAAGATCTCCATCTTTAAAAAAAACTGGCCTCTTTCCTTTGCAAAACCATCTTAGTTGTTAAAAAAAAAAGCAAAAATATTAGGATATTTAATTAGCATATTCATTTCATGCCAAATTTCTAAAAATTCCTTAGTACTATATATATGCTATAGAATTTGCACTGTCTTATATAAAACAGACTATTTAAACATGTTTTATATAGTACTTGCAGTCTGCTTTTGCTATTAAAATTACTATAAAAGCTTAGAGTTACTGTATCTTTCTTCTGTGATCTATTGCCTTTATATCATGTAGTTATTTGGAGGCAACTCTTTGGTCAGAAACATAACCTCCAACTATAACATTGTTTCTATGGGAAAATGTGATCCACTTTTGATGTGGTTTCTAAGAACACAGTATCTATAAAGTGGGGAATGCCTGCATTTTAAAAAATTTATGCTTTTCAACCCCTTTGTACTATTAGTTGTGACTTTGACAAGATATGAACAATGTATCTTAGATTGAAAGTTACTTACGGATTTTAATGCTGGCTCAGAGCCCCTCCCCTACCTTGATACCAAAAGGCTAACAAATGTATATATCAAATTAAAGCTTTAATTGTGCATATATATATATTCATGATTTTGCAATTTTTTAAATGTAATAAAATAAAAGATTTCCCTTCTCTGCAATGCCAAACATCTTGATCTTCCAAACACAGATGATAGCCATAGTTACTGTGATAAGTCCTGTCTTTTCTCCTTTTTGTCATCAGTCAGACTTAACATTAATGGTGAAATCTCTAATTTAACAATTTATTTACTTCTGAGATCCTACAGAGAATCATGGCTCTAAGTTATAAGGGCAAATAGAAAAATTCATCAAATTTGTTTGAAGGGGGTATGTAGATAAATTTTTAGTGATGTCCAATCAGCTTTTTTCTACTACCTATTTCATAATATTATCTATAATATTAAATAACTCATCTTCAAAGAAATACCAAGAATGTAGTGAACTGGAAATGTACAAAGGGATACAACCTGTACTATTTCTTTTATTATTTTCATGAGTTAGTCAAACTATAGATAGGACAAGGATATTTTGATAACAGACATCAATGTAACAGACATCTAACGTCAAAAGAACTATGAATGTTAATCTTAGAGACTTGGGCTTAGAAAGGGGAATCATGACAACAGCATATCAGAGCTGTCATAGCTGGTTAATTTAAATAAAATTTTAAATTTACTTTAAGCTTCTTTCACTTTGTAAAACTTTAGCATTCATGAGAGGAATTAGAAAACCCCAGGAGATGCATCTTTGTCACCAGCAAAGGTGATGCCACCTGCCAGCAGCCCAGGTCACAAGCCTTAGGCCCAGCCTGAGGGAGCAGGAGTTTATGTTAGACCTTCCTGGGGCCTCCCTGCAATGAGTCCTTTGCCAAGCAGTCACTTGAGATATTGTCATCAACAGCTTGTTTTTATCTCCCTTGAGATCCGCCCCTGCATAAGCAGCCCAATCTTACTTTTTTGCTTCTCTGATACTGTTCTACAACCAATATGGAAAGTGAAAACAGTGCTTTCCTAAGACTACTGATCAGATTTATCACATATGACTCATCCCTCTTTTTTTTTTTTAAATCTTTTTTTTTTTAATAGAGGCATGTTTTTATTTATTTATTTGTTTGTTTGTTTTTGTTTATACATGCACTGGGTACAATCAGAAGCGCGGGAGGGTGAGAGAATTCACCAGAGCCAGAGCGGGGAGCAGAGCAGGCAGAAGGACCGAGGTACACTGCTGAGGGGAGCAGCGGGCTGCAGGAGAGGTCTGCGCGCCATGTGGGATCCTCCATCGGTGGCCGGGGAGCAGCCGGGGATCGAACCGGCGCCGCAGAGGCTGCGTGCAGCTTCGCAACCCAGCACTCAACCGCTGCGCCACCGGGGAGGCCCGACTCATCCCTCTTTTACATGGTCTCTGTGTGGGCTTCTCTACTGCCATGTCTTCAATGATGTGTGTATGTTGACAAGCACTGCAGGTTTATCTTCAGTTTCACTTCTCTTCTGAGCTTCAGGCCTGTGTTTGTAACAATCTACTGTGTTTTCAATAGATGTTATTTTCCTTTGTTGTGTTTAGTGTTTATGAAGCCTATTTTGTGCCCAGGAATTCTTAGATGTTTTCTTATATCTCATCTCACATTATTCACTTACACATATGCCAGGTATTATTTCTATTAGAAAAATCAGGAAAATAACTAATCAAACTGGGGGGGAAACTGTGGCTTTAAATTCCGTATTCAATAGAGTAGTCATTATGACCCTCTAGAAACTCAGGGTTGATACAAGATTTATTCACATATGACCATCAAACTTCAAAAAAATATTTAAAGCAATTTTTAAAAATAGCTATTAAAACAAAGTTTAAATAGAGTTTAAAAGATAAGAAATATATTAGGAAATTGATGAGCAATTAATGATAATTAGATACTTAAGTTTCTCTCAGAGTTTCCTGTTCATCCAGGCAAAAAGGTGAACATGAAACTTCTATTCTGTGACAAAATGCAATGTGATTACATCTGGAGAAATGCTTTCAATAGCACTAAATTCCAGCAGTAATTTTTAATATACACAATTGTAAAAGGGAAGTTGTGAAACAAAATGATGATTTTCAAATGAAGAGTGTGTAAGAGTCATGATTGTTCTTATAAAATATTTTGTGTGTGTCATAAATGTATGAGATCATCTATAGAAACACTTTCTCTGGTGTTATATGTTGGTAGTAATTTTTAACATACATATAATGTATAAAATAAAAATTTTATAGGAAAATTAAATGTATTTTCAAATATTGGGTGGCAAAAACATAGCAATGTTCACATTGTGATAATTTGTCATTTTGGCTTTTGACCAGATTTATAGTTAGCATTATATTATAGCTTTCTAAATCAATATTTTTGGTCTTATTATGAATGCTAAATATTCATAGAGAATTTCATAAATCCAAAAGAAAGAGGAGACTACCAGGAGCGGAGGTATTCTGTTTCTGATCCCTTTTAGGAAATTCACCAAAAATTTCTACCTAAAACTAAAAAATCCAGTTAAGATTTATGGTTTTTTTAACTTGTGTGTTTTTTTAAATTTTTATTTATTTTTGCACAGACAAACTGGGCGTAGAACGAGAGGATTAACCAGAGACAGAGTGGGCAGCAGAACAGGTGGATTTACTGAAATATACTTCTAAGGGGAGCAGTGGAGAGATAGGAGAGGTCTGTTGCACCATGTGGGTTAGTTGCCTGGTAGGGATCAAACTCAGGCTGTAGTGGTGATAGCTCTGAGACTTAACTTATGTTTTTATCCCATGACATTTAAGAAAAAATTCAAATTGTCACCAGTTATTTTTTCACTGCTATTTTTGGTAATACTGATTTTATCAAATATCCTTCCACCACCATTAATGATAAGATTCACATTTTTCCCAATTTAAATCTGATACCAAGATTGTGCTTACCATCAATGTCAGTCAGCTTAACTGGCAGCATTTTCATTTTTTGTTAGAGATACATAAAAAATGTCAACAACCAACATTTTCTTTCATTCAGTGAAATCCAATTATAATTGTATTCTTCATCTATACTTTTTACATTTTAGTTCTGTTTAAATACACACACATACACATACACCCCAAGATCACATTGATTTAAAAAACACACACCTTGATTCTTACAGTGAAAAGGTAGAGGATTACGTCTCTGAAGTTTTTGATGTGTAGAAGACTTGCAGGCTTTTATATTAGAAAGGTGGAGACTCAGTACCTTAATGCTGTAATAAACCCTAGTGACCCTGGTAAAACAATTTTGCAAAATTTGTATTAAGCATCATATAAAACTTGTCTCTCTCAAAATACCTTCCAGTTTATTAAATGTTCTAAATTTACCCATCTATTATATGAGCTCCATACCTCTTCATAAAGTTTTCTAGATAATGTCATGCCAAGACCATGGAGATGACATTTTGATGTCAAAATAAAATAATGTAGCAGAAACTTATAGAAACAGTGTTGCAGTGACAAAATGAAATGTCAGTGGAGGTCTATTGTAGCATAATGTCAAAACAAAATGTCAGCCAAAATCCATGGAGACACTATTATGATATCAAAATGAAGCAATATCAGTGCCAGTCTGTAAGGACATTACAATATAAAAAAAGACAAAACAAAATTATCTGTACAGGTCTGTGACTTCTGAGTCTCAGTGTAGCTTCACATCAGATAATTGCCTTGTGACAAACTCAGGTATAATTTCAGTATGCTTTCTATAGTTTTCTAACTCAAGAAAATATTCTAAACTAGTTCTTTATTGCAAATGCTCGTGTTAGAAAATTGCTGGTATTTATATCTAAATCTATGCCTATGTCTATATCTGTATCAATGTCTGTGTCAGTCTAAATTTATTGTCAGCTCTGTTGCTACTTCACATGCAATTATTTCTATTTGATCTTGGCTTAGCTCCCCTGCACACTAGTAATTGGATATAAATTGAACATAAAAATACAGGAAAGGCATTATTATAATCTGTTTGTAAAGGATGACACTGACTTTTAACAGGTGTTTTGTCTTTCTTTTGTTATCAGGTAGAAGCTGGCATTACCCCTGCCCTGCAACCTTTGTCCCGCCTACTCATGATTCAGTAGCATTTTGGCTGAGTAACAGTTATTCTAGATGCTTTCCAGAACTTTGATATTAATGGAAAGATCAAAAATGTTGTTTGTTGCAGAAAAACAAGTCTTTATTAAAATCTGTAATCATGTTAAATTGAGAATTTTTTCCCAAAAGAAAAAGTTATGTAAATTAGTAAAGTGTCAAATTAAAGTCTGTGAACAACATTTTTGACAGGAAAGTGTAAATTTTACCATATGAGTTAGCTTTAAAGGTCAAATGTTTTTTATACACATTTTAAACAACTTGTATGTGGAATTCAATATTTTTTTTTAGAAATTTGAAAATGCATAAAATTGAGAAACAAACAGGAGAAAAGAATCTCTTCACAATAGAATGAAAATATTTTTCTCATTTTATTTAGCTATAGTGTCATTTTAAAATCATGATTAAGTTACATAATACAGTGAAATCTCCAGTAAGGTCAACCAAACAAACCCACAGTTATCCTATGTGTTTTCAAATTAAAGCTGTAGGAGGAAGCTGCTGCTATTGGGAATTTCTCAAGAATCAGTGGGAAAATAAAAGGGCTTTGGGGTAATATCATCAGTAGGGTAAGATTCTGCTCAATTTCTTCCTATTTTTCAACTCAGAGTACTCAGTAATGAGAACTAGAGGTCATGAGAACCTTAAAACACTTTTAAAAAGTTAAATAATTTCCTTTTTTTCATTCCAAGATTAATGCTTTCTTGAAGGATTTTCAAATACAAAAATTGAAACAAACTAACAAATAGGATTTTTGGTAAACTTTCAGTTAATTAAAATGTCAGTTAGTTCTTCAAATCTATGATTAATCAGGTTCTTATACCAGTTCAATTTGTTTACTTTATTTAAGAAGTACTAGCCACAAACTCTGATTTCTCTTATCTACTTGATATATAAGGGTGAGGAAATTTCCAGAAAATAATTAAACATGAGAAATAAAGCACAGACCAACGAGTGGGAAAGAAAGTAAAAGAAAACCAAAGGTTCATACTGGGAGGTCCAGCATATTAAATAATATGCTTTCTGGAAAGAGAACGGAGATAATGATGGAAAGATTATTACAGAAATAACATCAGTTTTGTGTGTGATGGGAATGTGCTGGAACCTAGAATTGTAATAATGCACTGTGAGAAAAGTTGTGAAATTTTCTTTACCATGATTACCAGAGTAGTAATTTTAAGAGATATGAGTGGGAGTTGGTCACTATGTGTCAGGAGAATTAAGAGTAGAGGCCAGAAAATCTTGAAGGAGGATTAAAAATTATAAATCATAGGACTGTGGAAAAAAATATAAATCATAATTACCACATTGACCAGTGAGATTAAGCTTTTTAATAAACAACCAAAGCCAAACTGAGAATTTTACTGCATGTCAAAAAAAGAAAAACTATTTTGAGTATAATGCCAGAATGTATGTTTGTTTTGGGGGAGAAGTTTGGAGAACTTGGCTAAATCACAAAATTAGGATTTATTTATATTTGTAACTCTAGATTTACAAATCCAATGTTTCAAAAATATATGCAAATGTTAATATACACATATAGTTATATTTACATGCTTGAAGTATTACCATTAATTTAAATGAAAAATTTTTGGATCATTTTCATTCGCAAAAATTAACCTCCCAATTCATACTAAATGGGAATATTTCCATTTTCCCTGGCAAGGGAAATCTCCGTTCAGAAAATGTAAAAAAACTCTTGGAAAAATAATAAATATGATTGCAGTATTAAGAAACAGGATAGAAGACTTGGTAGATAAGCTTGACGAATTTTCCTAAAATTAATAAAACATGAAACATGACAAAGAATAATAGAGTGGGAAAAAAGTCAAAAGTTCATTCTGGGAGGTTCAGCATATAACTATTACGCTTTCTGGAGAGAGAAAACAGAGATAATAATGGAGAAATTATTCTTACAGAAATAACACAAGAAGTTGTCCCAGAACTAGTGTAAAGATTCTTAGTGAAAGAATCACCTAGTACCCCAAAAAATCCGTTTTAAAAAGGGAACAGCATAGTAAAGTTTCAGGTTACCAGAAATACAGGGATTTGTCCTTCAAAAAAATGTATGCAATAAAAGAGTTAGGAATCAGAATATTATCAGATTTCTAAACAATGACATTGGAAACTAGAATACACATTTCTCTGCCTAACCAGCCTGCAGAACCAAATTTTTTTTTTACTTTTAATATATGTAGGAAGCTACAGGATGTATTTACTAATCCCAGGAAGATTAGGAAGAGAGGTGCTAGGACTTTGCTGTGCAGAGAATTTGAGCACCAGTCCAGAGTGCAGCATATGCAACGAGCACTTGAGATTGGAGGGCACCAAGAAAAACAGTTTGAAATGATAAACTATAGTAGGTTTGCCATTGTGCAAATTATATTAAAAAGCTAGAGAGGGGGAGAAAATAAATACAAGATGTATAATAACAGATAACATAGTTTATGTCATCAGGGAAATGCAAGTTATAAAAACAATGAAATGCCAGTATACATCTACTAGAATATCTAAAATCCAGAATACTGACATCACCAAAGGCTGGGGAGCATGTGGAACAATAGGAACTTATTGTTGGTGGGAATGTAAAATGGTACTTTGGAATACTGTGTCATATTTCATATAAAGCTAAACATACTTTAACCACAGAATCCAGCAATCATATTCCTTAGTATTTACCCAGAATGATCAAAAACTTATGTCCACATAGAAACCTATACAGGAATATCTATCTATCTATCTATCTATCTATCTATTTATTTATTTATTTATTTATTTAAGATTTATTTTATTTATTGCAATTTTATTCTTAACTGACAAAACTTGTAAGCAACCAAGATATCCTTTAGCAGGTCAGTGGATAAGTGAACTGTGATGCATTCAGAAAAACATTCAAAACTGTCAAGTCATGAAAAGACATGGAGGAAACAAATGCATATTGTGAAGTGGAAGAAAGCAATCTGAAAGGGTTACGTACTATATAATTCCAACTATATGATAATCTGGAAAAGGTAAAATTTTGTAGACAAAATAGATCAGCGTTTGCTATGGACTTGAAGGAGAATGGATAAGTCATTTTATTTTTCACTGAGTTAATCTTGGCTCTCAGCATTGTATATGATTTAGGAATATAGGTTTACACCTCTTCAGGGGTATGTTACTACATCATACCCACCAACAAAGCACCCATAATCCTCCATTCACATTCCATTGCCCCTTCCCTTGTTTTGCTCCTCACCTCCCACAGTCCCAATCTGACACTCTCAATTCTGCCATCAGATTTCTACATTTGTCTACCCTTTGTTTTGGTTCTCCATATTTCACAAGAGTGAAATCATTGGATATTTGTCTTTCTTCCTCTTTCTTATTTTGCTTAGTATAATCTCCTCTAAGCTACATCCATTTTGTTGCATATGGCAAAATTTCATCTCTTTTGATAGCCAACTGAAATTCCGTTGTGTCTCTATACCACATCTTCTTTATCCACTCATAGGTTGTTTGAGCACATAGGTTGTTTCCATAAGTTGGCTACTGTAAATATGGGAGTCCATATAGCCCTTTACAGTAAGTGTTTTTGGGAATAGAAATGCTGCCTCATGTGATAGAGTCCCCATACCCTTTTCCACATGGGCTGGGTCAGTCTATTTTCTCACCAACTGCCTATGTGGATTCTTCTTCTCCACACACCCACCTCAGCAACATTTGTTACTTCTGGTCTTTTTATGAGTCATTCTCTTGGGTATGAAGCAGTATCTCATTGTGGTTTTGATTTGTATTTGTTAGCCATCTTTATATCTTCTTTGGGGAAATGTCTGTCTAACTCTTCAACCCATTTATGTGATTGAGGTACTTGCTTTCTTTTGGAGATGTATGAGTTCTTTGTAGATCTTGGCATCAGCTCTTTGTCAGATGTGTGATGTGAAGATAGTTTCTCCCTTCTTTTTTCTTGTAATGATAGTTTCTTTTGCTGGAAACAGATTTCAGGGGAGTGAAAATAATCTATATGATACTATAATGATAAATACATATCATTACACATTTATCCAAACCCATAAAATATACAACACCAAAAATGAATCTGAGTATAAACTGGATTTTGGATAATGATGATGCATCAATGTAGGTTATGAGTTATAACAAATATACCACTCTGGTGGGGGATGTTGATAGTGGAGGGAAGTTACACATGTTTTGGGGGAAGGAGGTATAAGGGAAATCTAGGTCTTCCTCTCAATTTTGCTGTGAATTTAAAACTGTTCTGGAAAATAAAGGCTTTTGAAAAAGACTGAAGTTAGAAAAAATTAGAGACAGACTAAGAAAATTATGCAAAATGACTTCATAGGAAGTCAAGAGATAATGTTTAAGAGTAATGAATCAGAAGACAGCAGTGCAAATATATTATTTAAACATATGTAGTTAAATACCAGAAATATTTGGTTAGACATGAATTATTATTAAATCCCTAGGGTTTTTGTTTTTTTTTTGTGTGTGTGTGTAATAGGTCATATTGATAATTTATTTTTAATAATATTAAATATAATATTGCTATAAATTAATGCAGCCTGTATGGAAATGTATGGAGGTTCCTTAAAAAATTAAAAATAGAACTACCATATGACCCAGCAATTCTTCTTATGGTTATTTATTGAAAGAAAACTAAAACACTAACTTGAAAAGATATATGCACCCCATTGCAACTTAATTTATAAGAACCAAGATACGGAAACAATCTAAGTGTCTATCAGGGGATAAAGAAAATGTGATATACAAATACTATTCAGCCATAAAAAAGCATGAAATCTTGCCATTTGTGACAATATAGCTAGACCTTGAGGGCATTACACTAGGTGAAATGAGTCTGACAGCAAAAGAAAAATACTGTCTGATTTTTTATATGAGACTCAAAAAAACAAACTCATAGATGCAGGGAACAGATTGGTGGTTGCCAGAGGGGTGGGCTAAATGGGCTAAATGGTGGGCTAAATGGGTGAAGGGGCCCAAAAAGTACAGCCTTCTAATTATAAAATAAATAACTTATGGGATGTAATATACAGCATGGTGACTATAATTAATAATAATTTATTGCATAATTGAAAGTTAATTTATATAAAAGTAGATTTAAAAGTTATAAGAAAAAAATTGAAATTATTTATGGCAACAGGTATTAATTAGACTTATTGTGGTTGATCATTTCATAATACATGCAAATACTGACTCATTATGTCATATACCTGAAAGTGGTATAATGTTGTATATCAATACCTCAATAAAAATAAGAAATAGAATCTATTTTTTAAAAAAAAACTAATTCATGGTAAAAATAGGCTAGAACAGTACTTAAATTTAGGAGCCATAAAAAAATCACTAACTAAGTGAAAGTAAGTGAGCCATGCAAGAATCATGGATAAGAGTGTGTTGTAAACCAGTAATCATGATTGAGCCATTCTGAGTTTCTCTGGTTGAGTTAAAAAGAAATCTAGAAAAGAGCTAAAACCTTTATTAGTGCTTCTTGGGTTTGCATAGTTAGAGGGAGAAGATATGATGAAGTAAGAGGTTCCTTTATTTAACATTTAATTAACATTTGAAAATATAAGCTAGGCATATATGGATTATTACTTAGAAAAAATGTAATTTACAAAAGAATGGTGGCAGCCAGTTTCAAAATCTAGAAATTGCAAACCAGAATGTCACACTTTTTTGTTTTCTCATAATAATTCAGCTAAACATGAAATGAGAAGTTAAATTGACTGATGTTTCTATCTCATTTATTCTCTCTACTGAGATGAATAATTTATAAGTTGTACCAATTGCGAATAGAAGTCTAGAAAATTATTGACTAACAATTATAAAGTTAATTAAAAGCAAGAATACAAGTAAAATTTGATCAGCCAAGAAAACTGTTCTACTGATTTTTAAAATTAAGAATACATGCAAGCACTTCATTTGTGCACATCCCATATTTTTGGTTGTTTCAGAAAATTAATTCATGTATGTTTATACTTTTATTCTAGTTTTTAAAAACATTTGAGTTAGCCACTCACAAAATCTGCAGTTACTCTATCTCCTATCACATCATTTTCTATTTTAAGGCATTCAGGAAAACCACATAGAATATACTCATAATTTAGAATTATGAGTTTTAAGTACAGCATTGTATTAGAACTTTTATCTTAAAAAAACTCAGCTAGTTTCATTTAGTATTTTGCAATTATGCTGTCATTATAGACGAGCATGCAAAAACAAAGAAAACATTAGCCTTGGAGTCGATGTAATCATTTTATGATTAAACAATTAAAATAACATTTCTATAATTAATTTCTATGTTTAATATAAACCTCTCTCATAAAAAATGACATTTTATTTTGTCATGTATTTTGCAATTTAAACCATTGCTTCTTTGTTTCAAAATGTTTTATTATATTCCTGATTTTCATTCTTTTAGTTCTTTAAGATTTTTTTTTTTTTTTTTTTTTTTTTTTTTTTTATAAATTTTATTGTTATATTCCCCATACAATTGCAGCCCCCCCATTCTGACCCAATCCCTCCCCTCCCGCCCCCGCCCCCTAAAAGTGTCTCTGGTTCATAGTTTTTTGTTGATTTTGATTTTCACTTTCTTATAGTTATTCATTTTCCTGGTCCCTTATTTAAGTTTTCTAGATTCCTGCTATGAGTGAGACCATCCGGTATTTTTCTTTTTCTTTTTGGCTTATTTCGCTGAGCATGATCCCTTCCAGCGCCATCCATGTTGCTGCAAATTGCATGTGTTTATCTTTTTTGAATGCTGAGTAATATTCCATGGTATATATGTACCACATCTTCTTGATCCAGTCATCTATTTTTGGCATTTGGGTTGTTTCCAAAGCTTAGCTATTGTAAACAGTGCTGCTATAAACATAGGGGTGCAGGTGTTCTTTGGAATTGATGTTTCTGTGTCCTTTGGGTAAATACCTAGGAGTGGAATTGCTGGATCATATGGAAGCTCTATGTTTAGTAGGTCCAGAAATCTCCACACAGCTCTCCACAGTGGTTGGACCAGTTTGCACTCCCACCAACAGTGCAGAAGAGTTCCTTTTTCTCCACCCTCGCCAGCATTTGTTGTTGCTAGTTTTTTTAATATGTGCCATTCTCACTGGTGTAAGATGGTATCTCATGGTAGTTTTGATTTGCATTTCCCTGATGGCAAGTGATGTTGAACATTTTTTCATATGCCTGTTGGCCATTTGCATTTCCTCTTCAGAGAAGTTTCTTTTTAGCTCTTCTGCCCATTTTTTGACTGGATTATTTTCTTTGTTGTTGCTGAGTCTCATCAGCTCTTTGCAGATTTTTGTGATCAGTCCTTTATCATTAGTGTTGGGTGCAAAAATGTTCTCCCAGTTGGTGGGGTTTCTCTTTGTTTTTGTTATTGTCTCTTTTGCTGTGCAGAAGCTCTTTAATTTGATGTAGTCCCAGCTGTTTATCTTTGCTTTCACTATCACTGCTTTGGGTGATGTGTCTGTAAAGATGTCTTTGATGTGCAGATCACGTAGTGTTTCGCCTATATTTCCTTCTATATATTTTATGGTTTCAGGTCTTATGTCTAGTTCTTTAATCCATTTTGAGTTGATTTTTGTGTATGGTGTGAGGTAGTGGTCAAGCTTCATTCTTTTGCATGTAGCGACCCAGTTTTCCCAGCACCATTTATTGAACAAACTTTCTTTGCTCCAATGCATAGTCTTTGCTCCTTTGTCAAAGATTAGTTGACCATAAATCTGTGGATTTATTTCTGGATTTTCTATTCGATTCCATTGGTCTGTATGTCTGTTCTTGTTCCAATACCATGCAGTTTGATGATTATGGCTTTGTAGTATAGTTTGAAGTCTGGGAGTGTAATGCCTCCATTCCCCTTCTTTTTTTTCAGGAGAGCTTTGGCTATTCGGGGTTTTTTGTGATTCCATATGAATTTCATCAATAATTGTTCTATTTCTTTGAAGAATGACATTGAAATTTTGATTGGAATAGCATTGAATCTGTATATTGCTTTTGGAAGGATGGCCATTTTAATAATGTTTATTCTTCCAATCCACGAGCAGGGGATGTCTCTCCATTTCTTTGTGTCTTCTTCTATTTCTTTTAACAGTGTTTTATAGTTTTCTTTGTATAGGTCCTTTATCTCTTTTGTTAGATTTATTCCCAAATATTTGATTTTTTTTGTTTCAATAACAAAAGGGATGGTTTTTTTTATTTCTTCTTCTTCAGATTTATTGTTTGTGTATAGGAAGGCTACTGACTTTTGCATGTTGATTTTGTATCCTGCCACTTTACTGAACTGATTGATGAGTTGAATTAGCTTTTCTGTGGAGTTTTTGGGGTTCTCTATGTATAATATCATATCGTCTGCAAATAGTGATAGTTTGACTTCTTCTTTTCCTATTTGGATTCCTTGGATGTCTTTCTCTTGTCTTATTGCCCTGGCTAGGACTTCCAGTATTATATTGAAAAGCAGTGGTGAGAGTGGACATCCTTGTCTTGTTCCAGATCTTAATGGAATTGCTTTCAGCTTTTCACCATTGAGAATGATGCTGGCTGTTGGCTTGTCATAGATGGCTTTATGATGTTGAGGTATGTTCCTTGTATCCCAAGAATTTCAAGGGCTTTTATCATGAATGGGTGTTGCACTTTGTCGAAAGCTTTCTCAGCATCTATTGATATTATCATATGGTTTTTATATTTCTTTTTGTTGATGTGTTGGATAACATTGATTGATTTTCGGATGTTAAACCATCCTTGTGCCCCTGGAATGAATCCTACTTGGTCGTGGTGAATTATCTTATGGATACATTGTTGGATTCTGATGGCTAAAATTTTATTGAGGATTTTTGCATCAGTGTTCATTAGGGAGATTGGCCTGTAGTTTTCCTTTTTAGTGTTGTCCTTGTTTGGTTTTGGTATTAGTGTAATGTTGGCTTCATAGAACGTGTTTGGTATTGTCCCTTCCTTCTCAATTTTTGGAAGAGTTTGTGAAGGATAGGCACTAATTCGTCTCTGAATGTTTGGTAGAATTCATTTGTAAATCCATCAGGTCCTGGGCTTTTGTTTTTGGGGAGGTTTTTGATTACCATTTCAATTTCGCTAATTGTAATTGGTCTGTTTAGGTGTTCTATTTCTTCTTTATCTAGCTTTGGGTGATTGTAGAGTTGTAGGAATTTGTCCATCTCCTCTAGATTATTAAACTTATTTCCATATAACTGTTCATAGTAGTTACTGATTATTCTTTTGATTTCTGCTGTGTCCGTTGTGATTTCTCCTCTTTCATTGATGATCCTGTTTATTTGTGCTTTCTCCCTTTTTTCCTTTGTGAGCCTGGCTAGGGGTTTGTCTATTTTATTTATTTTTTCAAAGAACCAGCTCTTGGTTTCATTGATCTTTTGGATTGTTTTTTTAGTTTCAATTTCATTTATTTCTGCTTTGGTTTTTATTATTTCTTTTCTTCTACTGGTTTTGGGGTTTTTTTGTTGTTCTTTTTCTAGATCTTTGAGCTTCGAGATTAGGTTGTTTCTTTGAGTTCTTTCTTGTTTCTTGATGTGAGCTTCTATTGCTATATATTTTCCTCTTATTACTGCTTTTGCTGCATCCATACATTTAGGATATTGGTGTCCTCCTTGTCGTTCAATTCAAAAAATTTTTTAATTTCTTCTTTGATCTCCTCATTAGTCCAGTGGTCTTCCAGTAGTGTGGTTTTTAATCTCCATGAGGTAGGAAAGTTCCTTGCCTTCTTTTATGGTTTAGTTCTAGTTTGATGCCTTCATGGTCAGAAAAGATGGTTGGTATGATTTCAATCTTGGTGTATCTGTTGATGTTTGTCTTGTGCCCCAGTATGTGATCGATCCTGGAGAATGATCCGTGTGCGCTTGAGAAAAATGTGTACTCTGTTTTTTTGGGGTTTAGTGTTCTATAGATGTCTGTTAAGCCCAATTGCTCTAGGTCCTTATTTAGAGCTTTGGTTTCTTTACTTATTTTTGTCTTGTTGATCTATCCATTGTTGATAGTGGTGTGTTGAAGTCTCCCACTACGTATGTGTTTTCTCTGATGTCTTTTTCAGAGAAGACAACAGTTGTCTGATATATTTTGGTGCTCCTTCGTTTGGTGAGTATATGTTAATGAGTGTTATTTCTTCTTGAAGTATTGTCCCCTTGATCATAATGTAGTGACCATTGGGGTCTCTTTTTATCTTTTTGAGTTTGAAATCTGTTTTATCTGATATAAGTATAGCTGTTCCTGCTTTCTTTTTTGGCCCATTTGCTTGTAGGATTGTTTTCCATCCTTTGACTTTGAGCCTATTTTTATCTTTTGTAGCTAAATGTGTTTCCTGGAGACAGCAAAAGGTTGGTTTTGTTTCTTAATCCAGGCTGCAACTCTGTGTCTTTTTATTGAAGAGTTTAGTCCATTTACATTTAGAGTTAATATTGATATGTTAACATCTGTATTTGCCATTGTGTTTGTCTTTCCTTTGATTTTATTTATTTATTCTTTTAATAACTTTTTTTTTTTTTTGGCCTTCTTTCATTGTTATTCGTCCCTCTGAGGTTCTGGCTTTAGGACTCCTTGTAGTATTTTTTGGAGTGGGGGTTTAGTTGCAATGAAATTCCGGAGTTTCTGTTTGTCTGGGAAGGTCCATATTCTTTCTTCAAAGAGGAAGGAGAGCTTTGCGGGATAGAGTATTCTTGGTTGGCATCTGTTTTCTTGGAGTCTGTTGACTATGTCCCTCCACTCTCTCCTTGCCCGTAGTGTTTCTTCGGAGAAGTCTGATGTCAGCCTGATTGGCTTTCCTTTGAATGTTATCTGTTTCTTCCCTCTTGCCAGCTTCATTATTTTTCCTTGTCCTGGATTCTTGGGAGCTTTACTATTATGTGTCTTGCTGTATTTTTCTTTCGTCGTGGAAGTTTGGTGTTCTTCTTGCTTCTTGTATATCAATTTTCAGCTCCTTCTTCACATTTGGGAAGTTCTCTTCAATTATCTCTTTGAATATTTTCTCTGTTCCTACTTCTCTCTCCTCTCCTTCTGGTATTCCTATAACTCTTATATTTCCTTTCCTCATGGAGTCAGATAGTTCCCGAAGTCTTTCTTCATTCTTTTTCCTTCGTACTTCTCTTTCCTTTTCTGTTTTGGTTCTTTTTATTTCTGTGTCTTCAAGAGCACTTATTCGTTCTTCCATTTCATCAATTCTGCTTTCATTGCTTTTCCCAGAATTCTTTAGTTCTTCCACTAATTCTTTGATCTCCTGCATTTCTTTTACTTCCCTCTTTAGGGACTCAATTTCATTCTTCTGATCGTTGATTATTTTTCCCTATCATTGTTTTCCTTTATGACTTCTGTCAGTTTTTTAATCACGGCAATTTTAAATTCTCTTTCTGGAAGGCTCAGAAGTTCTTCCAAGTTACTGTCGTTGCAATCTGGGGGCTGGTTTTCTTTTTGTGGTGTGCTTTTTCTCTGGAGAGTTGCTAGGTTGCGTGTGGTTCTTCTCCTCCCTACTGTCTGTTTTTAATTTGCCGTATGCGTTGGGACACTCTGTTGTTGGGACTGGCCGGCATCTTGGGTGGGCTTCTCTTCTCCCTCTGGTTCCTCCTGGAGTCATCGGCAGCCCGGGCTGTGTGCGCGTCTCCCGGGTCTTTGTTCTTCTCTAATGGCGCCCGGAGCCATTCGCTCACCGCCGCGGCGAATCCTGCAGGGTTCTCCACAGCTCCCGTTCACGGGGTGTGGTGGCTGAAATAGTTCCTTTCCACTCACAGTCCCGCTTGCTGCGTCCGTTTTCTTGTTGGCCGTTTTGGTTTGTTGTTTCCTCCCCTCTGCCGATCGGAGAGTGCCGCCTCTGTGGGCGGGGGAGGGGAGCAGGGTTCTGCGCTTCCCTCCCCTCTAGTCCTCTTTTATGGCAACTTTCTTCTTCTGGTAGTTTGCTGGAGTCGTCCGTTTATCTTCCGTGTCCCAGTTCTCACTGGGACCTGCCGCTTTTCCTCCCTATTCACTTTTTTAATGGGAGATCTTACTCGCAGCGTCTCCTCGCCGCCATGTTGCTCCGCCCCCCCCCTAGTTCTTTAAGATTTTTACCTATAATATTGAATTCTTTTTGCTCCTTTTTCAGACACCCAAATTTTTTGAATATTGAGTTGAATATTTAGTTGAAACACAGACCTTAACTGCGGGTTGCAGCTGACTGACCTTTGTATCCCTGGTGGTTTTATTGAATGAATAGTATAATGCATAAATGTTCTCCAGCTCTTTAACCTAATAGAATATTTTATATGTCCTTGCCATTTATTAGACAGTTCATGAAAATCACACCATCCAAAAAAATTAAGTGCATTTTGGTCATTAACCCCCAAATTATAATTGCTTCTTGTACTATGCAAAGAAAATGATATTTGTGGTTTCTTTTAGGCAGTGACATTTTATGTTCAAAAGTACATTTAAGTTTATAGGAGTCCCATAAAAAAAAAATCACTTTTTCAGTACCTTTATTATTTGTTAGGAAGGTTGTAGAGGGGCAATGTCCTTCTAACCATTACCTTTTGCCATTTTTCCTCACAGGGGCCTGTGGGGGTTCGTTCTGGCTGTTTACCTCTTCTCTAGAGTTTTAGGCTCTTGTGTTCACTCTTAGAATATCCAAAGGTCATTTGAGTAAAAGGTTTTATTAGAGTATGACTTTTGAAAAAAAAAAAAAAAAAACTTTGGTAGTTTTTTAAAGCTTGCTAAATAATGCTACTTTTATGCTGGGTTTTAAGTAGAGAGATACTTCATTGGAATTATGACTACAATTAGTAATCTTTTGGGTAGCAACTAAGTTGGAATGTTTTTATGCTATTTACTATGTAGAAAAAGCTCCCTCAGGTTCACAGCAGAATGACTTTTTCATATATTTATTGTTGGGCACTGAAATTGTTTGTCTGTGCACGTGTGTGTTCTTTGTAGCGGAGGAATTCCCCTCAAAAAAGTAAAGCTAAATATTTCTCACTCTTGCCTAAGACTGGTGACAGGCTAATAAGGAAGAATGATGATAGTAATAAAATGGGGCAAGGGGTACATTCTTGGTATTTTGCTGCTTATAAAATGATAGGCCTGTTACTCAATGACCACAGAGGGACCCAAAGCGAGGTCTAGTCCCAAGTCTTTCTAATGGAGAGAGGCGACCCTCCCTGTGACCCATCATATCAGAAGCAAATGCAGTATTAACAGCTTTGGTGCCCACCTTTTTAACCCAGAGAACATAGCTGTATGTTTTTAATTTGTTATGATTTATTACACTGAAATTGGTGTGAAATGGACCACAAATCATGGGTGTCAGAATCTGAAAATGAATTTTATAATCTGAGGAAAGTGAGTGCCTTTGGGATTTGCATAAATTTCTCATAATTCTTTTCATATTACAGATGATGAGTAAAACTGAAAATAAACTGAAAATGACATGCTATTTCCTAAGTAGCTAATTTTGCATGTACACATAAACACATATAAATATAACCATTAGCCTCACTTGGACTTTCTCTATCAGTTAAGGTGATAAGTACATATCCACAGAAATATTTGTCTAAACACCTTAAACTGAACATCAAGATCATTTGTTATATAGCACAACCATCTGAAATTATCTATGGAAAAAATGAAAATAATGAATATAACAAATGTAAGTCATTTTATTTTTTCACCATAAATTTTAGGGGAGAAATTTGTGTCTGTGTACCAATATAAAAGTGTTAAGAGTGAAGAAAGCTCTACCCCCAAATTTCAGATGTTATAAATACCCTTCGGCATCACAAAAAAAAGCTGCCCTTGTTAGAAACTAACTTTGCATGCATAATTAATTTGAGCACCACATTCCTATTTCACAACTAGAAAAGAAATTGAATTCAGGTGTTTGGTGAACATATGGGGGATTTACTGTGAATTTATGACCTGTGGTTTGAGTCTAAACCTCAAGAAACTTGCTGATAAAACTTAATGAAGCTTATGCAGGGAGCTATTTTTATTTGTAGTTTGGTAATTGATACATTTCTTGGCTTAACCCTCCCACCCTTCCCCCCATGCTTCATAAATCTTCCAGTCTGAAAGAACCAAAGGAGAAAGTTCCAGTTTGCTAGCCTGGTTGCTCTAAAGTCTACCTAATCTGAAAAGCTCAGAGTTCTCTTTCTAGGGATATTTGAGTCTCTTCCTTCCCTTCTCTTTTAATTTAACAATTTATGTGTCTTCAGCCACAAAGGTGTTAGGAGGCAAACCCCTGTGCATGGGAGCAAGTGCTCTTGGTTCCTCTAAAAGAAGCAGAATATTTCACAACGTTGGCACACTGTACTCAAGTCTTAAGAAGAAAGCAAAGAGGGGCCTATCATGCAGTTCTTCATTAAAATTTAGGCAACCAGTTCATTGCCTGTTAAAGGTTTTCTCCCTGAGAATAAGCACTCCTTCTGTGTCAGGAACCTGTTCTATATACCCTAGCAAGCTCTCCCTGCTTCTCTGCCTGTACCTAGGATTTTATTTAAAAAAAAAAAAAAAAAAAAAAAACTTCTTATCTCAGTACCAGGAGGGAAAACACATGACAAGCGCTTCTTCGTTTTAACATACGGAATGTAATGGGTTTAATGAGAAACCTGTTTGCTCACTAATTTACAGCAATTAAGAACTCAGTTCTGACATCTGTAGATTATAACTATTTGTCTGACGATTACAAGATTCGGAATATTTTATGGAATTGCTAATCAGTATAGAAAAAGATCTAGATGAGAAGAATGTTGTTTACCTGTAGTGTCTGAATGGCATCAGTGCCTGGCAGTTGTGTTAACCTCCCCTTTCAGTTCAGTGGCATCCTCCCCTGTGGTGCTTTAGTTATCCCTGTTGAAGAACTTGTCTGTATCCACTTTATCATGCTGACAATCTGTCTGTTTTGAAAGGATTACAACTCTGTACACCCATGCATGACATCACAGTAAGACATTGCTTAATGACCTAAGATGCTCATGGTCAGTGCTGGCTGCTTATTTCTACAGCTATGTGAAAGGTCTGCCCCACATATGTTTTTTTTTTTTTTGCAATATCAGTTTTGCTTGCTCCAATGCTGGTGTCTGGTGTAAAGTGATGTTAAGTGAAATAGCTGAAATGGGGCCTCCCGGTGGCGCAGCGGTTGAGCGCTGGGTTGCGAAGCTGCCCGCGGCCTCTGCGGCGCCGGTTCGATCCCGGCTGCTCCCCGGCCACCAGAGGAGGGTCCCACATGGCGCGCAGACCTCTCCTGCCGCCCGCTGCTCCCCTCAGCAGTGTACTTCGGTCCTTCTGCCTGCTCTGCTCCCCGCTCTGGCTCTGGTGAATTCTCTCACCCTCCCGTGCTTCTGACTGTACCCAGTGCATGTATAAACAAAAAAACAAGCAAATAAAATAATAAATAAATAAAAACATGCCTCTATAAAAAAAAAAAAAAAAAAAAAAGAAATAGCTGAAATGGAGTTTTGCCATTGATGCAAATAAAAGGACTATAAGTTTTTTCCTTTCCCAGGATTCAAGAAAAATTAGTCATTGGGCAAGGAAAGGAGTGATGCTCTAACTTTTCCCCAATGAAATAGTTTTAAAAAATAATAGAAAATTATAGAACTTTTGGAGAACTGGTTGTTTTCCATAAAATACTGGATCTTTATTCTTTCCATTTGTGTGACCGCCAAGGAAGTCAATGAAGAGATACATTTCCCTTAATTAAGAGGACAAAAGCACTGGAAGCCAACATGAAAATTGAATTATTGCCTAAAGACATCATAAAGCCTTGGAAAAATCTAGAGTTAAAGAAAATAGGATTTTGGACTGTACATTAATGGAGTCAGTCCAGGAATAGTTAACCTACTGTATCTTCTTTTTTTTTTTTTTTTTTAATTTTTTTATTTTTATATTCCCCATTGCAATCCCCCCATTCGACCCCAATCCCTTCAAAAAGTGTCTCTGGTTCATAGTTTTTGTTGATTTTGATTTTCACTTTCTTATAGTTATTCATTTTCCTGGTCCCTTATTTAAGTTTTCTAGATCCCTGCTATGAGTGAGACCATCCGGTATTTTCTTTTTCTTTTTGGCTTATTTCACTGAGCATGATCCCTTCCTACTGTATCTTCTTATTAAGTGTGCTGGGATGCATACCACAAAATGATGTTTCAGAAATCTTAACTGTGGAATCTCAGAATTGGGGAGACAATAGGACTTTGAGCACTGACTGCTGGAGGGAAAGAATTCCTTTAAGCGGAAAAGTTGACAAAACTCTAGTGTTTTCCTCTCTAGTGTGCATAGGGTCCCTGGAGGAGTGACAGGAAAAATTTCCAATATGGTGATACTTTATTTCCAAGATATAACTGGAAAATTGACTTCTTGTATTTTTTTAATTGGGAAAAGAATAATGTCCTGTTTTATCCCCAGTAACTGGATGCCAAGAGCAGGTGTGAAATTCAGTAGCATTTGGAACAGAACTTTGTGCTTGGACCAAAAAGTAAATTGCTGGGACTGAGAAAAATATAGCATAAATGAAAAGGTTGTACATATAAGCTGATACAGTTAAAAAAAGCTTTTCAGTGTACCTCCTCTTTTGTAAATTGGGGATTTGAAGAACAGATGTTAGGTCCTGGTCCCTTGGCAAACTAAGTATAACTGGTTTTAACCGGGACTATCTCCATGTCAGTTTTGTGTTGACCCAGATCCCGGCAAGTCACCAATCTGCCAGAAAGAGAAACTAGGAATGAGCCTTTGAGTTCAGTTTTACCACATGACCTGGTTGGCAGGCATTTTTCACCACACTCTGGGAAAATATCCACATTCCTGCCTTAGTCTCAGAAGGCTGCATTTTAGAACTCACAGGGTCAGAGTAGGGTGTTTTGGGTGAAGTGATAGAAGGTTGACAAAAGGCATCCACCAAAGCTAGTGGACAGATTTGTGTGGGGCATTCTTAGCTACAAACTGGCATTCAGTGGAAAGCACATTTGATTGGTTTCATGTGTTAAGATCTGGCAGTTAACATTTTCCAGTGACATCTTCTGCAATGTATTTACTATGCACAAATTTTCTCAGAGAGCAGAACTTTGAGTGACTAACCAAATAAATGATAGTGATATAACTCATTCATAAAATAGGAGTCTTATGTTTTACTCTGCTGTGCTAACCAACATTTGGCTCCAGCTGGGGCCAGGGCATTCTTCTATATCACTCTATTTCATGTAATAAGTATGTATAATATTCCCCCTTATCCATGAGTGATACATTCTAAGACCCCCCCCCCATGGAATTCTAAAACTGCAGATACTACTGAATCTTTTTGTTTACGTTCTTTTCCGATATGTACATTTGTACTTATGATGAAGTTTAATTTATACATTAGTAAGATATCAGCATTAACTGATAATAAAATAGAAAAGTTATAATAATGTATTGTAGTAAAAGCTCTGTGAATGTGGTGTCTCTCTCACTCCAATATCTTATCATACACAATGTTTTCAGATTGCAATTCACTTGGATGACTGAACCATGAAAAGTGAAAGTGAAGATAAGGAGCAATTCTCATAATACTGTATATGGTGATGTAGTGCTGGTTGTGTGTGTTTGTGTGTTTAAGTCAGACAAGTTTAAGGAGTTTATTATCTGTTATTACAATGGAACATAAGACCTGCCATGTTATCACATTTTAACCCAGACTTTGCTAGCATCTTATTGGCCTAATGAAGTCACATGGAACAATGTGACATCAATAGATTTTATTTTTATATTGCTGCATAAAAATGAACCTATGTTTAGTAACTACAAGTATTTTATGTGTTTGTTAAATCAGTTTCTGTGGGTTTGGAGTCCAACGAAGGCCTATCTAAATCTTCTGTTCAGGGTCTTATCCAGGTACCATCAAGGTTGCAGCCAGGCTGGGTTCTCGTTTGAAGGCTCCACTAGGGAAGCATCTGCTTCCCTGTTCCTGCAATTGTTGGCAGCATTTTCTTTGCAGCTGTAGGATTCCTGGCGGCTTTCTGCTTTAAAATTGGAAATGAGAAAGACAGATTGGCAAAGTGGACACTGAATTTTTATATAATCCCATAAATGTAATTATATCCATTGTTTGACCTTTGCCTCATTGTGTTGGTTAGAAGCCACTCACAAGCCCTGCCCACTCTCAGGTTGGGGGCTGCATACAGCCCTGAATACCAGGTCAAGGGACCATCTTCAAGTCTATCTACATTACAAATATTTGCTCTACAATTTACTCTGCCATCAGAATAGGGCATACAAAATATATTCATGTTAAAGGTTTGTGATGAAGGCCAATACAAGAAAAAAAAAAAAAAAACCACAGCACTTATACTTGTAAGGTCTGGTATACCCTGTGAAACTCTATTTGGGCCAGGGGATAATGACTGAAGAATGAAAGGAAAGATGAATATGGACTAGAGTGGTTAGAAAAGCCTTAAAGAAAGTGGAATTTGATTTCTCGACTTATTGGTAAATTTGGAAAAATGGAAGGAAAAGATTGTTACAGAAAGGTATGAGGAAATGTATCTTTCTCTCTTTCTCAGCAGCTTCTATTCTCTTGTACTAGAATTTATAATCATCTCCCCCTTCTGAGCACTGTGGGAAGCCTGCCACAATTCACGCTTCCCTTCTGTCTACCTTCTCTTTTCCCTTTCATTTTCTTCTTCCTTCTATGTGAAGAATAGTGTATTGGTATATGGTGTATTGTATATGGTGTCTCCTTGGGAAAAAAAAAAATGAGTGGTGGTTCTCTCTTCCATTGAAATTTGGATCTTAAAGTTCTACCCGCTATTCCAGTATTCCAGTTTTCCTTTGCATAATTTAAAATGCAAATGTTAAAGTATTTTTAGTCCATAAAGAATTAATCAGTCACATCACAAACTCCTCTCTCTCAGCATATGCTGGCTTGAAAAGATAGGTCAGAATTCAGGCCTGCAGGGCAATATACCCAGGGTTAGACAGATCAGAAGAAACATATAATTTAGGGAAGGCAAGATTATGGGCAATGCCTACTTGTCAGTTTTTTAATATTTGCTTCTTGGGACTGTTACAAGGGGATCACTGGTCTTGTCTTTGGCAGTGGAGTAAATGATCTAGAAAAGCAACGTATAAATAAAATCAGTAGCATCTGCAGAATATAAAGTAGAGATTGCAAGCTAGCAGACAACAGACCTTTTTGTTGTTGTTGTTCACCTAGGATGAAAAAATAAAATCAACATTTTAAATTGGGATGAGATGGGGAATTGTAGTTTTGACTTCTCTCAAAAAAAATTAGGAATACTAGACTCACATCCCTCAAGGCAACAATCTACTGGAACCAAGTAAGGAAGTAAGCCCCCCACCACTTCTAATTTATGTATATTACTTGTGTTATAGGGCAGCCCTGATACTGAACGGGTTGCCTGACTGTGGGTCCTCACCCGCGCGTTTACAAAGGACTTATTAATACTCCACTACAGGCACACACAAAAGGTTAATAAAAGGTTTATTTACAAGGGAAAAGGAAATAAGGAAACTGTACAACTCAGGGAGAAAATAGGGAAATAAAGTCTTTGTTGCATCCTACCTGATCCGCCGACCTGGAAACCCAAAGCCACTCTCAGAGCTGGCCGGACGCTGCGAGCTGGCAGAGAGTCAAAATGGGGGACCCCTCCCAAAGCCCACGTGTCTGGCTTTATGCCAACCTGGCTGCTTAACCCACCCTCAGGTCCCAGCCACCTTCCCTTTGGTGGTGATGGGATTTGGAGTTCCCAGTGTCTTTGGCTTTGGCCTGGGGTGTGGGTGGAGTCCACAAAGCCTGTATGGAATTAGCTTTAGGACATCCTTTTCCCCCTAACACTTGTATTTATGTATATTACTTACATGTACATGGTGCTCCCATTACAGTGGGGTCTTCTTCATGCTTTAGCTAGTTGCCCTGCAAGCTTTAGAATTTGTCCCAACTAAGAAGCTGCTGATATTGTTTTCAAAGTATTGTCCATATAGCACATGTAGTACTTTCTAATACATAGAGATCCCTGGGCCCTGCCCTAGACTAACTGAATCAGGACATCTCAAGAGGAATCTCAGTCAATTAGCATTTTTTGACAAGCACTCTGGTATTCATACATAAAATGTGTATACATGAGAATGACTGTTGTGAAGTTTCTTTTATTACTCACTGTAGCCAAGGACGTGGTTGGATTGCCATTCCTGTGGAGCATAGGTGCAGGGCAGGCTCCAGTGCTTGCCTTAAAATAGGATCATTGCTATGAATTGGTATTTTCAGGTATTTTTGTGAAGCACATTTCAGTGCTCCGATCTGAATGTTCTAAAGCCTAATCCACTATCTCTTAAGTGTATGATGACCTCTGACTGGGAAGGGTACAATATCCATGGTAATTATGGATGGAAGAAATTAGAGTTCCATATAAACCAGAGTCACAGTACATGTTAGGAATCGTGATTGTGTGATCCAATACTTCCTTCTTTAGCCCTGTCAGAAAAAATTCCTCAATTGTTAATGAACCAAAATCAACCCAACCCATTTAATTAAATTCACACACATATGTGTGTGTGTATGTGTAAAAGAATGTTCCAGTTGGACTACAAATACCAATGTGTAGGAGGAGGCTGAGTCATAGTGTTAAACTGTTTTACTTACATCCATTTATGTGGATATCTTACACAAGAGACCTCCATAGAGATCTGCTTTCTGTAGACTATCAGTAAATTATGATTTGCTGCCCTCTGATTAAAAGTTTCATTGTCACACTCATGTGCTCAGCCTAGTGTTATCTTTATTACATTCCTCACAAAAAAATAATGAGCAACTTAAGTTGGCAATGTATTTAAATATAAGTTGATTGGGGGGCCTGGGGATTAACTACTGATACTAATGAATATTTAAAATTTCCCTTTACTTCCTTGGCACAAGAGCTAAATCAAAAACTTTTAGAAGTCCAAATGTGAATTATCATCCATTACAGACTAGCCTGAGAAACAGAACTGAACAGTTGCAATGGCTTCATCTCTTGCAGCCAGGATTTAACCTCCAGACTGCCAATTGCTGTTCCCCAAGGATGTTTGACAGTCTTCCAGTCTTTGGACATCGTCATCAATCATGAAATCATTGCAGCCTATTTTCCAACTTCAGTCCTCAGAGTAGCTTTGTTAGTCTTAAGCAAATTGGTCAGTTTCTCTAGAGCATGGGAAGAAAACAAGCAAGGAAAAAACAGTGAAACAGCGATTTCACCAGCTACTCAGATTTGGAATAAGGTCAGAAGTGTCTTATACCATAAACAATATTAAAGTCACCAGAATTTAAAATTAAGGACAGTGGATAAACTTCCTTTGTTAAGAGATTGCACTCTCGATTAATTACAAATAGAAGGAGGTCATTTTCATCAGTGGTTTGGACTTCATGAACCCAACAGTTATGGGGTGACAACTGTCTATGCTACATAAAAACAATAATGAAATAGTTCTAGTTAGACTTGTAAAATGCTTTGTCAGTATAGCATCCTACTATCCTCCTATTAGAAACTACAAAATATGGCAGGAACAAAAAGACACAGCTGGAAAGTTGGCAGTGAGATGAATGAATGTTTACTTTCCTATCTCTTTGTCTTATGAATCTATCCTCATGCCTTCATCAGTTTCCTATGAAGAGAAAGGAGGCAATTATACGGGGAACCATAACTAAAAATCTATGTGTTGGAAAATATGAAATCTGTATATTTTATAAAAACTAGTGGGAATAACAACTTGCCTGCCTCAAGGGTATAGAGGGAAAGTTTTAAAGCTATACCCAAATGTGGAAGGAAGTCTCATGTTTTCAAGTTGCACATTTCACAGACCCATTAACCTTTAATGTTTGCAGGCTGATCAGTTTAACAGATTTGTCAGAAGAACAAAAGGAAGACAAACTTTTATTCACTGGCAAAATAATCAGATTGAATATATTGACAGGCTAGTCCAGGAGATCTATTAAATTGATAGAAATATAAAGGTGATAGGAACCAACCCAGTAGATTAAATGATGAACAACGAGCCCATGTTTTTGGAAGATGTTAATATTGAATGCTGTACATGAACATTTTCAATTTCAGATTTTCAAGGCTTTGGAGTTCTTCAAAATATGTAGACTCATGCAGACATATGTTAGTTTGAGAATTTTACATATTATACTGTGACAGACTTTCTCTTTCCAAGTCATTTTCTCTTTCCACAATCCCATACCCAGAAGAGTATGGAGCCAAAAGATCTAATACACACTGAATAACCAAAGCATTGTGTTCAGTTGTTTTCAGTGAGGAGACCTAATCTTCCTAGTAGCTTGTGGCTTCTCATTCTGCTGTCAACTTGGAGAGTGTATGTGATAAATAGACTTGGTCCTATCCTCGAGAAGTCTGAAGTTTTATTAAGTAGACTACATGCCTAAAATGTTTGATAGCTTTCCTGATAAGTTGAAAGTTAGTGCTCAGGGAATAGTAGACCAAAAGTACCCTGATATTAATGATTAATTTCATTATGGCCATCTTCATCACTCTTAGAAAATACTGTTTTTTAACTTTCTGTGATTTTGCAAAAGGAGTGTTTTGTAATCTGATCTGTGTTTTACTCAGTGACTACAACATGTCTAATGAAATGGTATCTGGACAGCAAGACAGAAAAATCTGGACTCTAATCCTACTTTCCCCACTGCCAACTGAGAGACTTCAAACAAGTCACTTTTCTTCTTCCAGTGGCTCTTTCTACATTTGTAAACATGTCTCTGTCTGGAATCCTGCCCTCTGCACCTATCTGATAAAATTTTGTGACAATAAAACAAAATTCAATGTTATATTTAAAAAAGAAAGCAACTTTAATATTATCTAACTGGCTACATCAAACTTCCACTTGAAGTTGTTTTTAAAATGCTTTTCATTTATGCTTTGAGAGCTGCATTTGGTGTATAGTCCACTGATAACTCATGAATAGGACCTTCACGTAATGGTGTTATGAAAATAACACTGCATGTTTGTGTGACTAGATTGTATGATGTTATCCCACTTGATTGTTGTAACTATTTTATTTAGAGCAAAGTGATTATTGTGTCCATCTCATATATATAAAGAAAATGTAGCTCAGAGGTGTCACTGTCTTTGTCTATGAAGGTAGAGGAGTTCAGACTAGACCCTGGTATTTCTGACTTCTAATGCAATGTCCTTTACAAAACTCTTTTCCTGCCAATATCTTGCAGGTTAAAGAAAAGAAATAAGATTTTAAAAAACTGGAATGTCTAAAAATAATGCTTACCCACTTGAATATCTGTCTGAAATAACTTCAATAAGCCTTAATCATAAGAACACAATGAAAATATATTTTAAATGCTCAGATGTTGTCTTAAAAATTCACTTCCTCTTAAATAGCGTCATTTCACGGCAAGCTGCCATTTTTTTTCCCTAGCAACTACAATTCAGAGATTCTATTTCTGAAGGGTGTTCATTGTTGCCCCTTCTTTCTTTTAGCAACAGATCAACTCCTAGCAACCACGATCGGATACAGCGTCTACGGCAAGAATTTCAGCAAGCAAAACAAGATGAAGATGTAGAAGACAGGCGACGAACCTATAGCTTTGAACAACCCTGGGTGAGTATTTGGTTCTTGAATAGTTCCACAAATTCCCTGCAGTAAAAGCCACTAAACTCTGACCTCAGTCCTTTATGAAATGAGACAAGATGGAGCCAAATTTCTTTGACCTTTAACATATTGACCTTTCCCTCATTTCCATCTGGGTTTCATCATTGCTAATTTCATTTTATATCTTGTTGCACCATCTGTCCATTGCATAATAGGTCTCATTTGCCTTATGACAGGACATAGCAAAAGTATTTTGCTCTCAACTACACATTTTTAGGGTACATTTTTCTCAAAAGCAAAGCCAGAATAAATTAGGTCAATACATGTCTATACAATACATGTCTATACGTGTGCATTATTTAGTAATTCTTGGTTCTTGATTCTCCGTCAGTCATTTGTGTATTTGTTGAATCCCTCCCATTTATTTGCCTTTATCCCTATTCAAGTCCATCCTCTACACAGCCACCAGAGGGATCTTTCTAAAGCAGAAGTTTGAATGACTTCTCAATGCCCACAAGATAAAAGTCTAAATTCCTCAGAGTGGCATGCAAATTCTCCTCAGTCCAACCCTGGAATTGTGTTCTGATCATGTGCTTTGGCCTAGAAATGATGACACTTCTGGGAATAGAAGGCACTGAAACAGATTTGAGGGTTCAAGCTCATGGGAATTTTGAAAACTTGAGAGACAATTGCAGATGAATAAATAGGCTACTTGAGGTAGGACTATCTTGCTGAGGAAATTAGTGAGACTATTCAGCATAAAAATGTGACCATAAGCAAGATGCTTAAAAGACAGAAAACAGAAAATATAATCTCTTACGGGGTTGGCAGTGAGCAACCCCTAATCTATTATGGGGTTGGCAAGACAGATGTGACAGAGTAATGAAGGCTCTCGAGAGTCCTGGTGAAGATACTAGCATTGCATTCCCAAACTGGGTAGGGTGGTAAGTGTACCTCAAGAAGGATTACCCTGAATGCCTGAGAAGGTGCAAGAGGAATCAGCGATTTAGGGGTTACAAAAACTTGGATATTGTGGCCAAACAACAGGCAAGTTACCATCCTTGCATGTGAGTTACTGAAGTAGAGGAGAAAGTGGCATCCGAAATGTTAATATGTTTGCTTCAAACTGTTGGGAATACATGATATTTGAGAGAACAGGGCAGAAGGAAGAATGTTTTCTAAAAGTTTTGAAGTAAAAAAAAAAAAGTTTTATTAGGGAAAGGGTAAACTACCCAATTGATATAGGACTGAGAGGTCAGTTATGTTGTAGTGATGGAGAGATAGAGATGGAATCGCTGCTAGGAGATTTCAGTGCTGGCTTGAAAGTCTGAAGAAGGATAGTATCAGGACCGAACATTGTCCCAAGACCCCAGGGACCTGAGCTATCTGTTTTCTTATTTGTAAACTTAAGTGAGTTGGAGTAGATGATTGTCAGTTACCAAACCTTTTTTAAAAATTTAAGAGGAAAGTGAGTGTGTAAAATAAAAAAAAAAAAAAAAAGTAAGCAGAGCTCCTCCGTGGTTTTATAAGTATTTTATAAGTATCTAGGTAACTGCAGTTGCAGGTCAGAGCTTCTCCAGGTGTGTTGCATCACCTGGGCCTGCCTCAGACCTACTGGTTCTGACCTCATGAGTGAAATCCAGGAACCTGTATTTTAAAGCCTACCATGTCATTCCAAAACATGTTCGCCTTGAGAAGTGCTACTCTAGAGTTGAGATCTCTGAGATTCTTTTACTTTTAAAATTCAGTACCCTCAGTATATGCTACACAAAGTCAGAAACCTATAAATTTTTTTTTTTTTAATCATGGATGTTAGAGATAAAATTGGGCTTTGTGAAAGATTAATTCTGTGAATGAAAGGAGAAGGGGAGGAGATTTAAGAGGTACTAATTTGAATGGTTCACCTTAGTTCAGGTGGGAAAGATGGGTTTTAAAAGAGGTAATTGACATCTGGGAATAAAAACTCTTCATGCAATCAGTCCTAGTCTGATTTGGGGAGGTTATAAAACAAGCTGAACAGCTTTAATATCTAGGAAAAACTCTAATTTTCTTAGGTATTAATTTTTGGAGATATTAAAATTAATGTTAATTAGAATTAATATTCTTAGATATTAATATTACCATTAATACTTTTCCACCACCATCCCTTATACACCTTTGAATCCTTTCTCCCTCCCCTCTCCCTGTTAACCTTAGAAAGCTTACTTCATTCATTAGTGTCCTCTGGTTTTTATAAGTATTTTGCTTGGTTGCATTGTCTGCTATATAAATGTCCACTATTTGTCTTATACTGACTTGCTTAACTACACATAATTCCCTCCAGTCCCTTCCATTGCTATAAATGGCAGCATTTCATCTTTCCTTCTGGCTGGATAGGATTCTATTTATATAACACATCTTCTTGATCCAGTCCTCAAGAGTAGATATTTAGGTTGTTTTGTGCCCTAGCTATCATAAATAATGCTACAATAAACATTATAGAGCATATAATTTTTGAGTTAATGGTTTCATGCTCCGTGGTTAGGCACTCAGGAGTGGAATTTGCTGGGTCATGCAATATTTTCATTTTTAGTTGTTTTAGGCAAATCCAACTTACTTTCTAAAATGGCTGTACTAGCTTACATTCCCAGCAACAGTGTAACAGATTTCTTTCTTCACGTCTTCTCCAGCACTTGTTTTTTTGAGTCTTTTTATATGTGCCATCCTCACAGGTTTGAGATGATATCTCATCTGGTTTTTAACCTGCACCTCCCTTATTAAAAGTGACAATGAAAACTTTCCCATTATATACTGACCTTCTGGATTACCTTTGGTGAATTTTTTGTTTGGATCTACTCCCCATTATTGATTAGGTTGTTTGGTTTTTTATTGTTAATGGAATAATTCAAATATTAACCCTTTGTCAGTTTTGTAAATATTTTCTGAGATTCCGTGGAATGTCTTGTTATCTACCTCATGTTATTTTTTAAAAAAACATTCAGTTTCTTTTTTCTAGATGATCAAGTTAATTAAGTCATTTTTGTGTTAATCTACTTATATTATTTCCCATAATTGACTCTATCTATTCCTAGTTGGTTTCTAAAAGCAGGATTCCAAATTGATAAACTTCCTTAACTATGCATATTGGCAAAAAGGAACACAAAGGAATGAGTATGAGAGAAACAGCAACTATATATGGAAATTGTCTTCACATGTACACAGCTTCAGCCTCAAGTCCCGTGTCTAGGTTTCTCATTCCCCACACTATACAAAATGGCAGAAATTTGCCATTTTACTTGACCTGAGAATGTGGATTTCAAACCAGAATATTGACAGCATTTATTCTTTAATTAATTATTTAGAACATCAAATGTATTGAAGAGCAAAGATGGGGAAAAAAAGAATTCTCTCAGAATTCTAAATTTGAGCTGATACAAAGGAAAGGAATACTTTGTACAGTTTATAATAACAGTATGCATGGTGTATTAGTCATGCCCAAAAGTTGTAGGTGATCAGGAGACATTTGAAAGAACACCTCTTTCATGTGGAATATATATATATATATATATTTTTTAAATTTATTTATTTATGCAAGAACTGGGGTACAGGCCAGATGCATGGGAGGGTGAGAGAATTCACCAGAGACAGAGCGGGGAACAGAACAGGCAGACTGACTGAAATACACTGCTGAGGGGAGCAGCGGGCGAGCCAGGAGCGGTCTGCCGCGCCATGTGGATATCTCCCTGGCCGACCGAGGATCGAACCCGCGCTGCAGAGGCTGCGGACACCTTCACAGCGCTGCGCTCAACCGCCTGCGCCACCAGGGAGGCCCAATGGAATATATTTTAAATATATAACTTTATCTCAAAGAGAAATATAACTTTGAATTAAGATTGATTGGATTTATGTCTGGTTGGTGACATTGTGTTCACACACGTCTTCCAAATTTGTTTGAGGCTAACGAGCATTTCCCACTTCTTAGCTCTAGATATTACACATTAAGAGATGTGGAGATAATTTGGTATCCATTTTGGTTTATTTGTAAGATGTGCAAAAAAATAAAATATAAGATTTGTTTTCTGTGATAAGATGTTTGGGGGCAGTGAATATATTGGCATATATTTGATATGAAGAATCATGTTAGGAAAAATGGTTGGGAAAATCTTGTACATTTAGAAACTCAACTACTAAAGGTCACTGCCAAAAGTATTATCAAAATGCCATGGCAACTTTCAATTGTTGCTTGTATTCTTATTTGACTTGTAGTATTATTTCCTGTCATGAGTGAGAAATGAATTATTTGAATGACAAGGCTTATTACCTTAGGAATGGAAAAATTATCTCAATTGTGAGTCAGAAGTTGACCTTTTCTTTTTATTATTTTCATTTTCAAACAATTAGACTCTTACTGTGTACCCTTATTATACTAATCATGTAAATGGGCTAAAATCATTATACTAATCATGTAAATGGACTAAAAGTGACAATAATTCTACTTAGTGTATTAATTTTCATTCCAATTCACATTTTTACCTTAATAAGAACTGTTCACCTGTTCAAAATATAGTTTGTTCTATGGTTTTTATAATCTGGTTTATAGAGCAAGCTTTGAGTATCTTGGAATCTTTTTCTTCTCCCATATGTATTCTAACCTTAAAAGGTCACTGTGTTTGGAAAGGATGAAACCATGATTTCACCCTTTGGAATGATTTATAATCATTTCAGTTTTAAGGAACCTCAAGCTGTGTGTCCAACTTACAACATATAGTTGAAATTGTCATGTTCTTATAAATGCCCACACACAAAGTGCAACCAGATGTAGCATATAGAAAAATACCCAAACCAATTACTTTACATACAGAGAGGGATGCTGCAGAAAATTCATCCAAGTATCCCTTTACAATTCATTCATTTTGAAAATGCTCTCTCTAAACTCTAACAGTATGGAACACACCTGTTTCTGGGCTTTTGTTCAAAATAATGTTTGGGCCACAGGGAACTGATTTGTGGTGCAAACGGTCTTTAAATTAGCAGAAACCCAGACAATTTCCTTAGCTCCATAATTGAAGTGAATTCTCTCCCAAGTTGAATAAGAGAAGAAGAAAAGGTAACTTCTCCCCTGTGTTGTGCCAGGTGCAACATAAATAAAGCAGGAAGTTACTTTAAATCTTTCTTAAGATAATGGAACAATAGCTGAGGCTAGGGTTATTATCACAGAGCTCAGATATGGACAGACCTTAGTGTTGCTTTTAAAAAGACTAAATTGCAGGCTGCAGACATAAGTACAGTATGCTGTTAAAACTTTGCAGATACCTGAATGTTGCCCACAAGGAGACTTGCTGGCTGAGACGATTGATAGATGGGATAATGGAACCTTTAATAGCTATATTGCTAAATCCTTTCCATCCCAGGTTGGTAGTGACTGAAAGTAGTTTAATTCTTTGGATAAAAAATTGATCCTCTGTGATGTGAATATTCTTCCCCCAACCCCCCAAGCTTTCTTTCTAGCTATCTTTGAACCAATAAAAAAAACTGTCTTTTCTCCCTTTTTCCTGACTTCAACTTTTAATGACTTCTCTCACCCTTTTATTGTCTTACCTACTTTAACTAGAGAGTCAATCTCAAGTGCACAGCCTCCCTGCCCTCTTAGATTGCCTACCCTGTACCTCGCAAATTTGAGAAAGTGGTTTTCTTTTTGTTTTCATCTTTCTTAAGACTTAAAAGGTATCTGCTGTCATTTCATAGTAGACCCCCATGCCTTGACACAAAAGTGCCTTCTTAGTTGACAGCCTTATAGTGCTTGTTTCTCCAGTTCCCTATATCCAACTATAGTCCCGGACAAAGAGATTCTTATAGGAAAACTGTACTCCTTACTCATGGCAAATGCCTCTGCTGCAAGGTGTACCCTTTTTTTTCCCCCCAGTTCCCTGGCATCTTTCCTAGTGATGGATTATCATGAATTCTTTTTGCCATTAGCACAAAGGGCCTGGTTTGTTTTCTAGAGCTACTCTTTTATAATCAATGTACCTGCTGCATATCATGGGGAAAAATAGATCCAAACATAGGTTGGGAAAGATAAGATGAACACAATACTTCATTATGATCCGAACGTATATTTATGAAAACTTTAAGATGAGAATGCCCTGAAGGTTTTTCAACCATTACTCACATCATTAATAACAATAAAGTTTTTCAACATTCAGAGCCCATAAGAGTTCAGCTAATTGTTGTATAAATATAGCCTGTGAACATGCAAAGGGTTAGGAAGGAAGGAATGATAGACCAAAGTTAATTTTTTGATTAAAAGTTGTAAAGTCTACTATTGAAAATAACTACCAATATCAGGACTGCTCCCTTTTAAACAAAGTCAACAGTTTACACTCTTTACATGATTTAATGGCATAAAAATTAATTTCTACTCCCTAGCAAATCTTTAAATTATCATTTTTATCAGAATACAGAATTTCTATTGGGCTTATAGCACATGTGAATTGTTAAAACAAAAATTCTAACTCTCAAAGGAATATCTGTCCTTTTTGTTATCAGCATCATTCTCATCATTATCTTCATCATAGTTTTACCCCAAACACAGAAACATTTTGTAATTTACTTTTGTTTTCTACACATGCCCTTTCACATGTGAAAATTTTTTGTTTTTCCTAATTTAAGTAAAAAACTCAAGAATGATCATTTATAAGAATATTATATATGTATTTACAGATATATGAATAGATATTTTATTGCCTATTTTATTTTGGGAAAATATGAATGATTTTATTTAATTGTAAAACTATCTGGAAGACATCTTTAATATTTATACTATTATGTGATACCAAAAATCTGTAGCTTTCCTGAGCTTTATATACATGTGTATATATACATACATTTTTATATGTACAAATTTTTATATATTATAAGTAGTATCTCTTTATAATAATGAATGCTGCTCATTTACAAAAGCACCATTCATAGTTTTCATATGGTTTTAAACATAAACCATGAAAGGATTCACATATCATGGCCCTCCAGTGTACAGTATAATTATCATGTATTTTTTTTTTCTGTTTTACAATCTCTATCATTATCACGGCCTTGGCAGCCTTGGCTATTTTTCTATTTAAAAAGTCATTGCTTGTCACCAATTTCATCACAAACAAAGCCAGGGTTATTATAATTTGGACTCTTAAAACAACTATTGCCTTGTTATCTGGCAAATCTCCAGATTTATTACAATTAGGCTTATCTGTGTGTTTCCATGTCCAGATGTTACTTTGTTGTTGTAGTTGTTGATGCTGTTTTATTAGAAAACATGTACTTCTCTCTGGATTACAAATTATCTCTTTCTGCATTTCTTTGTTCTGTGCTTTTGGACTCTAGATACATTATTCTACTTCTGCCATAGGGTTGGATAATAATACTGCAACAATTTTTAAAAGTCAGAATTGTCAATTGTAATACATTCCCACAATTTACATTTTTAGGAGATACTCATTGAAATCATGAGTTAGTTAGTTTGTTTGTTTGTTTTAATTCAGGCCAAATATAATACTTGCCAAGGTGAATTATGTAGTTGTTGCTATGGGCTGGTCAATAGTCTCCTTGAAACCTGTGGCCCAATGAAGTTTCATCTTAAAGATAAGGATGATTCTTTTTAATAATCTTCCCTTCTGCATGTCCTGAAAAGAGTTGGAGTAAAGTATTACTGGTAAGGCTGAGGCTTATATGGCATCACATCAAACATAATGGTATGAAATATATCTTTGCTAATACCAAATTCACTCATTCATTTTAAGTTTTCAGATTCCGTGTAATAATAATTTCATTATTGGTATTCATCAAGATCCACCTCGATGCTTGCCACTGATAAGTTTTCAGGTGAATGGTATCAGAAAACACAGTGAGGAAACAAAAGCCCTTCAATTTCTTTTTTTTTTTTTTTTTTCTTGTTAGAGTCAAATTTTCAGACCTTTGGAAGAAACACTTTAAAAATATACCTGAATGTTCTACAAGACTTTGCATTTTCTTTTCACATCTCTACAAGTAATGTGTCACAGAACAGCATGAGCTTAAAAAGCTGGTTACTAAATCCTGCTGCAGAATGCCAGATCTTTCAAAACTGTTTGATACATGTATACAGCTAACACTGCATGAAAGGAAAGGAAATGTGGTTCTTTTGGAAGGTGTAAAGGAAATTGTGTAGTATTTTCTTACTTTGCTTTCCTCTATCTGGTGACTTCTCTCAAGCCTCCATGTCTCATCATAAACAATAGAACAGCTCAGTTTTCTTTTTGGCTAACCTCATCAAGTATAATGGAAAAAATGTCTCTCTTAATGTAGCTGATGAACAATTTGGTTGATGCTTTGTTTGCATAAGCAGAACTAACTTAGTGAAGTGTTTTCCTTGCTGAAGGCACCACGGATCTGTTATTTGAATGGTGTGGTGGAGTGGGTCTCTGAACACACATTTGTTCCAATGAGTGTGGTTATAAACATTCACTAGTGGAGACTGGGGTATTGTAAAGCCTAATCTCTTCACACATTATTTTTGTATCGGGATATTTTTAATATGCTCACTGACTATGCCCATATGCTTTGAAATTTTTGTCCTGTATATTGCCTTATTATTGCTTACCAACAAATAAGGTAATGCTGGCCAGGCGGAAAGAGAACAATAGATGGTGTTTTCTTTCTGCTCAGACAAAAGCTAGCCATAGGAGCTATTCTCTAAGTAACAAGCCCACATGCTACCTTACAACTAACTCTCCAAATGGAACGCCAAGACTGTTATTTTAGAAAATTATTATCAAGTCAAAGTCAGCCATTGACTTCCAACTCTAAAAGAAAATCAATAGCTTGTTTTTAACATGGATTCTTCACTCAGAATATGACTATAACACAATGCTGTATAACATAAAGGAAACAGGTTAGCAAGTACCAAAAAAGGATTACTTCAGGGCGCATACCACTGATGCTATGATAAACAATTGTTGGGTGTTTTATAAAGTTAGAGGCATCATTGTCTATTTTGAGCAGAACCACTTTCACTTCAAAAGGCTAGGTCTTAAAGCTACAAACTGTCAACTAGAAACTTAAGTACCTGCTCTTCGGGGGTCCTGATCTACACAGCACAATATACGTATCCAATATCTGACTTGCACCAGAGACGGCAATTAGCAGATGACCTGCTAACCAATGTGTTTAGCCAGAAGGATTGAAAATTTCTCCATAAGATAGAATTAACCTAGGTAAAAATGCCATTTCCTAAGAACTAAAGCAAAAATATATTAACTAATAACCAATGGAAGCAGCTATTAGCTTTCTGGCTTATTCTTTTTATTAGTGTTTCTATTTGTCATTTGGCTGCCATCCTTCATTTGTAGACAATCTGTACACAGCTAACATGTGCCTACTTTCAACTAATCTTGATTAGTTATCCCTTATTAAAATATAAGAAATGAACTATATTATAACCTACTGCTAAATTAAAATATATGCCTACCCCCCAAAATTACCATCATGACCAATTTCATGGTTGTTCCCATTTTTGTGAATGATTGTAGCAAATTTTAATTTTAATTTTTTCTTTACCATTGATTTCTGGTCTTCTAAGCAGCATTACTGTCCTATATTTGCCGTATCTACAAAACTCAAACTGGTATATGCCCACATTTAGCAAACCCTGTTTGGAAAGTGAAAAAGGATGGTCTCTTAAATTTTACCCATTCTAAAGCCATAATCAAAATTTAAGATGATTTTTTTTCGGGGGCTCCTAAGAGCAATCATATGCCTCCTTTCTCAAAGAAACTTGGAGAAATAGCACTTGGTTTTTAACAAATGCACAGACCTTGCAAAGTATTTAAGTCAATCTGTAAGAATCAAAATTGTCAGCCAGTTATGTGAGACGCATAATTCTTTTTCTTTTTCCTCCTTCAGCCAAACTCCAGACCTACGACACAGAGCGGCAGGCACTCGGTGTCGGTGGAGATGCAGATGCAACGCCAGAGGCAGGAGGAGCGTGAGAGTTTCCAGCAAGCCCAGCGCCAGTACAGCTCTCTGCCTCGGTATGAAGACTCTGCAGAGTTTTCAGATCTTCCCTGTCCTTTAGGAAATCCCTCCTCCCCAAAGTTGCACTGGTTTCTCCAATTTACACGTAGCAGTCATAGAGGATGAGCGGTGTCACTTGTTGCTTGGCTCAGAGAACCACCTGACTGTATGGTAATAAACCTGGGGAGAAAGGTGTTCAGGAGATGCCAATGGTTTCTCCCCAGAGCCCCCCAGCCAAAATGATATATAACATTTGAGTCCTGGGTGCAACTGGATTCTAGATTTGGTTCCCCTCACTCCCATGTGGCCATGGACAAGACAATTTCCTCATATGAAATATGGAAAAAATGAACCCTTATTTTGCTTAGTTCATAGGGTAATTAGCATAATCAATACTAATACATCTAGAGCTCTGTAAAGGTATAGGGAGTGAACATACCATGTTCTGTACTTAGGCTGCATCAGTTGGCCCAAACCTCCCTCTCTTGCTTTCCTTGCATCCCTGCCGGTGCACCTCAGGGAGTCCCTGGGATGCCCACCTCATTAGCTGAGAGCCAAGCCAGCAGGGATTATCTGTCAGGCTCCCCACGTGAAGACATCTCTAATTAAGTGTTCTCTGCCAAAGGCCTGAAAAGTGTGCTCAGCTGACTGAGCCCAAATTCAATGAAATAATAGCCACTTTCTGTCTACATATTTCCTAACTATGCACAGTAAAGGATGAAAGTGTTTTAAAAACCTTAAGCTTTCCAAATTTCCCCAAACAAGTCACTCCTATAGTCACAAATCATGGGTGCATTTGTTGTTCTACTTCAAGACCAGATGACAAAAACATTTTGGGTAGAAGAAAATCCAATGGTATTGTCTGGACAGGGGCTTTTTTTTTTGTTTTTGTTTTTTTTTTAATTTTATAGGCAAATTGTTGGGCCTTGTGTATTTTAACTGTGTTTGAGAGTATAATAAATAGAGGATAAATATCATAAAGTGTATATACGAACAGGAATGAGGTAGGAAATCCAAAGGTCAAGGGAGGGATTTAGGAGAGAGACCCTTGAAGGGCAGACAGCCTGACGTGAGAAGAGACTCTGGGTTCCCATCCTTGTGCTAAGGACAAAGATAAATGCAACTGTTTCCATTGAATTTCTCACTGGCCAAAGTGGCCCAATATTCCAAACTGATTATTTTATCCTGGCTGCCCTCCCCATCTTTATTTTTCACCCCCTCATTCATGCCTCCTTCCTTTCTCTCCTCTCTCTCTGAAGCAACTGGTGGAAGTACCTAGATGTGCGTGGGGAAGTGAGCTACTGTTGCTGGGACCATTACTGTCCTTTAATGTTTCCCTTAATAACTAAAACGATTCCTCTAGATTAATTATGTATACCTTGCTATTCACTTAATTATGTGTAGATACGAGAAAAGCAGAAATCCCCAAAGGGAAGCATTGTATACATTTAAGTAAGTGGAGCTGGTAAACCTCTACATAATGTTCTCTTTTTAGAAAGAATAACTTTTTAAAGTGCATCTTTTTATGGGTGAGGAGGTTAGGAGGGATTGTGGGAACTTGCACTGAGCTTAATTCCTTGCAGAGTAGCAGCTCTCAGCAGCAGGTTGTGCACGAAAATAGGAAAGGGAACAAGCGCAGGAGGTCAGAGGGTCCTGCAGAACCTACATGAACTTGAGTCAAATCCGGCTTCTCACATGGGATAGTCTTCAAAGACATCTGACCTCTGCCTTTCAGATGTTGAGGATCAGCACAGTTTTGTTTAAGCAAGTTTATACGGCATCTAATACCATAAAGATTTCATACACAAAAAAATTCCACCTACAAAGTGCAACATAAAATAAAAAAAAATGTTTGGGGCTTTTTTACCAGCCAAACTCAAAAAAGTGGTTTGAACTAGAGTGCTGCTGCTGTGAGCTAGGGTGGTTTGTAAATTTTAACTGTAATTAAGTGCATTAGTAATGTAATGTAAATGCAAATACATTTTGAAATTTCAATAAGAAACACCAGCCAGGTGGTAGCACTAGTTCAAGAAGAAAGGGAACCTCGTGGACCCCATGTTCACTTTTCAATCAGACTAGGATTTATTTATTTTTTATTCCTAAATTAGTATTCTTTGATAAAGAATCCTTTTATTATTCTTAAATTTGTGTCTTTACTTAGTAGTCAAAAGGCAACTCTCAAAATAAGAAATGCATTCAGTCATAATGACTAATAGAAAGACTAATTTAAGATCCTTTATTAAATATTTTATTTTTCTTTCTTTTTTTTTTTTTTTTTTTTTTTGCTTTCTCTCTATTTTCTTCTTTCCACTTCCCCTGGTTTCACAACTGCTGGTGTCTGATTTCCTTGCTTTGTATATTTGTCTCACCACCCTGACATGGTCTTCCCACCAGGTGCATTCATTATTTCTCTAAGCTGCTTGTCAACTTGTCAACCTTCATCTTTGTATCATTCTTCATTCTTCCATGTCCTCCTCGCCTTGGAGGCTAGCTGGCTTCCCTTTGATTTTAGGTCTTTGGTGTGAGTCCTCCGCCTGATAGTCTTCAGGCCACACTGGAGGCTGTTAGAGTCATTAAGAGATAAGTCTTGCCAACGCAGGGAATGGGAATGTGCTTTAACTGGGTTCAGAAATCTCTGGTGGACTCATTCTAGAAGTAAACAAACCTGTGTGTTGGTTTTAAATATATTCAATAAAAGGTTGTTATTTGCAGCCTTTGAGCACTTGTGAAAAGTTTAATGAATACAATTTCTAGGCCTGCTGTTCTTTCTAATCTCTGAGAAAGTGTTTGTGAATTGTCTTCACTTGGTAAGAGTCTTTCAGTTATTCCTCAGTGCCCTTCTCTGCTCTTTGATCTCTACCAATCCCTTTGATAAAGAACAAAAACCTACTATTTTTATTTATTTTTCTTCTTGGTCAGAACGACAGCTCCCTCAACCGATAGCCTAACCTTTGAGGGCAAAGTGAATCTGCGTTCAAACCTCTCCTCCAACATTATCAACCATTTACTCTGTGCCACAATTTTCTGAGCATTTTTCTTAGATTATTTCATTTATTTCTCCCCATAACCATATAAGTTTAGTGATTATACATGTTTCATAGATGAGGCAACTTGAATTCAGGAAGCACAGGCCTTTCAGCATCACACAGCAGGCGGAGGGTAGATTCGGCATCTGATCCTATGTCTATCTGATCCTGAGTCACTCTCCTGGTGTTCCCGGTGCCTGGGTGACTGGGTTTTAGTGTAGAAAATTCTTATGTCTGTTGTCTTCTCAGGTTTTTCTATGAGCTGCTCGTTTCTGTCGTCTCCTTAATTAAGAGCTTATTGGTATCTCTAGCTTCCTTGCCAGGGAAGTATGGATGTATGGTTGTGTGTGTGCACGTGCATGTAGGTATGCACACAAGTGTATGTCGGTGCACTGTATGCAAGTATTTGTGTGTGTGCATGTGTACATTTGTATAGGCGTGTATAATGATTGTACATTTGCATGTGCCATTTGTATGTGTGTGCATTTATATGTATGCATATTTGCATCTAAGTATCTGTGTTTTATTTTCCTCACATATATTACTTCAAACCTCAAGGAAGTCTGCTTCCATTTCTGTGTACTGCTTAATTTGAAGAAAATTTTAGCTACAAGGAGTTCTTTCTTCCACATTATCATAATTTCCATTCCTAACAAACCTTTGGTGAATTCCCAATGTGTTAAATATAGAAAAACTCTGTCTTCTTAGAATGATTCAAAATTCAACTTATGGTGCATGGCTGCCATACAGCAAAGCCTTGGGCTTTGTAGAATTGGGGAGTGGGGATGAAGGGTACACAAGTATCTTGGTGGGCCGAGAGTGAAAAAGAGATGAAATTTCTGAAGCCTATTTCTGGTTATCTTTAAATTGATAACTAACCCATGAAGGGATCCCACTATTGTTGCTGTAACATCAGTAACAAGTTCGTTGTTTTAATTAAAGTTTCATGATTAATGTCAAATCCCTGGTTTCATGCTGGCACTTTCCATCATTCATGTCTCTGGGCAGATTAATTTATGACTTTTTAAGTGAAGATAATCAGTGCTTTAGGCAAATAAACTATTCTATCAAATCTAAGTATTCTTGCCTGGGCTGATTGTACAAATGGTCCCATTAAAAGAGAAGCAGATAGATATACTGTATACTGACCAATTAATCATAGTCAATATCCAGAGATGTTGCTAGACATTAATTCACTTTCCTTCTTGAAAATATCCCTGACTACATTTTAGGCCATGTGGAAAATGGGCAGATTTCATCCTAAACCATATTGATGGCACTTCTGAATGTTCAAAAATGCAAATTGCTAAATTCCTGCGGGAGACTCAATGGCTGCATAGACCTTATTTCCCTTCTGCAGGAATCTTTTTGACTTTCAGTTATGTTGGAGTGTGTTGACATGAAAGCCTGAACAATACGTACTGTCACCAAATGATTTTCCTATTGATAAATGGAGCAATATCTTTTGTTTTATTACTCAATTCTCTCTTCCTCTCTTCCATTTTCAAGGCAAAAAATTGGGGAACAGTTTTCATTCTGGCACAAAATTGTTTTACTTTATCATAGCCAATCTTATTGTAAATTCATAAAAGCATCTAGAAGACTTGATAGTAAATTAAAGATATTTCAAAACAATAATGTTTCCTGAAAATGATGTGCAACTTTATTGCAGAGGTGATAAGAATTTGAAATGTCTATATGACTCTGATTTATTTCCCTATCCTGGGGTGACATAAAGTGAGGTAAGTAAGTTTATCCCACCATTTGATGAAGGTATGGTGTGCAGAAAGATAGTGCTTACTTTACAGATGTCAGGTTTGTACTGTTCTGAGGAATTGTTTGCTGACATATACAACTCTATAAAGCTGGGGCTTAAAGGGACTGCCTATTGCATTTTTAATCATAAAGACGACTTGACTTAAATCATTCATAACCAAGCTCATATTTTAATCCATTACACATACTTCATATTAGCTAGTGTCTCTGACGTTATGGAGGCAGCTATGTAAAATACTTGCTTTGCTTGTTTAGAATTGAATTGTAATGTTCGAAAGTGAATGATTACTGCTGGCATAGAAGCTGCCAGATCTCTTATATATTCCTATACAACATTTTGCCAGTGTGTCTAAATGGCAGGAGATGCTCTTACCCTAAGAACAAACACAGAAGGAAGACCTACTTCTGGGCAGAAGATAAATCTTGTAGCTCTCTGCCCTGTTTAGTCATTGTGTGTTTACTTGTCTAAGATGCAAGCTCACTGAGGACAGTTACGAGGAGACACATGTTTCAGTCCTCCAGGCCTTGCACAGTGTTGGTACATAATCAAATCACGGTGTTTGCTGAGATATTGAAATGCTTATGCCCCCTCCCTCCATCTGTCTCTCTCTCTCTCTCCCTCTCTCTCTCTCTCTCTCTCTCTCTCTCTCTCTCTCACTCTCCCAAGCATCACACTAATCTTTGGGCTTTACTTTTCAGGCAAAGCAGGAAAAATGCCAGCTCTGTGTCCCAGGACTCCTGGGAGCAGAATTACTCCCCTGGAGAGGGTTTCCAGAGTGCCAAGGAGAACCCCAGGTACTCCAGCTACCAAGGCTCCCGAAATGGCTACCTGGGTGGGCACGGCTTCAACGCCAGGGTGATGCTGGAGACCCAGGAGCTCCTTCGCCAGGAGCAGAGGCGGAAAGAGCAACAAATGAAGAAGCAACCTCCTCCTTCCGAGGGACTCAACTATGACTCATATAAGAAAGTCCAGGACCCCAGTTATACCCCTCCCAAGGGGCCCTTCCGGCAGGACGTGCCACCCTCCCCTTCTCAGGTCGCCAGACTGAACAGACTCCAGACTCCAGAAAAAGGGAGACACTTCTATTCCTGAGGAGAAGAACACATGCTTCGTGTCTTGCAATAAAGGACGTTTTCCTATTGAAGACTTGTATTTGGGAGTTTTTTAAAAACCTCTGCGGTACTATGGAATATTTCTATTGTTGGTATCAGTGCCTTTAAGCAGTATGGGCAAAGAAATGGAAGGCCTTAATGTCTTTGCCACTATGTTGCAAGTAGCTATTTCATGGAAGGATTTCCCAACATCTGACAATCATCTGTTTGAGGCATTCACATGCTCTCCATCTCTTTGGAGTACGAGGAATCTTGGCCAAGTTATGAGATGTCCGTGACTTTGTGTTGCAGCCCATACAAATTTTGACGAAAAATTTCTTTGAAGTTGAAGATGATGTTGATCACTTTTTTTCCTTTAAGTTTTCTTAGATGTGAGGCAACATCTCAGTCTCTGGTGGATGAAAACAGGTGACATATACCAGAAATTGGGACTTTACTTCATAGCACAATCATTGCTAGTATTTTGTAATCCGTATGTTTTTCCCTTTTTTTTTTTTTTTTTCAGCTCCTTGTAACAGGAAAGTTCCTTCATCTTATTGAGAAAGCTTAGCCATATTGCAACACTGTCTGGTTATCATGGGGGGTCCTTTTGTAACTGCCTTATAAATCAACATTACCAATAAAATGATTGTTCTGGCCTGTGTTTATAAATGGACTTGTTTGGTCATGTTCCTAACACATGTTGAATCACCACAGCTCTGTGTGGGGAACGTGGGAGATGGGAGTGACCCCCAGTGGGGGGAGCACTGGGCCTGCCATCGGCCCTGTGTGTGTCATGATGTGGGAAGTGGTAGCTAAGAAAAGAATTCTCCTAGGATGCGCTTCTAGCCCAGTACATCCCAGTAATTATTTTAATTAATTTTCATTTGACAAGTTGGCAGGAAGGGCATAGAGTGGGACAAAGATAAATCAGACAGTCATTTTTAGATTCTAAAACTCATCTGCTTTCTACAGTTTCTCAAATCAATTGGAAATGACATTTGTCTCGTGCGTCCACATGCTGTATCTCTGCCTGCTGATACCATCCATGCTTCTAAATAATTCGGCCATGAACCAGAAAAGACAAGTAAGGGACAAGCCATCACATATTGCACAGAGAACATTTCTGTTCACCCTAAATAAGTAACAAATAATTGCTCCTGTGTCAATATTTTAATCTACGTGTGTGGGTCTCCAGCACCACGGTTGCGCCTGTGTTTTCATCTGTGGGTTTCAACATCATGTATTGTAAACCATGGCTGGGTTGCTAAAGTGCCTGCAAATCCTGATGTGAAAAAGCTTGAGATGAAAGATCAGCATACCATGTATGAACAAACAAACAACAAAAGACAGATACTGATATGCCTATTTTTTTTTTTTTACTGGCACATTGTATTTTTGTGTCCACTTATTTGTAGAAAATATGTGACAAGTCCATACACGTACCTGTGTCTCTTTTGCATTTCTGTGTAATGGTTCTATTTGTTAATAATGTGCAGCAATGTTCAAAAGGTGTTACCAATGTAAAAATGGTAACCTTGGATGACAGTGGCTCTTTCTCAGTCTTCCTTAAGCGGTGAGAAACAGCTTTCCCTGTACATATGAGACTTCTAATAAAAGGCATATTTCTTCCTGTTCTTTGTGGTGTCGGTAATATTCCTGTAGAAACTCTCCTGGTTGGGTATTTATTTAAGGTATTATTAGCAGATGTGATTGTTTTCCATATTTTTAGAAAATTGACAGTTCCTCATCTCTGTTTACAAACATGGAAATGGGTGATAGATTATTTATTTGAGCACCTGAGAAGAGGGAAAGGAAAAAAGAGAAGGATCTTCTTAATGAATCCTTTGGTGGTCCATGCTACCTAAAGGAGGGTGGGGATTCTGGGTTGAGAGACCCAATATGTTAGAACTAAATAGAAGAAAAATTAAACAGAAAGCTATGTAATACTTCCATTATTGCCCTTTGCTCCCTTTGGATGATTTCAACAAGCTAAATGTTTTGACTGAGTCCTAGCCTTGCATACAATGAGCCCACACAAATGTCCAAATGCTAGTCTACTTCTAATGCCAACCCAGATCTTATTCCCCAGATTACAAAATAAGGCATTGCTATATCTTTTAGGTGGACACTTATTAATATGAGTATGATGCTTTGAAAGTGACATATCCCTTGGCTTATCTTGTGCACAAATCTAGACGTGATCTCCTCTGTGCAGAGTGCCTAGCATCAGTTGGTTGTCATAGCAGCCCTCATCTGTCACTAAGTCCAAATTCTGTCACCTCAGGATTAGTAATACAAAGTGTCTTTGGTTCTTACATGCATGCAAAGTGAGAGAAAGGAGAAAAGAGAAGATGGAAAGATTTAATTTTCCCACTGACCACAATATACCACCAATGCTAAAACTCACAGATTATCTCAGCTGACAGAAGTAGATCAAGACAGGTAATATTGAATGTTAGGGGACCCAGATCACATAGATTAAAATGGACAATTTGAGCCACACTAAAAAGAGAACTAGGAATAGATGTGGGTCAGCATAAAGGTGAGAATTTGCCCCACATAGTAGTCTTGTCTATTTTGACCTACCTCTGACTCCAGAACTCTTCACAAGGACCTGTGGGCATCACTGTAGCTACATGTCCACAGGAAAAACCAGGCCTGGAGTGGTCAGCACTTGCCCTGTGCTCTACATATCAAGGAAGGTGTCAACCTGAAGGCCCACATTAGATGACACTGAAACTGAGTGACTCAACTGTCAGGAAAGACGGTTCCATTATTACATCATCGCCACCTACCCCATTAAGACCAGAGTCTCATAAATGTATGTAAGTTACTATATATAACATTCAATTTAAGCACCACCACCACTCACCTCCTCTTCATTGGTCACTTAGACCAAACACAGCTCAGAGGTCAAAGCATTCCATGATTGACAGGGCTATCCCACTAACAGAAAATTGGGAGTGAGGATTCTCAAGTTTCCTTCCAAGAAAGTCAGATTATTTCAAATCAGAGAGACTAAACCAAATAAAGTTTGTTTCATTAGGTGAGGGAAATAAATTTATGGCAAACACTTTTGAAAATGGGCAGAAAATAAGGGCACAGAGCGGACCAATTTGTCATCATTGTGCTTTGAGATCATCTGCACTGTGAGTTTGAAAAGGAGGCCAGAAGTAAGAGACAAATTAGGTTTTTCTGTGCACAGAGCTGCTGGTAATTTACTGAAACATGGCAGTCACCTCTGGGACTGCTCGCCTTGCCCCTGTAGTTTTCATTAGGAAGTTCATTAGAAAATACACAAATAATAGTCATATGTAGCACATGCAAAATGCATATGCCATTCTGTATTTGTCTGGTTTAATGTTTTCTTGAGTCTATCCTATGAGTCCTTAACACCCAGACCTTGCCCCCAGTCAAAATCACACTTAGATGGAAAAGATAGTACTTTGCTCCAGGTTTGTTTGCTAATCATGGACAAGTTAGCCACTGAGGCTCATACTACCTCTAGATTTATTCCATATGGATGTCCTTCTTTGGATAGCATATGCCGTCTATTTAACAGTCAGTTCTCTTTTCTTTTTTTTTTTTTAGCAAAGATTACTCTGACGATGACATGTCAGGTAAGGAGATAATCTCTTCTTACTTCAGAGACAGAATATCTTAATAAGGCAGCTAATAAGAATGTTCACAGGTAAGAAAGTGAGAGTGATGGAGATGCTTTAATGGAAGACTACCTTCAACCCCGATTAGATCACAGAGCTGGCTGTATTGAACTGACTTTTAAAATAAAATGTGTAGGATGAGGACTGTAATACTTAGCATACGTTTTTCTATTTTTTAACAAGAAACTGATATTTTAATGTAGAGCTCATGAGAAATGAGAATATTGCCATGACACTCTACGCAGAAGGAACTTATTTCCCTATTAGACTGGTTCTTCCCTCTAAAATTCATTTTCCTAGCCAGCGTTCATCACACCTCCTCTTTCTCTTTCCTCAGCTTTCACATTCCATTCGGCAAAGTAAAAATCTATAAATGCATACATTTAGTTTCTTTAAGTTAAATTCCATAGTAGAGAATTTTATTTTTAAAGAATTAAGCAACCTTTGCTAAAGAGGATAATCATCTTTCTTCACAAGCATTTTTGTTTTCCTTTATGAGTAATCAGTTTTATTTTCTCATTTTTAATTTTATAAAGCCAGTCCCTCCCCAGTTGGTTCTATTTAATACTGCACTCAGGAGAGAAGTGCAAAAAGCTAGGACTAAGCCCTCCCACAGTGAAGCTAAACAATTACTCCTCTTTCATCCTTAGCACTTATTTGCTCACAGATCAATTAAATGTGTGAAAAACATGCTTTTCCGAATTGTTCAACTAACTGCTGCGTTACCTCACACTACCGTTGGCTTAGAAAAGTCATTTGGAGTTTGTTCCTAGACATCATGGATGTGTCGGGACAATCCGATTTTCCTCCTTAAGTGTCACCAACCTGGGAGAATCTCTGCTGACGCTGCTGCTCTGGCAGGAGCCCTTCCCCTGTCTCCGAAGGCAAGTTTGCTGCTTGCTAGAAGGCTCCTTTTGATACTGGTTTGGCTTCCACGAGGGATTTTATGATGCAAATATTTTAAGAACAACTTTGAAGATTTTGCCATTGAAAACAGTCTCACATGGCTCAGGGCCCAGCTAACTGCAAACTACAAGGGGGAAAAGTGCCACATTATTGCTGGCAAGTTACAGGAAGGAAAACAACACAAATTTCTAAACCACTTGTGACCTTGGCTAATGATCTGGTTTCAGGGTTCAGTTCCTATCTGACTTGCTTCTATTCAGTTCTGGTTGTCAACAGCAACATAGTCGCCACCGTTGTTTATGTTGGGATGAAATGGGGGAAAACATTAGCCTGACAAACCAAAGGTGGGTTAGATTAGGGTTTGCCAATGAATGCTGGGTACTTTGGAACAATGCAGACCTTTGAAATTGCCTTGTGAAGCCTCTGGGTGAATTTATCCTACACATAGCCTGACTTACAACTCTGTTTCCAGACTTTCCTTTACTTTATCTGCTTGTCTAGATTCCCAGCTGAGCCTCAGAAGTCCCTGCTCTGGCCCAAGCCACCAGAAGGCCTCCACAAATCTGTACCTGCAATCACGGTGCGTGAACTGCCTGATTCCCACTTCATTTGCTTGATTTATTCATGTAGCACTTTACAATTTGCAGACTAGTATCATCTTTTCTTTTTGAGTCCCCAAACCCCATAAAGCAAATTAGAGAAATGATAGTCCAATTTCACACATGAGGAAACTGATACTCCCAAAGTTAGTGACAGAGTTTGTGAGCAGTTCAATCAGAACACAAAACTTAGTGTCTTAACTATATCCCTCATTTGTAGTAAAGCTTTGATCAAAAGAAAACATTTTGCTTTTAACAATTTTATATTCCTTATTTGATGGTAGTACATAGATTGGGGAAAGAAACAACATAATGTATAAAGAGTTATGAAATTAGTAGTGAAGATAAATTTTCACAATACTATTGACATACACTTGAAAATTACAATATATGTTATATCTATATGTGTGTGTATGTAAATATAACAATCCCCTTATATACTATCTAAGATTTCAGCTATCTGAAATGAATCATGGTCAGAAAATTCTATGTGCAATAAGATATCTTGAGAGAGAGAGTCCATATTCACATAACTTTTATTACTGAATATTGAAATAATTATTCTAAGTTATTGTTGTTAATCCCTTACTGGGCCTAATTACCAATTAAATTTTATGATGGGCAGGTATTTCTAGGGAAAAAAATAGTATATATGTGGTTTAGTATTATCTGTGTTGTAGGTGCCACTAAGGTTCTTGATTTGTATCCCCCATAGATAAATGAAAACTACATGTTAGATATTGTATATACTTTATTGTACATACAAAATATACATTACATAAATTGGTCCAGCATATTGCATATTTAAAATCCTTGTTGAAATGAACAATGTCAGGTTTCCATGTGGATTTGTTGGTAACCATTATTCCATGCTTTGGATCTTTTCTTCAATATTTAAACCTCTTAGGTAGGCCAGAAAGTATTCATTCTGGTTTTAATGTTGAGGAAAAAAAGTCATATGTAACGGAAGAGTGAAATTAAAAAAAAATAAGATGAGTAAGATAAAAAATATGAGGAAAATAGGATTGAACAGGGAGTGGCCATAACAAAAAGCCAATCCTAGTAGTCAAATTTCTGAAACAGATGCAAAAAGACCTCAAATGTTAGTACAAAATGGAAAAGATGGTTGTGAGATTGTGAAACAATAACAATTTGCATTAAATCATCAGCTGTTTTCAGCACAGATGGAAAAGCCTGTTACAAAATGTTATGAGACATTTGCAGCGAGTTTCAAGCTGGACATGCATTTAAAACATTCTTAAGCTTTTCACATTGAGAATAAAAATGTAAATCATTTTCATGAGGATTTTTTTCTTTACATAGCATTTATCTTTATCTTTTGTTTTATTTTTGGTAAGGAGATGACATTGTAATAGCTAAGGAGAATGATTCATTTACAGAGTTGGATAGATAAAATTTGTCTTCAAAGAGGTAGAATATTAATTATGCAGAGGAAGAAACTTTTAGCTCTGAGACATTCCCATTGAAAAGAGTGGCTTATTGACACAAAATCCTTATCAAGCACTGGTTCGCACAGTTCTCAAGTGTGCTTCAAAGCAGCAGGCAAAATTCGGGAAGCTTACTGGGACTAGACATCCTTTTCCAGGAAGCTCTCTGAGTTTGTTCCCTGTTACCATGTGAGGGTTGTGTCCATCCTCTTGTAACGGAAGTGTGCTTCCTCCTTTCTCCTTTAAAAATGCTGCAGGGTTGTAAAGCAAGAGCCTGTAGTGATGTTTCAGGCCCCTCTTCTCTGATCCTTGCCCCTAGAGAGGAGACTTAGGCAGCCACAGACTCAGCGTCTAGGAGAACTGGCTGGCCTACAGAAAAGAATTTCCAATAACTAATCCAGCTGAAAGAGACACTTCCCTTGGCCCCAGCTCTCCTTCCCGTAAGCCAGGAAATGTACTCTCCATTCATTAGGGGATGGCTCATCGGGGAATTGTCTGATTGGTTACTTCATATACTATGCTAGTATCTTCAGCTGCCTATCTTAAATCCTTTTAGGTGTTCCCACTGGATTAATTGAAAATCATGGATATCCTGTTTGTGTGATTTGTTCAAGGTAATTGTAAGAACATGAAGAGGCCATTATTGATTTTTAAAGAAGATGCCACATTACATGGCCTGAAATGTAGATGTGGAGCTAGTTTAGGAAAAATGATTATCTTATGTTCATTCATTCATTCATTCATTCATTCATTCTTAGCTCTCACTGTATCCAAAGTGATGTGTTAGATGCTGGAAACACACCAGTGAGTAGTATAACCTTATTCTAATGAAGGAAGAACTATATAACATTTAGAGGGTGATACTGACATGAAGAAAATAATGTAGGTTTAGGATATAGAAAATGAAAATGAGCAAGAGGATTGCTATTAAAGAAGAGTAGAGACAGAATAGAGCAGATAAATGAATGAGGCTAGGGAAGTGAGAAACTAGTGAAGAAACAGTATGCCTGGAAGAAGAAAGATGAGTACAGAACCTGAGGCAGTTGTGTATCTGACTTTACACTTTGTCAAGTGAGTGTGGCTGAGGAAGGAGGTCATAAGAGTTTATTATGATAATGATTGAAGCTGGATAAAGATAAAAGTGAGGACAAGGGTGAGATAAAGACACAACAATGTTGGTAAATGGATTGGGGTCAAAGAATGGTTGAAGTCAGTGAGTGGGGTATTTTAAGTAGAGATTATGGGTGTAACTATGGGAAAAGTGGTTAACATGAGGCAGAAAAGAAGTTCAATGGCAGGGTAGGCAGTCAAGGAACAAAGACTATGTTAGAATGATCTTTGTAGGTATTAAAATCAACAATAAATAAAGCAAGACTGTAACCTATACATAGAAATACAGATATATAAACTACAACAAAAGGTAAATATATAATATGTATAATATAATAAAGGTAATATATAATAAAGCTAATTAGTAGCTTCAAAGTAGTGGGGAAGGATAACTAAGAAGAGGAATAATGAGTTGTAAAAGTCAATAAGGAGTGTGAGAGAAACTAATCCCATTTCCAAGCTCAAAATGTGCTCTTTGTGACTAGAAAACATCCACCCTGAGAAGACTGTGGGTATTGATTAGAGCTAGAAGTGGGAGGATGGTGCACAAAGTCCTTGAGGATATAATAATGATGACCATATAATAATGATGACCTGAAGATCTTGGGCTTCTTATGAGTTCTGAAGAAAAAGAAGTGTAGAGCAAGATAAAGCTCTGTGGCCTCTCAGTGTCAGATAGAATTGCCTACTTCCTGCCAGGAGCATTATGGGCGTGTTTGTCTAGAGGCAGGTTGCTTTGACTTCCTGCATCATAGCTGCCAAAATTCTCAAACTCACTTTGCACACATATGCCTATATCATAATCACAAACATTAATTAATTAATTAATTCAAAGACTTACACCAGCTAATGGGCAAAGTGCTGTCACTGTGCGTTCCATGGTGAACTAAAGAGATACTTGGTGTTGTCATAGAAAACATTAATTAAATAAACAATACTAATAGATGTAGCATGTTCAGCTACAACAAGGGCTTTCAGGACAGAGTTGCTGTGAGAAAATAACAGAAGGAGGGAAAATAATTAAGATGGAGAACAGGGAAGTTTGTGAGGAGTGGCATATATACTGAGATTTGAAGGTTTTTTGAAAACCTAACAATATATCAAGAGTCCAGAAACTTCATATCATATGACTTTGAGGTTTAATTTTCCAGAATCTGCCTAATGAAATAACCCAAAAGATAAAGAATTCTACCTAAAGCTGTTAAAAAAGCATTGTTTGTGAAAGAAAAATTGTATTTAAAAATGCAAAAATAGAGAAAGTCTGAGTAAATTATTATCTAAAATGTGATAGTATGCTATCAGTCATTAAAATGTTCATGAATAAATTTCACCAACATAGAAATATAATCACAATATAATAGTCCATAAGAGTTTTCAAAGGCAGAAAACAGGACTGCCAATTTAGCCCAGGACTCTGAGGAGGGGAGAGTGCAATTGATACGTAGCGCACCCTTTATTGAGATAATACCCATCAGAGGAACTGGGATGCTCTACAAAATTTGGTTTCCTAATTAGGAAAAGAAAATAAGTTTTAAACTGCACCCCTCTCCCGTCTTTGACCACTCCTTGTCATTGATAATGACCTTGGGAAATGCACTTACAGTGCACAGACTGCCAAGTCTCGGATCTGAAACTGGAGCCCCAGAAAGGGGGGATGCCACCAGTGCCATTCCATGAGCTAGAGCACTCTCCCCAGCACATTTGCAACACCCGTTCGGCCCCTGCAGACCCCTCTCCAACCCTACTGACTCAGTGTGAAAACATGTCTCAGTGCTTACAGAAGTCAGCACAGGGCAATAAATAAATAATAATCACAGTCCCACCCATGGGGAAAGTAGAAGTTGTTCAATTCTCTAAGTTACTGCTGCAGATTTTTTTTTTAAAGATTTATTTTACTTATTTATACATACAAGAGCTGGAGTGTAGGTGAGAGGTACGGGGATGATGAGAGGATTCGCCAGAGACAGAATAGGGAGCAGAACAGACTGACTGAAATACACTGCTGAGGGGAGCAGCGGGCAAGACAGGAGTGGTCTGCTTCACCATGTGGGTAACTCCCTGGCAGGCTGGGTGTCAAATTCCTGCTACAGAGGCTATGGATATCTTCACAGTGCTGTGCTTAACCCCTTGCGCCACCAGGGAGGCTCTGGATTTTTTTTTTAATTAGGAAATTTAAAGGAGCAAAATGAACAGTCAAAATAGTATAAAACAAGGCAACTCAAGACTTTAAGCGAATATGACATCACAAATTGTGAACAGCTCTCCCAATCCAACCACAATGACATGGAAGATTATGTTTCCCTATTAGATATGTTACACATGTTATAATAAAGAAATAGAAAACACAATGGATTGGAACAATATTACTTGAACATGGATTAGAAGGATTAACATTGATAAAAATGGCCATTTTACCAAAAGTTATATACAGATTCAGTGTAATCCCTATCAAAGTTTCAGTGGCATTCTTTGAAGACATTTGGTGTTGAGAAAACAAGACCCCCAAATGTGAAAGAATGTAACTAGGCCATTCTCTCATACCATACATACAAATAAACTCAAGATGGATTAAGACCTGGATGTAAAACCTGAAACCTTAGAAGACTTGGATATAAAATACGTAAAAGAAAACGTACGTAAAATACTCCATGACATTGGCCTTCATAATGTTTTTGGGGACTCAACTCCAACAACAAAGGAAATAAAAGCAAAATAAACAATGAGACTACATCAAACTGAAAGTCTTCTGCACAGCAAAAGAAACTATCATTAAAATGAAAAAGCAGTCTACTTAATAGGGGAAAATATTTGTGTATCATACATCTGACAAGGGCTAATATCCAAAACCTACAAAGAGCTCATTCAACTAAACAAAACAAAACAAAAAAATCCAACCAAAAATGGGCAGAAGCGCTAATAGATATCTCCAAAGAAGACATACAGATGGCCAACAAGTACATGAAAAAAAAGTTCATCATCACTTACCATGAGGGAAATGCAAATCAAAACCACAATGAGATCTCACACCTGTGAGAATGGCTTATATGAAGAAAAACAAATGAATACAAAAACAAAATCCAAAACAGAAACAACAAATGTTTGTGAGTTGTGGAGTACATGAACTCTTGAACACAATGTTGACGGTAATGTAGACCGGCCCAGCCCCTATGGAAAACAGTATAAAGGTTTTTCAAAACATAGAAATAGATCTGTCATATTATCCAGCAATTCTACTCCTCCATGTCTATCTATAGAATACAAAAGCACTAATTTGAAGGACTGCATGTACTACTATGTTCATTGCAACATTATTTATAATAGCCATGTGTGGAATGCCCAAGAGACAGATTATAAAGATGTGGAGTATATATATATATATACACAATGACATACTACTGGGCTACAAAAAAAGATGAATTCTTACCATTTACAACAACATGGATGGAACTGGAAGGGATTATGCTCGGCAAAATAAGTCAGAAAGAGAAAGACAAATACCAGCTGATTTAACTCATATGTGGAATATAAAGAAACAAAACAAAGAAGCAGTCAAAATTAAACCAAAACAAACCCTAGAAATCTGACTGTAGAATTGAGGGTACTAGAAGGCGAGTTTGGAGCAAGAAGCAAAGGGAACAGGAGGCATTGTGGAGTGTAGTAGAGGATTATTGGTGTTTTGTTGGTGTATGTGGCATGGTAACATACATTTGAAGAAGCGTGAACCAGTATCTCTATGTCATATACAGTGTTATAAACCAATATTTTTTGAATAAGAAATAATGCAATATAAACAAACTAAAATAAAATACATGCAGGTACATACTGTTTATAAAATAAAATAAAGGTCAAAAATGCATTTTTAAAAGCCATATTTTAAAGCTTTTTAGTCACACTTAGTCCTTTCATTATCTGCTTGGCATTTGAGCTGGCTCACTCAGTGATTATGATTTTCATCATGTGTGAGTGCCTAGGGTGTCCAGGTCTGCAGGGCCTGTGCTAGAACAACTGAGGTCAGAACAGGGGAAGTTCACCTGGGTAGAGGTGATCCAGGCAGCCTCAGTGAAGGAGATAAATAAGAGAGGGGAGGAGAGGAAGGAGGGCTTCCTGTGAAGAAAGCCACCTAGTGAAATACGCAGAAGTGGCTGTGTGGAAACAGATGTGGGGATCCTGAGCTGGGCCCTAGAAACACAGGGCTGGTAGGTTGGAACCAGATGAAGAACCCTTTAGACATGAGGTGCCTGTGTTGGGGAAAGGGAAGGCTCTTGGGCATTCATTTATTCATTCATCACCACAAGTTTTTTGGGTGTTTCAGATACTGTTTGAAGAACTTGAAATGTAGGAATGAACAAATCAGATAAAAACCTCTACCCTAAGCAAGTTTACATTTGAATGCATGTTGGGAATGTAGGGTGGGCTTTAGGGGAGACAAACAATAGGCAATCAGCTCAATAAATAAATATAACAGTGTGGTGACTGTGACGTGTGATTAAAAGAAGAGAACAAAGTAAGGAGGATGAGGGATGAGGAGGGTGAGCGCTGGTCGCAGTACCAAATAGTGTCGTTTTGACAGGCTGTGCTAAATCCTCATTTATGCAAAGAATGCAACATGAGCTGGAAAGCCATGTAGAAACTGATGTCATGAAGAGCTGAAGTTCGTGATGATGCCCACCCTATGACCAAAGATGTGAGTGGTTAGAGGACAGAGAAGATAAATGGAAAATTGGCGTGTAAGAAATCAAGAATCAAGGATATTATCAACATGAACATTGAGATCACTGCAAAATATGACAGGAGCAGTGCTGGTGAAAGAAGCAGTGAACCAGCACAAGGATCCTTGAGATATAAGGAGAGATGTGATAAGACCAATAATAAAGTGGCAGTGGTGGGTGATAGAGTCTAGTGGCATGTGATTCAAAGATGAGGAGAGTTTTGATGAGAAAACAAGGGTCTGGAGCTATAATAAGACAAAAGAAGAGGTATCCCCTAGGTCTAGACCTAGAATTAAGAGGAACATGGAAGGCAAAGTGCTATCATATAAACTGACAGTGGAGAAACTATGTCCTCAGAGAGCCTGGGGTCAGAAATGAGGGTGGGAGTACAGAGGCTTTGAAATCACTGAATTTCTGAAATGCTGGGCATGGTTTCTGAAACTGGGGAATGGCAGGAATTGACAACAAATTGGGCCACACAATTTTATGGGGACTCACAAGTGAGTAATGTTTGTGGTAGTTGTGATAATTGCACACTTTTTCTTGGGTACTTTAACATGAGGGATGAGGGATGAGGGTTTAAGGGATGAGGGGTATTCTGGAAACCTGAGGCTTCTTGTGGTGACTGTAATAAACAGGGAAACTGGCACATGGTGGCAAGGTCATGCATATAGACAAGTAGGGAGGAGAGGGTGTTTGTGGCTCCCTTTTATACCCTGCTAATGAAGGTGAAGAGATCTGCTACTTCATATTCTAATTTTGGGGTTCCCTCTTGAGTCCTATTGAAGGGAGGAATGCCTGGGAGGCTTTTCTTTACACTTTTTGTGTGGCGTTCTAAGACTCCCTCCTTCTTCTGTGAAGAAGAGGAGAGGCCATAAACTACAGCAAATTTCTAAGAAAATTTGATAAGGCCACAGAGAATCCCTGAACCCACAATAACCTCTCAGAGAATCCCTGGAACAAGTTTGCCTTAATAGGCCTAGTACGCTGCTGGCTGAGAGAAGCTAATGGAAAGCATGGCCACAGAGCAAAGTCAGGAATGGAGTTCAGAGGGCAGTTATTAGGACCGTCAGTCAATTATATTTATTCTAGTAGAAGGTCTTAGAGACTCACCTTCCTGGTTACCAGGGTTAACTCTCCATTCATGCATCTATCTATCACCCAGTAGACTTTTTGTTGACCTAACCACTCCCTCTTGGCTGGGATACTCCTCACTCAGCTCACATACTTTAGAACATAATTGGGACAGGATGACAGGACATAAGGATACTGTCTTACCATGTATAATTTCGGCTTTATCCTTTTTTTCTTGAACCATCTGTTATTATAGACCTTACTACATAATACCTCAATAATACAATAACTGAATTTTAGATGTAGTATGTACAGGAGGTTAATTTTTTTCTCAATAGATCACACTGTGCAGATGGATTATGAAAGTTCTAAAAATTGAAGGGCTTTTGTGTGGTAGCCTTTAATGTGTCACTTAATATTAAGAGTAATAGCCAAATTGGGAATATTATTAATGTAGAATGACAAAAATGTATCACATTTTAGTCTCTCTCCTTTCATAAGGTTCTGATTATGACATTCTGTTATGTTATAAGGAGCTCCAGAGAAAAATGAGCTCTTCCTATCTCCAATTGTGGGATTTTTTGACAAAACTTTGCTCTCTTGCTTATAGATTTGGAATAGGTGATAGTCTTATCTACTCTGTCCCTGAAACAGCTTTCCTCACAGCTTCTCCCTCTCCTTTCTGCAAGTTATAGCCAATTTAAGCCCTTGAATGTTTAGATTGTCTCCTCTGTAGGAATAAACTTTCTCTCTTCCTAAGAGTAACCATTCCATGTTCTATGGGTAAGTATAATTAGTCAATTGTACTTACAAAATAGGGGCCTCCCTGGTGGCGCAAGGGGTTAAGCACAGCACTGTGAAGCTATCCGCAGCCTCTGTAGCAGGAGTTGGATCCCCGGCCAGCCAGGGAGCTACCCACATGGTGCAGCAGACCTCTCCTGACTCGCCCACTGCTCCCCTTAGCAGTGTATCTCAGTAGATCTGCCTGTTCTGCTCCCCACTCTCTCAGGTGAATCTTCTCACCACCCCCTGCACCTCTGGCTTACACCCCAGTTCTTATGTGCATAAATGAATAAATCTTTAAAACAGTTATACTTACAAAATTGATATTTTGACAATTCTTCAAATCTCCTTATTCAATGGGAAATTTTTTAGTATTGAATAGTGATTTTAAACTAGAGAAATAATAAAAATATTACCTGCTAATGCATGAGTGAGGTAGAAGAGACTTAAAATCATTTTTTTTTTTTCAAAGCGTAGTTCAATGAAAGAAAAGCACAAGTTTTCTAAACCTCATGCTGGTTTAGAAATGAAGCCTTGCATCCTCTCTGCCAGCCCTTTTCTTAATTATCAATTCAAGAGCTCTAAAAAGTGAAAATTTTTTACAATGGCGAACTCATGGCCTCATCTTTTCTCACTGGCCTCTGACAAAAGATTTTAAAGTTTAATCAGAGAAAGAATTGCCTGAAAACTCAGCTTTTACAAATACCAAAAATCAGCATTCTCACTTAGCTGCTGATTGATCTCCGAGATGGAGAGTGAGTCTACTGGAGAAAGAGCATTGACCCATCTCCACAGGGACTCCCAGGCCCCCCAGGGGAACCAGAGACACAAGGACGGCTCTTGTTATGTACTGGGAATTTAGGACACAAGTTTTCCATCCCATCCTTGGGAGTGAACAAGAAATGTGTACTAGGCCTCAAGCTCTTTGAATCTTGAGATGATGAGAAGCTGAGGAGTCCAGAGCCCCGTGATTACTGTCTAATAATGGCTAAAGGTTCATGTTCGGCACAGGAGTGGCAGCTTTCCTTTTGAGTACTGGTGAGACTGGCAAAATGCTGGCTTTGGAAAATGGCATCTTGGCCCAGGTATTGATCACCCTTGAAGGGAAGGAAATGTTATTGTTTCTTTGATTAAAAGTTTCTTACAAAGAAGAGCAAAGGTCTCAAGTTGTCTGGATGGTTAATATCCTACAGTAAAGAAATCTCTACATTAAAGAATATCTGTTGCCAGAATGTGCATTCTAATTGTTGCCACAGTGTAGCTTTAATGGATCCAGTATTGTTTTTCTCCTCTCAGATGTCTTTTTTCAGTCTGACTCAATCATAATGCGTCTTCTCTTGGCCTTTTTCCTTTGTGATTATTCCTTTGCCATCACCTATGATTTTTTCCTGTGAAAGTGGAACCATCTGCTGGGGAAAAAACGTGGAGACTAACATTTTTAGGGACACACATGTTAAATCCCATTTTGGTAACTCTGAAGGTGAGATTCCCAATGAGATATTGTGATACCTTACAAAGTGACTCATCCACATACTACAGAATTCAGGAAAAAATTGGAATCCTTCAATAATCCAATTGTGAACCCTGGATTCTTGACCATAGGATACCTCTGAAGCACGATTTTGGTGCTTAAATCTCCATATTGATTTTTTTCATTCAGTTGCCCTCAGTATTTGTTTAATTCTAGTGTTGTATTTTAGGCTTATTTCTGGCTTTGATTTTACTTCTACCCTAAATATATACTTTGGTGACCCAAATTCCACTATCCCATGGTTTCACCAAGTCAGGAGAACTTTTCTCTTCAGACTTGGCACCCGGAAGCACTATGTCCAACACTCTACAAAATTAACTATCAATTAACTTTGGACTTTTCCAATTAAATTTGCAACTGCTTAGTTCTATGCTTAGAATGTAATAAGTAACCCCAAACGGAACTTGCTATTCTTCACAGATTCTTTTGTGAAAGTATATTGCTAACTTTTCCCTGACAAATCTATCTACACCCTGCCCTTTTTGCCCAAGTGGCTTAGAGGGGAGTTTATCATGGTGTTCAGAAAACCTTATTCTAAGAAGCTAGTCATGGGCCTCCCTGGTGGTGCAGCGGGTTGAATGCCATGCTGTGAAGCTCTGCGTAGCCTCTGCAGAGCGGGTTCGATTCCCGGCCAGCCATGGAGGGTCCCACATGGCTTGGCAGACCTCTCCTGTCGGTGCCCGCTGCTCCCCTCCGCAGTGTATTTTGGTTGTCTGCCTGTTCTGCTCCCTACTCTGTCTCTGGTGAATCCTCTCACCCTCCCGCACCTCTGGCCTATACCCCAGCTTTTGTATAAAAATAAATAAATCTTAAAAAAAAAAAAAAGAGGATAGTCATTATACCCTTCATCCTTCATCTAATGGTTCTTTTCTTATTCCTTCTCCCCCTCCAATAGAAGTCTTTTCTATAAACATTGTTGGGAAGATTTGGTCTGTAATTCATCATATGCTCAGAAATCCTGTGCCTAGGCTGGGAACCCATTCCCAGAGATTTTTCCAGTATTATGGATTTGACTGTAATCGGGTGTTGACCACTCCTGTTCCCAAAAGTGCCAGCTCACAATGCCAGCTCTGCAATGACTGATAGCATCATTGCTTCCTAAAGATGAGATGAATGCATTTGGACTACTTACTCTGAATTCTTTTTAGGTTTGTTATGAATCTGAGGGGATTTCTCAACCTGTTTATATGGTACTTGCATAAATAACTTCAAAATCATAATTTGTTTTTGAAGCTTATTATTCTCCTTAAGTTTCTTAAATTATTAAGGTTTTTTGGTTTCTGGGGAAATAGTTGTGTTTTAGAGTAATTTAATTCTATACTGTGGGGAACAATTGGGAACTGTCTTGGGGACACACTAGAAATCTCATTAAATCTATGGCTTCTTTAATTTCCCTGACTCTGCAGCTCAGTGAGAATACAGTCATAGGTAAGAAATATTTGTCTATCACTCAGTCTGCACAGGTCTTGCAAGATTCCTTCTTGATTTTGTTTTGTTTCATTTCTTTTGCAGCAAGAAGTTACCCTTCCATGGAAATACCTCATGTTGTAGGGCCTCCCTGGTGGCGCAGCGGTTGAGCTCTGGGTTGCGAAGCTGCCCGCAGCCTCTGCAGCACAGGAGCTGCCCGCAGCCTCTGCAGCACAGGTTCAATCCCCCGCTGCCGGCGAGGGTCCCACATGGTGCGCAGACCTCTCCTACCTCCCGCTGCTCCCCTTAGCAGTGTATTTCGTCAGTCTGCCTGCTCTGCTCTCCCCTCTGGCTCCGGTGAATTCTCTCAACCTCCCGTGCTTCTGACTGTACCCAGCACTTGTAGAAATAAATAAATAAATCTTAAAAAAAAAAAAAAAAAACCATGTTATAGAAGCAATGCCCAGAAATGAGGAGTGTGCAGTGCAGAGGGACACTTGAGAATACAGCTATTCTGACCCTGAATAGTCTTTGGTGGTCAGGACGTGGCTATCCTATTACAAAGGGGTGATTTTCTAAACTATTCCATGCAACTGCACTTGGAATTTCAAGTTTGGGTTGTGCCCTGAGGCCAGGCTAACCTTCCTTGGTGTCAACATCAGTAAGTCTGCAGCTCAAGAGTTCTCATGATTTATGACAAATGTCCACATTCCTTAGCTTGACTTTGAGGCTCTCAATGACCCAAACTTACCTTTCCATTGTTTTCTCCTATTGTGTCCCATCTCCACACTTCCTCTCCTATCAAATTACATTGTACATTCCTGTCTGATTTCTGAGTCTATAACATTGCTCTGGACTGGAAGACCTCACACCCTTATCCCATCAATATTTGTTATTCTGTCTGCCAGAATCTTACTCAGCCCTAAAATCCAACAAAATTTCTGTCTTCTTCCTATAAGATTCCCCCTGGCTGCTCCAGCCTTGTTATTTCTTCCCACATAGAGCTTTTTTGATCACTATTCTAAACACCCAGCACTTTCCACATTTGTTTTTTCATTATTTGGTAATACTTGTGTGTGCTCATATCTTATTGGTCTCACTGGTCTCTCTGTTAGTTTCCTGGGGGCAAAGACCGTATTTGTGGGGGTTGTGTGTGTCTTCCCCATGGAGCTTTCTGTGGAGTGGCTTCCCTAAAATGTTTTTGATCATTGATGAATTTAAAGGAAGTCCTGAGTCTTTGGGAACCTGTCAGCTTTTCAATCCTAACAGCAGTGAAGAAAGGCAACATGATAGAAATCAATTTGATACTGATTGAAGGATAAGACCTAGTTTAAATTAATTCAACAAGTAGCGAGGAGGTTCCATGGACTGAACACGGTGCCAAAAACTAAAAACAGGAAAAAAAGGCAAAAAGAAAGCATGCCTTAGGCACAGCTCCTACTTTCAAACAGGCAACTGTTTAAGAAGACACAAATTAGGAAATAATTTGCCCTCAATTAAAGGTTATATCCATGAAAGTGTTAAATTGATTGAAGTTCAAAATTAAAATGTATATAACATATATTAAGTGGTGTGGGTTCCAAGATAAGGGGGACATCACAAAGGGGAACCACAGAGAAAAGCCTCAGAAGGCTACAAGGGACTGGAGAAGTTTTAGGGAAGAAGACCAGATGAGCAATGCATTTTGTTAGCTGGACAATACAACTTTAAAACATGGGAATAAGGAAATAAAATTGAGTACCACTTATTGATCAGGCATTATGCAGATACCAAGAACTTAATCCCTATAGTCCGGGAAGATGTTCCTTATCTTTTTATAAAGGAAAGAGTCACAAAGATTCACTAACTTGCCCAAAACACAGGTAGCACCTGGAAAAATAGGTTTCAAGCTCAGCACAAGCTCCATGCATCACAGACCAGCTATCATGCCAAGTGTTAGGGGCCACATATGCATGAGAGCACCTCCCAAGTAGCTGTACTCACTCTTTGCCTAAGGTGCAGCTTTGAAGGGGAGAAGTGTTCAATTTAGGGAAGTGACTTATTCCAGCCTACTATTGATACTACAATGGCTCCACATGACCCCTATCTTCTGGTATTCACTCCCAGTGAGAGCCCTCATTTTGTCTGCTGACTGCTTCTAGTGACTTTTTTCTAGTGAACAAAGAAAAAGTGTTGGGACGCGTCTTCCATGATGAGGTTATAATGGACCTTGAGTTCCATCTTGCTCCTGCACTTTTCCCTGTGATAGTACAAGCTTCCCTGCAGAGATGCCTACATGGCAAGGAGCTGAGGGCATCCTCAGTAAAGCATGTGAGGAGCAGGCTGCCAACACCATGGAAATGAGCCTATCCTTCCTCAGCTCAGCTTGCAGATGACATGGCAACCCCAGCTGATGCCTGATTGCAGTTGTATGAAAGAACCTGAAATAGAGAACCCAGGTAAATCTTACCCAGATTCCCCACCAACAGAAACTATTTTGGCCAGATAAACTTGTTACGGAACAATATTTAAATAATCTAAGACCCCTTTCAAATGTCTCTCATATTGCTAAAATCTGATTATGTCATCGCATACCTTAAGCATTATCTAATCCAAATTATGGAATTAAAGAATACGATCAATAAATTTATTAGATAATAAAAAGGCATAAACTTCCAGTTGCAAGATAAGTAAGTACTGGATGACAGTAGGTGAAGTATATCTAGAACCCAGTCAAGTCCATTTACTAAAGAATAGATCCCAGAGTCTACTCTCCCTCCCCACATCATCCTCCACCTTGTCTCCCCCACCTCCAGTCTTCCAGGAGCTACATGCTGATGTTTTAAGGATGTATCCTTGTCCTGGTTTCATGCTTTAGGATCCATGAGGCATAGTAATTGCCCTATAGGTGATTTCAGTTTCCAGTTCACACACAAACTATAGGGAACTATGGAGGAAGGGACTGTATTCTCACTATCTAGCACACTAATCATGGTGGACTCATGATAAAAGTATGAAGAAAATATTTTTTTTCCTGTGTTGGATGTTGACTAGGAAAAGAATAGAGAAATGATTTTGTGAATAACCACTCACAAATTTCAACAATTGTTCACTCTTGATTCTAAATGTCTTTTTGCATGAATGAGTTTCTCATCTTTATGCAGAATTTTTCCACATTTTTGTTGACTAAAATATTACTAATCTAATTTCCTATTAAAAAACTCATTTCCAGCATTGCAGAACTGAAAGGTGCTACCAGCCATTTAGTCTTCAATTTACATACAACAAATCCTGTAATCTGATGGGGGCATTTCCACAACGGTGGCTACAGGCAATTACATGGGCAAAGAAATATTTCAGTCCAGAGCTGTGTGCTGTGTTAATTTCATCTGTTGAACCCCCATTGAGATTTCACCTATTGTTAAATTGCCTATTGATGTGGATTTAGAGAGGAAACTTCACCAAACACAGCAATTCAATGTTATAATGTTTTTTGTGCTCTAATATTTTCCTTTTAATTATAATTTGGGAAATTGGGATTTATTAGGTAGAAAAGAAGGCATCAGACTGGAACAATTTATTCCATTTTTCTGCACTCAGTACCATGACAAAGTAGAACATTCTCTAGGTAAAGGATTGATTTGGAGGGGCTATGAAAAACCCAGATTCACAATAGAGATTGAATCAGTGCTCTGAGGTGGACTGTACCCATTGATGCCTGATGTGGAGGGCCAGGCTGTCTGCACTGCTGGTCTGGAGGCACTGCAGTGATTGAGAAGGGCAAGGGGAAATTTCAGAAGCTGAGTCCAGGTGATAGGGAAGTACAAATTCAGATGCTTCAGACTCAGGTGCATTCAGGCCAGTGGATCTTCATCCATCTTTCCATTCAACCATCCTTTATTGAATGTTAAGCATATATTATGCCCCTACTGTGGTATCTAGTGTTTTAGAAGATGAAGGCTGAGCATGCAAAATTTTATTTTCTCATTCATTCAACAAAGAGTGAGCATCTATATGCCTGGTAGCTTGGAAGATATTAAGGACACAAATTATGAAAGACAGAATCCTTGAATCCTAGATTTTAGTATCCCATGATCAATCATTACAAAATACCCTAATGATTATTATTGTAGAAACTACTCTGAGCACAGAGTAGGTTTAAATAGTACATATGTGCGTGAGAGATGAGACGGTGGCCAAGGAACCCTCCTAGAGAAGTTGCTACATTCTTAAGTTGAATCTTCAAGGATAAACAGGAGGTAGTTCTAGGAAGAGTATAAAAGGCATATATTTTTTCCTTTTACTATTATACTTTGGGGGTTACGTTTTTACTCCTTTATATGTGCACACTTTTCCACTCACCCTCCATCAAAACCCCTGCCAATACCTTATCTACTTTCCTCCCCATCCAGCCCTCGTTCCCTCCTGCTATCTCTGGGAATCACTAATTTTTTTTACTGGTAATCAGTAAATTTTTTCAGTAAGTTCAAGATTTGTTTTTTTCTGTATTTTGCCAGTGTATGTTTTTTGGTTATATTCTGCAGATAAATGAAGATAAGTGAAACCGTCTAACATCTGTCTTTCTGACTAACTTCACTTCACATGATCACATCAAGGTCCATTCATTTTTGTCCCAAAGACACTATTTCATCTTTTTAAATAGTGGTGTAGTATTCCTTTGAGTATATATTCCATATTTTAAAAATTATTATTGATTTATTACATTGCATGCAATCCAGAGGCATAAGATCACACCTCCACACCTCCTCAGATACATGTCACAATACCACACCCACCACCAAGGTACCTACAACCTTTTTTTTGGTGTTTCCTTGTTTTTTTCTTGAAGTAACATTGGTTTACAATAGTATATATGATTTAGGGATATAGGCTCACACCATTTTAGATATATATTATACAACATCCACCAACAAAGCACCTATAGTCCTTTGCCATAGACCATTTGGTCTCCTTCTTCTCCCCCTCTAGTCATCTTGATTCTACAGTCAGATTTCCAGAAATTGTTTTGTTTCTCTTAATTCCATATGTAAGTGAAATCCTCTGGTATTTCTCTTTCTCTTTCTGACTTATTTACTACGCATAATCCCTTCTAGTTCCAAATGCAAATGACAACATTTCAATTCTTTTTATAGCTGTGTAGTATTCCACAGTGATATATACCACATCTTCTTTATCTCCTCACCTGTTGTTGGGCACTTAGGTTGTTTCTATATCTTGGCAATTGTAAACAGGGCTGCAATAAACACATGGGTGTATGTAGATATCTTCTAATTATTGTTTCTGCATTCTTTGAATAAATAGCAAGGAGTAGAATGCTGGATTATATGTCACATCTACTTCTAATTTTTTGAGGAACCTCCATAATATTTTCCCTGGGATCTGGGCCAGTCCATATTCCATCCAACAGTGTAAGAGTCTTCCTCTTTATCCGCACGCTCACCAACACTTGTTGTTTCTTTTCTTTTCCTTTTTTTATGGGCTACTTTCACAGGAGTGAGGAGGTATCTTGTTGTGGTATTCATTTGCATATCCCTGATGATAAGTGATGATGAGCATTTTTTCATGTAGCTATTGACCATTTGTATTGACCACTTCTTTGAATAAGTATCTGTTTGGCTCTTCTGTCTAGGTTTTGATTGAGTTCGTTGTTTTCTTCTTGTTGAGTTGTATAGGTTCCTTGTTGCTCTTGGATATTAGCCTCTTGTGGACTGTATGATGTTCAAATATTCTCTCCCATTCAGTAGGGAGTCCTTTTGTTTTAATGATATTTTTTTTCACTCTCAAAATGAATCCCATTCATTTATTTTTGCTTATGTTTTCCTTGCCATTAGGGTCAAATCCCCTCAGTTCAGAACAGAGCCCACACCTGACTGTACATCCTTTCTGAAAAGTTGCTTTAGGGAAATTCACTGTGCCCCAGAGTTCTACAGGGCAGTGAATGGCCAACCCTTAGTCCATTCTGCTGGCTGGTGTATGTGCTTTCTTGACCACATTCCATTTTGTTTCATCCCTTTCCTTTCCTCTAGCAAGGCACCAACCTTAGTGCAAATCCTCCATGGGACAGTCCTGGGACTTTGTCAGGGGACTTCCAAATCTTCCATTGAGCAAATATTTTTTTTTAAAATAGTTTTTAGGAGGGAAGTTGATCCCATTCTCTTTATTCCACCCATGTTGTGAGTAGAGAAAAGCCACATGTTTTAAAAACCATTTAATTGAGGCATACCTTATAGAGAATAAATTGTCATACTGAAAGAATAAAATTAATAAGTTTTGCATATGTGAAATCACTATTCTAAAAAGACAACATACCCATCACCCCCAAAATTTGTCTCATGCCTTTTTGTAGATCTTTTCCAATTCAGTTCATCTGCAGGCAACCACTGATTTATTTTCTGCAAATAAAGGTTAGTCCACATTTTCTAGGATTTTATATATGTGAAATGACATAGTGTGAATTAAATTTTTGTATGACTTCTTTTACTCAGCATAATTATTTTGAGATTCATCCACGTTGTTTATGTATTAGTGTTTCCTTTTTTTGGCTGAGTTATTATCCCATTGTGTGGATAGTCTACCCTTTGTTTATTCACCTATTGATGCTTGTTTAGGACGTTTGCAGGTTTTGACTACTATAAACACAACTGCTATGAATATATATGTATAACTTTTTGCATGGAAGTATCTTTCTCTTGGGTAATTAACGAGGTGTGGAAGAGCTGGATCTTATGTCAGGTGCATATTTAACTTTTTAAGAAAGTGCCAAACTGTTTCCAAATAGGTTGTACGATTTCATGTCCCCACAGGCAGTGTAGGGGAATGCCAGCCTATATCCTCATGAAAGACCTATTTGTTTTTTTGTCTTCCATTGAAAATGAAGGAAACTGAGGTTCCCAGAGCTGAGTGACTAGGGCATCAATCTAGAAGTTCCCGGCTGTACTCCACTTCCTGACCCCTGTGTTACATGACTGCTCAGCTCAGTTTGGGCAAGCTTAGACCAAAAGCAGCCTAGATGCCTTGTTCTGGGAAGCCTTGCTGAGTCCCCTGGCAGCAATGCAGTCACATAATGGAAAGCCCAGGTTGCTGCTTTTTAAAACAACTCTTTCTAGAAAAGCTGGTGAACTATAGACACTGCTTTTTTTTTTTTTTTTTAAATCATTTTTCCTCATGAGAGGTTTCAATTCTGTTTACCTCTCAGGACCAAAATCCTTCCCAAATGTAAGCTTCTGTCAGAGAGGAGGATTATGGAAAACAGTTCATATGATGTCTGAAGGCTGCCTTGCATACATTTTCTCCTTTAAGCTGGCCGGCCAGCCACCCACCTTGCTTTGTCCTTATTCTGATTGCATAATCACACTCCAGTGGCCTGTCAGAGCAGAAAGGCAGATAAAAGACTACTGCAATTTCCTTTTGACCAGCCTTTACTTCAGAAACCTTTTAAACCTAATTTTTCCTGACATTTTCTATAGGCATTTGAAAACGTGTAGTTGAGAGCCAATGTGTGCTCCACAACATGCAGCCCAAACAGAGATTATTATGTGTAATTCCCACCCTCTGCTTTAAACCTGAATGTGGGAGCAGCAAAGACCAAAGAAGATTAAGAGGAAACACTGGAATGTCAAATGTGTCTATCCAGAAAATGTGGTCGTCTGATTTGCCATGAACTGCACACGTCTTCCAAGCATTCAACCGGGAGTAGTATTCTACTTTCTCTTTTCACAACTGCCCAAAGCAATCTGCGTTATTTTCTTTGGTATTCTCTCCACAGTTCACTGGTTTCCATCTTCTGGGGGTATTTTGGTTCAATTTGTGCTTTTTTATTTGTACCCATGGGTCTCCAGGGATTAGGCTTCTGGGAAGTAGACTAACACAGGAAATCAGAAAATTGAAAGTCAATGTTTGCAATCACACATTCCCTGGGCGAGGTTGCAGTTTGAAACTTGCTATGTTGGTTCCACAGTTCACACTGGTGATATTGGGGAAAGTCACTGCAATTATCCCTTGCCAGGAAGAGATCTGAGAACAAGAGAGAAGGTTCCCCTGCAATGCTGGGGTTGAGACCAGAAACTCAAGGGTATGACAGGAAACCAAGGGACAAAATAGTCCCACTGATACTCTCAAGAGTGAGTGTGAGTTCTAAATTGTATGTGTTTCATTAAATTTTCCCAAGCTTTTTTATTTTAAGGGGTCATTCTCCTGGGACATATTCCTGTAACTTTTTTTTAAGACTTTTTTTTCAATATTTATTTATTTATACATACAAGAACTAGGGTATAGGCCAGAATTGCGGAGGGTGAGAAGATTCACAGGAGAGAGTGGGGAGTAGAACAGGCAGATGTACTGAAATACACTGCTGAAGAGAACAGCGGGTGAGACAGGGAGCAGTGGGCTGTACCATGTGGGTTGCTCTCTTGCTGGCAGGGGATCGAACTCATGGTGCAGTAGCTGTGGATAGCTTGATAGAGCTGTGTCTTTAACCCCTGCACCACAAGGGAGGCCTATTTTCCTGTAACTCTTTGCGTATAGAATCAGGGAGGAAGAAAAGGCACTGTTGAAAATCATGATGACAGAATGTTTGCATTTGAAAAGACCTGTTTCAATCCCTCATCTGCAGATCTGGAAACTGAAGCCCAGTAACATTTTCTTTAGTTGGTTGATTCACAAACCATGTGCATGAGACTTGGCCATAAATAACCCTGGGTAAGAGCAAACTCACTGTCAAAGAAAAGCATGTTACATTTGGAGCTACCCAACAGAGCACAGTGTCCTAAAGGAAGAACCGCAAGATAGGTTAACAGTCTGAGAGACAAGAAGCATCATTTTAGGAAGAATATGGTGTTGTGAACGGACTTTGAAATGGGGCTGCCATGTTGTCCACCTGCTCTGTACCTTTTACTTCCTGCTTTTTCAGAACTTGTGTTTGCCATGAGACCAACTCTGCAACCTATTTTCTTTCATCATTTCAATAATTATGTAGCGTTCCCACTATTCTGGGAACAATCTCTTCGCATCCATTCAGATACTCTTCTTGCTGCTAACTTGATTTGTTTTGTCCGTTTATATTTTTCACCTAAAAGATATGATCAGCACATCTCAGATTATTTTGGAGGTAGATATCATTGACCAGTAGAGACATTAATTTGCCTTTGAATAGGTTTTCGCTGTTTGTCCACTATGATGTGGCTGGGAGATAATCTGTCACTTTAAAATGTGTTTGCTTAAGGATTTCCCTTCAGTGGATGCTATGGGCCAGGCAGACTCTGAGACAAGTAACTCCAGTAAGTATGTGAAGAGAGAAAGACAGTGTATCTAACAGCTTCCCCTAAATTTACACAATGGTCAAATTGTTTATAACAAAACTAATTACCTCTGGGCAGAGAAACCAATCAAAACCTGATACAGTCTTTGCTGAGGAAGAAAATGTAATGTTTCCATCAGTTGGTAAGCTGCTGTTGATTCTTTTTGTTTCCTAAACATTGCCTAGATTTTCATTCAGTTTTTCCCTTTTTTCAAGAAACACAGATTTTTCACTCAACTATCAATGATGTGTGAGACCCTCTGCCCTGCCCAGATGACCCTAAATAGGTGACAAAGGGCATGTGGTCATGTTCTCTAAGGATGAATAGTGAGTGATTCTTTTTTAATTAAAATGTATTGTTATTGAAGTACCATTATTTTATATCTTTGCTAGTGTTTTGACAGTATAGGATATCCTCCCTCAGGTGTAATCACTGTAGCATTCCCATCACCATTCTTGTGTCCCTGGTATAAATCCCACTTGGTTGTGATGTATAGTCTTTCTTTTTTTAAAATAAATTATTTTATTTTATATAATTCTTACATCATTTTTCATTTTTGCATAATGTATTTATTTTCATTTTGGTTATATTCCCCATACAATTCCCACCCCCTTTTTCTGACCCTAATCCCTCTTCTCCTCAACCAGGCCCCCACTGTAGTGAGTCTCTGGTCTATAGTTGCTTGTTGATTTTGATTTTTACTTGATGTATAGTCTTTCTAATGCATTGTCAGATTAGACTTGCTCAAATTTTATGGAGGATATTTGCATTTGTATTTAATAGGAAATTGGTCTAAAGTTTTCTTTTCTGTGTGTTGTCTTTGGTTTTAGGAGTAGAATTCTATTGGTCTGATAAAATGTGTTGGAAGTATTCTCTCTCTGTCAATTTTTTGGAAAATATTTGAGTAGGATAAGTATTAGTTCATCTTTGAAAGTTTGGTAGAACTCACTTGTGAAACCATTTGGTTTTGGATTTCTGTTTTTTGGAAGAATTTTGATTACTGTTTTAATTCCTTGTTTGTGGTTTGTTCAGGTTTTCTATTTCTTTCCTCTCTGCCCTTGGAGGATTGTTTGATTCTAAAAATTCATCCATCTCATCTAGATTGTTGACCTTGTTTGCTTATAAATATTCATAATAATCTATAATTATCTTCTGAATTCCTGCAATGTCTGCTGTAACTTGTCCTCTTTCAATTTTGATCCTATTTATTTGAGGTTTTCCCTTTTCTTTCTTGGTGAGCTATGATAGTGGTTTGTCTATTTTGCTTATTTTTTTTAAAGAATCAGATTTTGGTTCATTGATATTTTGGATTGTCTTATTGATGTCTATTTCTCTCATTACTTTTATTATTTCTTTCCTTCTACTGGCTTTAGAGGTTTTTTTAATTGTTGTTCTTATTTTTTTTCCTAATTCCTCAGCATGAGAGACTAGATTGTTTATTTGGGCTCTTTTTTTTTCCTTGAAATGAGCCTGTATTGTTACATACTTCCCTCTTAGTACTGCTTTTGCTATAGCCCATATATTCTGACAGGTTGTGCCCTTATTATCATTTGTCTGCAGGTTTTAATTTTTTAAAAATTTCTATGATTTCCTCATTGATCTTGTGGTCTTTCATAGTATGTTATTCAGTCTCCATGTATTAACTGATTTCACTACCCTTTTAAAAAAATGTTGATTTCTGTTTTAATACCCTTATGGTCAGAGAACATGCTTGGTATGATTTCAATGCTCATGAATTTGTTGATACTTGTCTTGTAACCCATTATGTGGTTAAACCCATTTGTACTTGAGAAAAATATGTATTTGGCTTTTAGTTATGCAGTACCCTATAAATGCCTATTGGAACCCCATGGCCTAATGCTTTTTGTATAAGGTGATTGTGTCCCTATTTATTTTTTGTCTGGTTAATCTCTCTATTGCTGTGAGTGGGATGCTAAATCTCCAAACACGTATGTGTTTTCTCCAATGTTTATTTTTAAAGTTTATAGTAATTGCCTGATATATTTTGAGGCTCCTTCATTTGGTAAGTATATATTGATGAGTATTGTCCTCCTGATGTATTGTTCCCTTAATCATGATAGAGACTCCCTCTCTATCTCTTGTTACCTTTTTAGCAGGAAGTTCATTTTATTTCATATAATTATAGCTCTTCCTGCCTTATTTTGGGTCCCATTGGCTTGTAGAATTGCCTTCAAACTTTTACTTTCAGACTGTATCAATCCTTGGTCTCAGGTGCACTTCTTGGAGACTGAAGAAATTTGGATTCTGTTTTCTAATCTAACTGGATACTGTGTCTTTAAATTGGTGAATTTATCCATTAACAAAGAGTGATTATTGATATATGAAAATCTGTTACTATTGTTTTGTCTATAATTTTGTGGTTTTATTTATTTCCTTGCTTAGTTATTTTTGTTTGTTCCCTTTTTTTGGTTCAGATACTAAACTCCTTTCAGTATTTCTTGGAGGGGAGTGTCTAGTGGGTGTAAACTCCTTAAGATTCTGTTTGTCTGAAAGGCTTTATTTCTCCATCATATCTGAAGGAGAGCTTTGCAGGATAGAGATGCTAGCATGGTTTGTTTCTTCTGAGAGTCCTCTTTTCAACTTGTAGATGGTCATTTTCTCTTTGTATCTTCAGGTGGTCTCCATTGTATGTCCTTGTATATTTGAATCCTGTTGTAGTTATCATACGGCATATTAATATGATTAGGGCCAAATTTAGTGATCTTGTTTTACTTTCACTACTTCTTTAAAGATCAAATATCCAAATGCAGTCACATTCTGAGGTACTTGTGTTAGAGCTTTAACATATGAAGTTTGGGAGACATAATTCTGCCCATTCACCACAATGCCTGACATCATGTAGCCTTCTTGCAGCAGCCCAAGGATGAGTCTAACATAGTACCTGGGGGACCTCAGCAGTGGAAGAACAGAACCAGAAAGTCAGAGGCCTAAGGTGCACACAATATTCTATCTGCTGTCAAATGAATGATAAGTTTGTTCACTTGTCAATCTAATTTGTATTGTGAATTTCAAAGTCATCCTGGGGAGAGAAATTTTAAGCATTGTGAAAATTTAAGCAATTAGCATTTATAGGATTCCTCTGCAAGGGAGAGAGGGGAGCACTTAGTTTCTCCTTCTTTTGAATGCTACATTCTTTTCCCCAACAATGAGAACTTGCCAACAGTTACCAAGAGTGTCTGTTAACCCCTTTCATCTCTGACCACAGCTTCACGGGCACTCCATAGAGTGTGCCCAAGTTCCTCCCTCCACATCCATTCACAAATGCATTTTTTCCTGTATTGCAAATATTAAGAAGAAACAACACTATTGTGTCCCCTGCAACACAGCTTTACTATGTGTGTGTTGAATTTCCTTCAATTCTCTCTTTTTTTTTTTCCTGCCAGGCTTTATGTTGCATGGAGGGGATAAACAGTGACTAAGACAAATTCTCATCTTCAAAAAGTAGAGATTGCGCACATTTTCAATACAGAGACATGTGGTTGGTTCTTCCACAGTGAGAACTAGCAAAAATAATCACAAGTTGTTCTGAGAGCATATGGGAAGGGTAACCTACCAAATTTGGGGTTCAGGGAAAATTACCAGCGCAAGTGCTGACCTATTCTACCCCTACCCCCAGAGTCTAGAGTGGCAGATGGAGGGAGGACTCATTTCTACATTTTCCATATACCCAGAGACCACCCAAACCCTTCCAAGCCTGGTGCAGAAGAATTCCAGTCTGCTATGTCCCTCCTCCTCAACAGAGTCATTCCCAAGTTCAGTCTCAGCAAATTTCCCTCAGGATAAGGTAGCTGCCAGCTTCTTGGGGGAGGAATTCAAGCTGTGGAAAGAGCAAAGCTCTGATAACATCATGTCACACCCTCTAAAATGGTGTTAAGAAATACAAGAGGGAGGTGGCATCAGAAACAGAGAAAGTACAAGGAGGCCTAGGATGGTGCTGGGACAATCTGGACCCTACAGATTGCTCTGTGACATTGAATGTCATGCAGATCCATCTACAACAACACTTCCGGAGTCACTTATACCCTTCTCTCTGCCCATTAACTTATGGGTCTAGAGCTCTTTTCCAGCATCAATGGTGTTCTACTTGGCATCCTGAGTGCCAATCGTGCTGTGGCCCTATGTAGAGTATTGACCTTGGAACCTCTTTTTACCAAGGGCAGGGAATGTGTTTGATGTCCAGTTCAAAACTTAGAATCTGGATTTTCAGTTAATCTGATGCTTTTCCTCTAACTGCATAATTTTTGGTTGCTAAGAAACCCTCTTTTAATTGAACATTGGGTTGCATGGCTATAGTAACACAATACACCATGCAGCTGTCTGGAGAACAGCATAGTGTCCAAGTGACAGTCACCTCCTTTCCCACAACAGGCATATCATACACTAATGTCTTTCCAGATTTTTCTAACAAAGTGCTGAGACATTGATTTGTCATTGCAAATGCTGGGTTTCCTTCTCAGGCCTGTGACATGGCCTGGAAGCATGTGATCTGTGCCTATAACCAAACCCAGCTTTGTTTTATTGGCTGATATTTTGTGGGCTGTTAATTTGAATGAGCTGCTATCCTAATGATCAGATCATTATAATGGTGTGTTAGTTCGATGCAGCATAATGAAATATTGTTATATTGTTACTTCAATAGGGTTGACTCTCTATTACGGACCTTATCTCATAATCCCTGCTTAACAGAGGCATCCTTGGTTTCTTTTGTCATAAAGAACAAGTACCTGATTGAGAATCTCTTTGAAGAAAGGACTTTAGTGTCATTTAAAAGCTAAGATTAAAGTTTAATATTCCTAATAGTAATTGCTTTCCATTTTGTTTCTCACAACTGAGAGACATTGTTTGGATAAATCTCTAGGGGGAGGTGAGAGAAGCAGGCAAATAATCCCAGCTCTGAATGCCCTGATAAAATTAATGTGTTATTTCACTTTAGAGACTGAGAAAGGCTCATGCATTGTTTGCCAGGCAATTTTCTATCACAAAGTGTAGTGTGCTGTAAGATCGGGTTCACATCTATTTGCTAAGAAATCAGATGTAAGCATAGGTTGGATTGAGGGTGTCAATTAGTATAAGAACTCAAGTGGATGTTTTGTTTCTCACCTCAATGGGCTGATTTTAGTGTTAAAAATGTGGCCCAAATAACATAAAAATAGTTCAAAAGTTGGCTTTAAAAAATCTTTCAGTGTGTAGAAAGAGAGTTGTTTTAAAAAAATGGGAGTTATATTTCCTCTCTGTTCCCTTGCAAGCAGGTGGTATTCCAACTGTTACAGTGAAGGTTCTTTGATTACAAGCAACAGCAACTCTGCTAACCTAATCTGAAGAGAAGTTTAATAAAATTGGAGCGAGTAGCTCATAGATCAATCAGGGATCCAGAGTAACCTGTACTAGGCTACCTAAAGAACCTCTAAATCTGAATATATAGCTTCAGCTAGTTTCCATTTTTTTAATTAATTTGTTTGAGATACAAATATCAGGAGAGAGAAAGTTGTTCAACTGCTATACGAGACAATGCCACAGTTTCTACAAAGGAAGATGTTTTGGGATGATTTGATTAGGATGCGCTATGGCAAGAATTTTGCTTGTGAAGATTTTGTGGGTGTAGGTGTGAGGAGCTGATAGAATTTTTGAGACTTGTCACACCTGAAGTCACTTCTTAGTGCCAAGACTACATGTCCAACCTGTATAATAATTGACTGACAATTCTTCAAGATTGGAAACAGTAAAACAATAGATTCTTTCTATTCTGTCTTGTTTAAACATGTTCATGCATTTCCATAACTTATCTCTAGACAGTTTCTATGGCCTCAAATCATAGCCATTCCTTCTTTCTAGAGGTAGAATGATCTGTTGTGGCAAGTTAGAGGAAAGGGGTGGTCTTAGAAAGGGTTTACTCTAAGATAGATATGATGCTGCATGCTGTCACAGTCAATCTGAGACCACTGGGACAGGTGGAGATAAAAAGAGTAAACTGGGAATGGCAAATACTTGAGAATTATTATCTTGCTGAATAACAAACTACCTTCCGGCCTCTTGCTAAGTGAAACAATAAATGTCCTTTTCATTTAACCCATTTAAATGAGATATAGTATTATGTGAAGCTGAAGTATCTTAATTCACACTCTGGGAAATTGCTCAGTTGTTCTCATGGGGGCTGGTCCAACAGGAGTCAGGTACAGGATGAGGATCCCACAGATGCCTGTATCCAGCACTGTCTCTCTTTGAGCAATTGGCAGATCCTTGCTGCTTCCATCCTCTATCTCAACCCTCTTTGAAGAGATGGATCAGCTAGAAATGAAGAATAGGAGATTTTCATGGAGGATATTGATCAATTGTGGGCTGACTTATTTGTGAGAATGCGGCTCCTTGCTGTCCTGGAGGGGTGCGAGGAAAGCTGCTCTTCCGCTATGTCTGTTACTCATCCTCGGTGTCCTACATTACCTCTCACCACTGTTGAGAAGATGCTTGTCATCTGTCCTCATGCTAATCCTCACCCTGGTCTCTGGACCAGTCTTGATTCCAAATAGGAGAGTTATACGAACTTGGCATCAAATCCCTTTTGCTGTCATGCAACTTTGACCTTGGGTCACAGCTGGTCTTCATAACAATATTTTTATTAGTTCCCAGAACTCATTTCTGGTTGTAAATAAAAATTCTGGAAACTGGATGCTGTCTATCCCCCAGACTAAGTTCCATCCGGGCAGCCACTTTCCTGGGAGTTGGGGAGGAAATTCTTGCATTGCGGGCATGATGATGGTTAAAACCCTGCTTCTTGTTGCCTTTCTTCTCTGACAACAGCAACTGCTCCCCCTGTTTGGGCTTCTGAATTTCTCCCGTTCATCATTGCCATTTTTCCCCTGTGGTGTGAGTGGGGACGGTTGATCTAAAAGAGACATAAACCTATGGCATAAAAAAAGTTTAATCAAGGGGCCTCCCCTGGTGGTGCAGGAGGTTGAGCACAGCACTGTGAGGCTGTCTGCAGCCTCTGCATTGTGGGTTCGATCTGGGCCAATTGCAGAGATCCCCACATGGCGCTGTAGAGCTCCCCTATCTTACCTGCTATCCCCTCAGCAGTGTATTTCAGTCAGACTGCTTGTTCTGTTCCCCACTTTGCCTCTGGTGAATCCTTTCACCCTCCCGCACATTTGGCCTATGCCCCAGTTCTTGTATGCATGAAGAAAATAAAATCTTAAAAAAAAAATTTGAAAAAAAAAAAAAGAGTTCAATTAAGAGTTTGTTCACTCACATTATAAAAACAATAACTTGAAAATGAGCTGGCCAGAGCTGCTGTGGTTGTTTCAAAGTTACTGAGGACTCAAGCTCCTTCTAAAACAGTGCTCACATATTAAAAAAACTAGCAACAACAAATGTTGGCGAGGGTGTGGAGAAAAAGGAACTCTTCTGCACTGTTGGTGGGAGTGCAAACTGGTCCAACCACTGTGGAGAGCTGTGTGGAGATTTCTGGACCTACTAAACATAGAGCTTCCATATGATCCAGCAATTCCACTCCTAGGTATTTACCCAAAGGACACAGAAACATCAATTCCAAAGAACACCTGCACCCCTATGTTTATAGCAGCACTGTTTACAATAGCTAAGCTTTGGAAACAACCCAAATGCCCAAAAATAGATGACTGGATCAAGAAGATGTGGTACATATATACCATGGAATATTACTCAGCATTCAAAAAAGATAAACACATGCAATTTGCAGCAACATGGATGGCACTGGAAGGGATCATGCTCAGCGAAATAAGCCAAAAAGAAAAAGAAAAATACCGGATGGTCTCACTCATAGCAGGAATCTAGAAAACTTAAATAAGGGACCAGGAAAACGAATAACTATAAGAAAGTGAAAATCAAAATCAACAAAAAACTACGAACCAGAGACACTTTTAGGGGGCGGGGGTGGGAGGGGGGGTTGGGGTCAGAATGGGGAAAAAAAAAAAAAAAAAAAAAAAAAAATAAAATAAAATATTTTAATGAAAAAAAAAATAAAAAAAAAATAAAACAGTGCTCAAACAGTAGTGCCAAGGGCAATGCCAAAAGGGGGACAGGGAACATCCTGGTCTGTGGGTTCTCACCCATGTGCTCAATTGCAAGATACCATTCAAGCTCAGGGTCCAACAGCAATGGGAATTATTTAACAAGCAGGAGATTGGGAAAAGGGAAGAGTTTCTAAGAGTACAGTGGCTGGCTATCTCACCCCAGAGAGTAGCCACAGTGTCTGCTAGTTCCAAACAAAGTCCACTCATGCCATATGACACTGTTCTTTAATGAGGACCTGGAGCTGGTGGCACACCGGTTAGCAATGCACCATGGTCCAACTTATAGTGGCAGCTGAAGGTGCTCACAGTTGGGGCTTCTGAGGTGACACTGCAGCATCCCACAGCACTAGTCTGAGGGCTGAGCTGGAGAGCACTGATGCCAGACCAGATAGAAACAGACTCAATAGCACCAGGAGTTGGTACCAGAGAACCAGTGTCAGTCAACAGCTCTCAAAGGTGGCCAGAGTTCCACTCATTGATCCATAGTGTTGGTCATCATCAGTCACCAGGCATGGTGTCAGAGTCATCAGGCATGGTGTCGGAGACACCCATGTTACAGCTCTTTGTGACTTATTGGTATGAACCAACAGCCAACAGCTCTTTGAGACTTGGTCTGAGGTTCCTACTGATCCTTGCAGCTTATGTCAAAGGCATGGTCAGAGGAAGGTGCAGTAGCTTCATGTCTGTGAAGGTCTATGGAGGTCTGGAGTTTTGGAAGTCTAGAAGTCTGTGGAGGTCTGAAGGGATTTGCTGAATCTTTCTTCTTTCTTTGGAGGTTGGCTGCTGACTGCTTCTCTCTTCAGAGGCTGGCTGCTGAGTGACGCTGGCTCCTGTCTTGCCTAGTATCCTCTTCAAGGGTCCCTACCCTACAAGCCTGGTTGCACCATTTTCAATCCTAAGAGTATGACTGGGTCTGATTAACAACAATCAGATCACTTCCATTTTCTTCTTTTTAAAAAATATTTATTTGTTTATTTATACATACAAGAACTGGGGTACAAGCCAGAGGTGCAGGGCGGGGGGAGGGGGTGAGAGGATTCACCAGAGACAGAGTGGAGAACAGAACAGGCAGACTGACTGAAATAAACTGCTGAGGGGAGCAGCAGTTGAGACAGGAGAGGTCTGCGCACCATATGGGTCACCCCCTGGCTGGCCGGGGATGGAACTCGCGCTGCAGAGGCTGCAGACAGCTTCACAGCACTGTGCTCAAGCCCTTGTGCCACCGGGAAGGCCCCACTTCCATTTCAATCTGCATAATTAGCTCAAGCTCTTGGCTGATAGCTGGAGAGCTTGAACTTAATTGGTCCATTTAACTTGAACCTGATTGGTCCATTTAACTTGAACCTGATTAGTCCATTTAGCTTGAACCTGATTGATCAATTTAGATCCTGTCTCCAGATACAAAAGGGGAAACCTGGTGACTGCCAAGATTTACCTGCACTGAATTCAGGGCAGACTCCTGGGCTGGTGAGCTCCAAAGAGCCACACGGGAGTCAGAGCTGCCTTCCAATTGTGTGAGAATGGGTGAAAGGCAGGGACACACTTCTGACTAAAAAGGTTTCAGGAGCCATTTAGTTCCCTCCCCACTTCCTCAAAAATTGGATTTATGTAGGACCTACACCTGGGAATCAGATTTTTTTGTCTGGACTTTGAACTTCCAAGAAATGAGTCAAAAACAGTGTGAGAGTTGAAAAGTAGAGTTGTCTGGCTTTCTGTAAGTGGAGCGCTCCTATGAAATCTCTTGAAATTTTTTTTTTTTGGCTTCAAATATTTTTTGGAGAGGGAGTACCACACTTTTACTCAATTAAGAGAAACATTTTTACAGTGCAAAGGTCTTTTATTTATTTTTTCACAACTGTCATGCCGTGAATTCATAAGGAATGGGTTCCAGCAGCTCAGGCTTCTTCCTACTGGTCTCACAAAGTGAGCTTCTCTAGGTAGAGCAGGCTGGCACTCCAGCTGAACCTAAGTATCTTTCTTTTTGAAATCTTTTTTAAGCTGAAATAGTGTAAAGTGAAGAAGCAATAATCATTGAATTATATGGCAAAATTTTGGAGCATATCTAGACCGCAAAAATACCCTACCATATCATATGAAATAACACATAAAATCTAAAGTCACACTGACATATTGTAAACTGGGAAGGTTATTGTAGGGCAAGGTAAAAAAGTATCAGGCTTTTCTGCCCTCCCGTCATTAGAATTGATGATGGATCCCTACGGTCCTGAATGCATGCCTGATGGTGGGCATCTGGAGTGGGTGTGGGCATACATATGTGGGTACATCTGGACTGAGACGGGACTTATAAGGGCAGCATCACTGGGATGCCAGCAGATCAAAAGACAGACTAAAAGGAGGAAGCAGAAGCCATAAGAGATTGCCAGAGAGCCCAGAAAGAGTAAAGATTCGCCAGGGGCTAATCTGGCCTGCCAGCCTCCTGGTCCCCAGCACCCCTGCCTGCTGTGTACCTGGTAAATCCCAATAAAGGCCTGCAAAAGCCACCGAAGGCTCCAGGACTCCTCCTTCACCTGTCTGCATAGGATAACAGAGCTCCTGCCCTGTGCTCTTCCTGCCGCTACACTTATGTTAAATACACAGCTTATATAAATTCATTCTTCAGGAAATAGCTCGGTGGGCTCATTATTTTTGCTTGGGGTGCACACACTGCCTCTAGAATAGGTCCTGCAAAACCAAATTAAATGCTATTATTGTTTATCTTTTGTTGTAGAAGTGAAAATCCTAGTCAGGTTTCTTTCAGTTATCAAAAATGGATACTAATGCGTACCTTTCATATAAACCAAGTGGTATTAAATGAACTTTTGACAAGCAGGGAATACTTGTATGGATGGTGGCAGGAGCCAGGGACATTGACCTCATTTGGAGCCAGCAATGGTGCTGAGTACCTACTGGTGTTGATTGGGACATTCAAGGAGAGGATTCTGTGGTATACCTTGGCTCTGTTTTCTGCTCTGTGCCTTCCAGGCCATTTGCCAGACCTTGTTCTCTAGTTTTGAACATTTCCATCCAGATTTTAAAAAAATCATAATATATAATAGAGTCTGTTAGCTACTATAATCTTATATTATTATTTGATAATCTTATATTAAATTCCTGTATAGCTTACATTGACAAAGGCTGTTATCTGTTACTTGCAACAAAGAACAGTCATGGGCATATATTACATTAGACTTCTTGTGTTAAGACTATTTATTCTCAGCTGCTTTTTGCCTTGGACTTTCCCCCTCCCTTAGTGTTTGTCTCTAACACTTCACAGAGAAAGTGGAAATTATCCTGGGTCTTGGATGAGAGAGAAGAAAAGGTGTCAGGAGAAAAAAAGCACTGTGAACAGAGCTGTGATGGAAGGAAGAAGCTGAGTGTGCATGTGAAAAGGTGACAAGAAGCCCCAATTCTAGTGGCAGGTGTACACTGGGGAGGCATGAGGAAGAGGGAGTGGGGAGGGGTCGGGAGAAAAATGGCATTACCTGCAGCAGAAACTGAAAGCCAGAGAAGACATCTGAATATAGAAATAACCTGAATAATCTTATTTTTAATCTCATTATTTTGAAGAATACTAGACTTGGGTTGTAAATGTTTCTTTTATGCTACATAACACAAAACAAAGGAATCTTTGGGTATAATGCAACACGTGTGATATGAGGTTGGATAAAATTCAGTCATCAGCTGTGGTCGATAAGTAGCATTTATAAACATTTTTCTGTCTGTCCTAGCAAATATTAAAAAATAAATAGAAGTTCTATGCCCATTAAACAACAAAAACCTAATTTTCTTTAGAAGAATCTTTCCTAAAGAGGAGCTTATTTCTCATACTAGAGATTATAGGCTGGAATTGCAAGCTGAGTGTCCAATTCACTTACAACTCCAGGGTTGGTTTCTTGGGCGAGCAAATTTGCCTCAAATGAAAGGTGTTAAAATGCTCTATTCATAAACAATAGAATTTTACTGCAATGTTTCTCAAAGTTTAATTCTCTTACAAATCACATGAATATTTGTTAAGCTGCATATTCTGATTCAGTAGGTCTGAGGTGAGGTCAGAGATTTTGCTTTTTTAACAAGCTCCCAGATGCTGCAGTGATGTTAGTCCCCAAATCTCTCTTGGAACACTACAGACTATGGCTCAGGATATTTCACAGTGAACCTGGATCTATGTTCTCTCCCCACTTGAGGCTTTCCCTCCCACGGAAAATATTTTGAATTTAATAAGAACTGGCATGTCGAGAGGAGCCATCTCAATCGGCAACGTAATTAAGTGTTTACAGCTGCACAGCAGGTCTGTCTCCTCACAACTGGGATTATCTCACTGGGGTCCAGAAATGGGGGGAAGGCAGAATGCATTATGATCCTCCATGGAAGCAGAACCCCAAATCAAATCAGTCAGCATTTTTGGATTTTACTTTTATTGAACGTACTAATGAATTGTTGTTCTTATTATTTTTCCTTTATTTCATCTTTTTCCAGATCAATTGTTTTGCTTTTATTTTAATCAATCCTTGCTTCTAAGCAAACACATTCTGAAAAACTTCATCTTTTAGTAAGGAAAATATATAGTGGGAAGAAATGAGGGTGGGGTTGAAGAGTGGTTCTTTTCTGTATAAAATCAGGGCTGAGTAAGCCAAGACCTGCAAATCTGTATCATGTGGGGAGAAGAAAAGAAAATTGAAAAAAACTTAGGATCACAGATACCAGCAGCCCTGGTTGTAGGTGAGGACTCTTCATAATAGGCTCAGCTAAACTGGGGACAGGTGGTTTCTCTTCCTCAGTGATCAACTCAGATGTGGACTAAGGTAAATTAGTCAGTTTTGCTAGTGAAGAAAACATCAATGTCAGAATCTAAGTAATAAAGCTAAGCCATTCTTTGAGTCTCCATTCTCCAGAAGTATAACATTTGAGCAGTGCTGGATGGGTGTGAGAAAAATACATTAGAAGTGGTGCTGCCAGGGCCTCCCCTGGTGGCACAGCGGTTGAGCGCTGGGCTGCGAAGCTGCCCACAGCCTCTGCAGCATCGGTTCGATCCCTAGCCACCGGCGAGGGTCCCACATGGTGCACAGACCTCTCCTGCCACGCGCTCTGCTCCCCTCAGCAGTGTATTTTGTCAGTCTGCCTGTTCTGTTCCCTGTTCTGGCTCTGGTGAATTCTCTCACCCTCCTGCGCTTCTGACTGTACCCAGTGCTTGTATAAATAAATAAAGAAATCTTAAAAAAAAAAAAAAAGAAGTGGTGCTGTATAGGGTAAAGAAAATATCAGGCTTTTCTGCCCTCCCGCCATCAGGATAGATGATGGATCCTTGTCCTGAATGCATGCCTGATGGCGGGCACCTGGAATAGGGTGTGGGCACAGGTAGATGGGATTCAGCTGAGCTAAGACTGTGCTTTTTAAGGGCAGTGTCACAGGGACGCCAGCAGCAGCAGCAGAAGCCCAAAGAGAAGAAGCCCGAAGCAGAAGCAGAGAAGGCCAGAAAGCCCAGATAGAGTGAAGATTTGCTGGGGGCTGGGAGGACTGCCAGCCTCCCAGCCCCCCAGAACCCCTGCCTGCCATATGCCTGGTGAACCCCAATAAAAAACCTGCAAAAACCACTAAGGACTCTGACTCCTCCTTTACCTGGTCTGCATGGGATCAGAAAACCTGCACTGTGGCCATTCCGGGCCCTACATGCTTCCAGGAATTAGGTGGATTTTGTTAGGGCACATATCTCATCAGAGGCTGGAAGAGCCTCTGAACTTGGGTGCCTAAGCCAAATACTCAGGAACCAGAAGACATCCCTCCTCTAGGCTGCTCAGTCTAATCACTCCATTTTCTAATATCACACTGTACCTAAACTTATTTGGGTTCACTTCTAAGTGAGGTGGTGCCAAGTTTTCCCACTCACAATCACAATGCCATGTGGTCCATGTACCACCAAAATTAGCATTATCTAGGAGCTTCTAAAGAATGTAGATATTCAGGCCTCCTCACCACAGACCTGAGTCAAAACATACATTTTAACAAGATCCCCTAGTGCTTCATGTCTACACTAATATTTGAGAAATTAGATAAGAAGATAAGTTGTTCTCTTTGAAGGTGTCCTTCCTTGGCCAACTTTGTGGACCTCACCCTGTGGCCTGAAAGGAAAGCAGATTCTTGATAAACTCATCCCCAAGATAGAAGGACCTCTTATGAGAACTCAAGGCTCTGAATCAACAATGTTTATAAGGTCTCATCCGCGTGCTCCAAATTGTGAGTTTGTTGACTGTTTTTTTACTTTAATATAATGATGTAAATACATGCTGTTGGATTTTCTTACTCCCTCTTCACTAGATGGTTCCAGAAATAGTCATCTAAAAGTCTTAGGGGAGTTGAGATGAAAACTTTTGGAATATGAAATTTTGATGTAAATGGGACTTTTGCTGGTGTTACTAATTAAGATTCCCTTCAAAAGTAGGCCAGCCCCGTGCTATTCAGTTTGCAGTATGTTTAGAATCCCTCTGTAAACACACAGAGGTTTGTACAAATAGAGAGGCTTTACTTTCCCATCATAAGAAGGGCCGAAAATAAATCCCAGACAACTCTCTAGAAGTTTTTTTTTTGCCAAAAAATCATGGAATTCATTGAGAGCTGCTTCACTGCACTCAGATACTATACAGGCAGGCCACTTAATTCACCATGGGTTTCACTCTATTCAAACTGCAGAAGGGAGGTCAATTTTGGTATTTGCTTTCCAGAGCACTTAAAGCTTTACATTTAGGTGATGCTAGTATCGATGTCGAGTAAATCAGGCTGCTATGTATTTTTATTAACGACTGTAGAAATCCTCCAAAGATTTTCCTTGCTGGTGTTTGTGTCCCTGTGCTCCTCTTTAAGATAGAAATCACGACAGTCAAGTCCTGACTTTTGTATTTTCATTTAAATACAGGAAAATGGGAGTTTCACCCATTTTTTTAAAATAAGGTGGAGGATGTGATTATGGGTGGCCAATATAATAAAAAATGTTAAGTAGCTCAGTGGAACTGGGGCTAGAAGTGGTAAAGTGAGCAAATGAAGTCAGCACAGTGCTTTGGTTATATGAACAAATGACCATTTATTGAGTGAATGACCAAGTACTTGTTTCTCCATAAGGACAGAGATTTGTCATGCTCATCACTGTACATTCAGAGGCAAGGCCTTTGTCTGATATGCAGATTTTTTTATATTTGTTGAATGTTTGAATGGATTAGATCATTCACCCCTGGGAGTTTACTGTTTAGACAGTCCATTTTGCATTTTCCATTTTACACTGCCTATGAAGTCTCAATACTTTTTACCCTTGATTATTTGATGGGATCTTCCAATACCTAAGTGCATCCAAGAACTATTGCTTTGTTAATTTCTTGTATATCTGATCAGGACATCAGAAGATAGGGTCAGAAATCCAGCTGTATCCAGTTTACAGACTGATTTTAAACAACAGCTGTAGAAAGTTTCCTTTGGCAATTTGTTGAGTGCTAATGTAAGTATAAACACATCTCACAAAAATTACAAACAATTTAACCTAGCTATTTAGCATAGCTCAGGTATTGTATGAAGATCCAATTGTGTTATGGCTTTAGAATTGCTTTGAATATAGAAGCCATATGAGAGTGAGGCCCTCAAATTCTGCCCAATCACTTTCACTCTGAAGTTCTGAGGCAGTTCGTGGGGTTAACTGCAGGAGTCACAGGGAAGGTATAATGCATCTAGCATGGATGATGGGTACAAGTGTGTCTCTTCTACTGCACGCAGGCTGGCAAGTAGAGGATTTGGGTCCTACCAGTGCTTCAGTATTGATGCCATACACAGGGAAAGGAAAAGACACATCTCAGTCTCCTTCCAGATTGGGATAGAGACATTATGTCTTGACACTGAAGTATCTTTGTTCAATTTGGAAGTGCTTTATTAAAAAAATAAAAAAGAATTTCTTATTGACCCTAGGGCACTGATAATCCCTCAATGTTTTCCCCATAAATTTATACTACCACTAACACTATGATGGGTGCCTGAGATGGAATACAAATCTGGCTTCCACTCCATGTCACACATTCCTAGCTTTGTGAACTTACATAATAACTTCAACTTCTCTGAGTATCAGGTGGTTAGAACATCATTACTTTGGGGGTAATTATATGCCACTTGACATATGCTTGCTGTATTGTGAAGATTTGGGACGACTACTGCTAGCATACAGTAATGACAATTGTTGCCATTTATTGAGCATCTACATTATTACTCTGACCTAAATTTTGAGAATTAACTGTATAGATTGCAAAAGGAGTTATTATTCTATGTGTTAAACTGCATACCATATAAAATTGAAGAGAGGCTGAACAATGCTTCTTTTTTCATTAGTCAATTTTTTCTTGAACTCTCCACTTGAATTATGAATTATGAATGTAGGCACACTTAACAACAGGCCAGTTCAGTATTGGTGCTTCCTTCTAGAGCTCACTCAGATAGAATCAGTGGCTAAATTTAGATGATTCTTAGTACGTTTGTGCGTGGGTGTGTATGTGCATGCATTTGTGTTTTGAAAAATTCCCTAGATAGATAATTCCATTATGCTTGTTTGCTTAGAATTCACCATTCAGAAAGCTGCATTGCTATATCAATTTGTAAAAAAAAGAAGCTCATAGAATTTACCTTTTGCCTCCCTGGTATCGCAGCGGGTTGAGTGCTGCGCTGTTAAGCTGTCCGCAGCCTCTTCAGTGCATGTTTGATTCCCGGCCGGCCAGGGAGAAACCCACATGGCATGGAAAACCTCTCCTGCCTCACCCCCTGCTCCCCTCAGCAGTGTATTTCAGTCCGTCTGCCTGTTCTGCTCCCCATTCTGTCTCTGGTGTATTCTCTCACGCTCCTGCGCCTCTGACCTGTACCACGGTTCTTGTATAAATAAAAATAAATCTTTAAAAAAAAAAGAATATACCTTTCCTTCAAATTTCTTTTTCAAAACACTTTGTAAGAATCTCAAGCTTAGAGAAAGTTGTAAATACAGTATTTTAAGGGAATTATTTGAGATCAAATTCTGACCTAAAGTTCCATCACATCTAAGTAGTTTAGTGTTTTTCTTAAAAACAAGGAGATTCTCCTGTATTACCACAATGTACCAACAAAATTAGGATATTAGCAGTGATACCTTCCTATAATCTAATCCTATGGCCTCATTCCAGCTTCACCAAATGTCCCAATAGTGGCCTGAGTAGCAAAAAGTTTCTATTCAAAGTCACACATTGTATTAAGCTGTGCCACATTAGTCTCCCAGCCTGTAACAGTTTCTCAGTCTTTGCTTGACTTTTCAAGATCTTGCCATTTTGAAGATTATAACCCTTTGGAATGTAGAATGCCCCTCAGTCTGAGTTTCATGTGTCCTAATAATTAGATTTGGTCATGTATTTTTTTTTAAAGTTTAGATACTTTTTTTTTTTATATAGAGGCATGCTTTCTTTCTTTCTTTCTTTATTTGTTTGTTTTTGTTTATACAAGCGCTGGGTACAGTCAGAAGCGCGGAAGGGTGAGAGAACCCACCAGAGCCAGAGCGGGGAGCAGAGCAGGCAGAAGGACCGAAGTACACTGCTGAGGGGAGCAGCGGGCGGCAGGAGAGGTCTGCGCGCCATGTGGGACCCTCCTCCGGTGGCCGGGGAGCAGCCGGGGATCGAACCGTTGCCGCAGAGGCCGCGGGCAGCTTCGCAACCCAGCGCTCAACCGCTGCGCCACCGGGGAGGCCCTAGATACTTTTTTTTTTTAAAGATTTATTTTTATTTATTTATACAAGCACTGGGTACAGTCAGAAGCATGGGAGGGTGAGAGAATTCACCAGAGCCAGAGAGGGGAGCAGAGCAGGCAGAAAGACCAAAGTACACTGCTGAGGGGAGCAGCGGGCGGCAGGAGAGGTCTGCACGTCATGTGGGACCCTCGTCCGGTGGCCGGGGAACAGCCAGGGATCGAACTGGCGCTGCAGAGGCTGCGGGCAGCTTCGCAACCCAGCGTTCAACCGCTGCGCCACCGGGGAGGCCCTGGTCATGTATTTTTTGCAGGAATATCAGAGTGATAGTGTATTCTTCTCAATCCACCCGTCTAAGAGGTACACAAATTCAATTTGTCTTACTAATAGTAAGATCCTCATATATTTGATTGTGGTGTCTGCCAGGATTCTTTACATTAAAATTATTTCTTTATCATTTGCTATTAGTAAGCATTTTGAGGGGAATAATTTGAAACTATGTAAATGCCATGTTACTCTATAAGCTTTCAAGTAAGTATAAGCTCTATACTTACTCTATAAGTATCTATTTGTATCAATATGGGCTTATATTTTTCTTTGTGTTTATTGGATTATTTTGATTTTCTAATTGTCTCAAATTTGGCAGATAAGAGGCCTTTCAAACTCATTTCTGTGTTACTTTGATATGTTCCCAATGAGATTTTGAAAACTGTCATCTTTTCTGGCTTAATTAGATGTTCTCAATACATTATTATCTTTCCTGTCCTAGCCATAGAATCATCTGTTTTTCCAAGGATCCCTAGTTCCTTTTAGTGGAGGAGAGTATTTAGAGGCCCAGATTCAGATTCTGTGGGTGTCCCCTCATTTTGGAATATTGCCTTCTCAAAAACCAGACAGGGTATATATGTGTGGAGGCAATATATGAATGCACATGCAAACACATACACATGCATATATATATATATATATATAATATACACACACACATATATACACACAGATAGAAATACATATATTTGTACACATACATATTTACTTCTACATTTACTTCCATATCTACATCTAGGGTTTTAAATCTACTTATTTATCCATCTATTTTTGAAAACCCCAAGGAATCATACTAACTACAATATCCCCTCACATAAAGCCAATGATAGGCCCTTGAACAATGTGATTTTAAGTGAAACAATTTATGATGAAACTGGGCCTTCAAATAATGTCTTTTCAGTCAATATCACCAGGGAGTCTTTTTTCCCCCTCATCTATAACATCTTCTCACATTATAACGAAATGATGTTGAATAAAATGATATAATTTGAAGACCTGCTATACCTCCAATTGCAATTCAATACCATAGGATTCATTCTAGCTTCCTATTTCCCTATTTATAATCCCCTTTAAGGAAGTAAAAACCCAAGTACCATTGTCCTTAGCACATTTATTTATTTGATCAACCCCCTTGTATTTATATAACCCCATTGAAGTCATCCCCACATCTTCACGTCCTCCCACCCCCGACCACTCAGTTTCCAATCCCTTGAGCTGGGATACTAATAATACTGCTATACTCCTCTGCTTGTGACCTGTTTATCTTGCTTGAATTCTGACACCCCTGGCAGGTGACTCTTTAGTACAGGTGTCCCCATCATCCTCTTTGGCTTCTCCACCCTATTCTGGGCCATTGTGGCACCTTCCCTCTATCCCTTGCTCTGCTTTGCCTTGTATAGTTCAGGATAGAGAAGGGATAGGAAAGACCATATCAGGGTTTTATGGTTTGGATTGTATGTCTTTTCTTAATGTGAAAGATTATTCCAGTTAGTTTGAATCACCCCTAAATTTGAGCTGGCTTCAATCTCATTATTCATATGAGACAGAAACCCCAAAGCTACACTAGGGTGCTTTTGCCATGGTATCAGTGGACTTGTATCCTCTGCAACCTGAGTTGCCAGCAGGATCAAAGTTTTCTCCCCCAGCTTCATCAATTGCTTATCTCCTGTTCTTGTTATAGTTCTCTTTGCTTATACTTCCCAAATCCAACAAGCAAACAAACAAACAAATATACAAAACTTTCTTTCATACCTTCTGCTGATGCAGTGGGAGAATATTTTAACACTATGGTTTCAGGTGAGAGAAGGAAACAAGCAAAAACAAGTCTTTTTTCATTCTGATACCCACCATGTCACTGATCCTCATTTTCATCTCTGGTTGATTTCTGATGTCTTACTGCAACCATCCCATCCCTAAAGGAAATCTCAATTCCTATTGGTAGTTAAGAGTTATTACCCCCTGCCTCTTTTTAGGGACGGATGCTGGGAATCTATGTTTTTAATCAGCACCCCAGTTTATTATTTTATGCATTGTATCCCAAGAAAACATTGCCTAGAGATAAGAGACAAAATGGACAACACCTGCATGCTGAGGCATTTTGCCCTCAGCCAATCCTAAGGTAATTTATTTATTTACCTATATACCTATTTATTTTTTATTTTATTTATTTATTTTTAAAAATTATTTATTTATACAAGCACTGGGTACAGTCAGAAGTGCGGGAGGGTGAGAGAATTCACCAGAGCCAGAGCAGACAGCAGAACAGGCAGACCGACAAAGTACACTGCTGAGGGAAACAGCGGGCGCGACAGGAGAGGTCTTCCACGCCATGGGGGTCCCTCGCTGGCCGGCCAAGATCGAACTGGTGCTGCAGAAGCTGCAGACAGCTTCACAGCGCAGCACTCAACTGCCTGTGCCTCCAAGGGAGGCCCTTTCTTTAAATACTTTAAATATCTCTTTCAAGTACCTTCAGCTTGTAATATTTCTACTGATTCCCTTGCAGGCTACCCTCTTCTCTCTCATAGTCTTTTTTTTTTTTTTTTTTTTTCAATTGAGGTAACATTGATTTACAACACTGTCTGTGACTCAGAAGTATAAGATCATACCTTTCAGATGTATGTCACCACATCATACCTACCACCAAGGTACCCAGAGTCCTCCACCATCATTCAATGGGCCTACTAAAACTCTTAGCTCTCTACTGTCTCCCTCCTTTACCTTCATTCTACACTCAGACTTCCAGGGTTTGTTATTGATTTGGTTTTGATTGATACTTTGTATTTTTTAATATTCCACATATAAGTGAAACCATGCAGTGTTTGTCTTTCTCCTGACTCATTTCACTTAGTTTTATTCCCTCTAGTTCCATCCATGTTGCCACAAATGTCAAGAGATCATCTTTCTTTTTTAATTGCTGAGTATTCCATTGAGTCTATATACCCTATCTTCTTAACCTACTCATCCGCACTTAGGCTATTTACATAACTTGGTTATTGTAAATAGTGCTGCAAAGACACAGACGTGCATACATCCCTTTGAATTAATATTTTTGCTTTGTTTTGGTAGATGTCTTGAGAGAAACTGCTGGATTGTAAGGTAGATCTATTTTTAATATTTAAAGATAACCCTCCATACTGTTTTCCATAAGATAATAGTAGTTCTCATCCCCAACAGTGTACAAGTGTTCCTTTTTTCTCCACAACCTCACCAACACTTTGTGTTTCTGGTGACTTGATATGAGATGGTATCTCATTCATGGTTTTGATTTGCAGTTCTCTCATGATGAGTGAGGAGAAGCATTTTTCATGCTAGGTCCAGACTGGTGCCTCTGTAGACTCCCAGAGCGTTGCACAAAAATCCCAACATTTCCTTGCTGCACAGGCTTTGTTTACTGTGGTTACTTCTTGTAGCGTAAGGAAAAATGTCAGGCTTTTCTGCCCTTCCGCCATCAGGATAGATGATGGATCCTTGTGGTCCTGAATGCACGCCTGATGGCGGGCACCTGGAATAGGGTGTAGGCCTAGGTAGATGGGATTCACCTGGGCTAAGAATGTGCTTTTTTAAGGGCAGTGTCACAGGGACACCAGCAGAAGCAGAAAAAGCCAAAAGAGAAGCTGAGAGAGAGAGAGATCACTGGAGAGCCCAGAGAGAGTGAAGACTTGCTGGGGGCTGGGAGGCCGGTACGCCTCCCAGCCCCCCAGCCTCCCAGCCCCCCAGCACCCCTGCCTGCTTTGTACCTGGTAAATCCCAATAAAAGACCTGCAAAAACCACTGAGGACTTTGACTCCTCCTTTACCTGGTCTGCTGGATCAGAAAACCTGCTCACTGTACTTCCTGCCCTTACACTTCCATTTATTGACTACACATGCTATGTGAAGGCCTGGAGGTCATGCTGGGGTGCATGTGTGGGTGGCTTTTCAGGCTTCTGAAACAGTGTTCCCTGAGGATAAAGTTACAAGTGATATGCCTGGAGGACCTACACTCTTGGTAGAGCAGGAAAGTGCTGAGCAGAGAAGCAGCAGAGATCATGCTAGGGCCAGGATGGCATTTCTGCAAGCTCTCCAAAGTGAGCACAGAGAGCCCTGGGAGTCCTGGGAGTGCAGAGATTGCCTGGGGGATGAGCAAGTGATTCTTTCCAGAGCTGGAGACAGTCACTGTTCACCAGTGCCCTTTATTGAACAGACTATCCTCTTACTGAGAAATGTGCACCTTCCCTTCTGGGTAGGGGCCATGGGACAGCACAGGGGACATACTGGGGGTAGGGTGGGTACACCTCCTATCGAACTGGCACAGTTCCTCAATGTTTTTCAGCCTCTCTTACCCTTTGCAGTGGTTTCTGTCTTCTGTCCTCCCTGCTGAGATGCCTGTCCTCACATCGCCAGCTCCATTCCAGACATGGCTGCTCCCACCAGCTGCCTAGTCTCAGTGTCCCTGAAGGAATAATGACACAGGATCCTGTCTGCCACTTTCTTCTGACTCCTCCTTGATGTTTTTAATATTCTGTCATTGTCTTTGATTTCTATCAGCTTTATTGTAATGTCATGTGGTGTGTATCTGGTAATATTTTGTTTGGAATTCTTTGTGCTTCTTGGATCGGAACGTCTGACTTGTTTCCCAGTTTGGGATGATTTTTACTATTTCTTTAAATAAATTTTCTATACCTTTCCTTTATCTTCTCCTTTTGGTACCACTATAATATAGAGATACTGCTCTTTAAGTTGTTCCAAAGTCTTTTACACTATTTTCATTTTCTTTGTTTTTTTTCTCTGCATTGCTTTATGAGTGTGTTTGCCAATATTGTGTGTTTGAGTTTTCATGTATCTCCATTGCTTCTGTTTATCTGATATTGAGGCCCTCAATTGTATTTTTAAAATCAGGTACAGTGTTTCTTAACTATTATTTCTAATTATAGCTACCTCATATTTTCTTTATTTTTATTGTCTTATTGTTTTATATCCTTCATTGTTTTTTTGAGTTCCATAAGCATTGCTAGCACTGTTACCTTGAACTCCTGTCATCTTCTGCAGTTCTGCTAGGTTGGGGCTCCTCTCAGGTTTTTTTTTTTTTTTTTTTTGCTCTAGAACTTGTGGTGTGTTCTATTCTTTTCACAATTTTAATTTTTTGTGTTAGTGGGCAGAATAAAGAGTACCCCAGAGCCCCTAAACTTTCCTGCTCTAAATGGATTCTGCCATCTGCCAAATAAAGACAAACATTTTCTTAGTGTGGGTGACCTTCAATAGAAAAGAACTTTAATACAACAAGTGTGCCCTGATTAGTGTGCAATAGAGAGAAGAGAAAAAATATGGTTTCCAAGTCAAGCACCCAAAGCTACCCATCCCCTTGTGGGTAAATGCCCAGGCAAACAGGGTTGGCCAAAGCAGGGCCACTGAGGTCTGAAAGCCTGCCACAGTCTAAAGCACCTTTTGGTGGGGCCCCCTAGAAAAGTGGCAGAAGATGTGAGGCAAGTCTCAAAGGATAAAAGCAACATCCAAGTCCAAGTCAAGATAAAGGTTGCCATTGGCAGCCTCCTCACAGCTCTCTCACCCTTGTGTTTTCCAAGTGTCTCCTTCCATGCTCCATGGAAGGAGCATGGTACGAAGTCCATGGTACAAAGTCCAAGGCCAAGAAAAAGCACAACTTTTTTCTTCCTCTTCCTTCTTAAGGTTCTCCCTGCTCAGCTCCACTCTTCCTTGGGTGGGGCAGGGAGCCTGGAACCTCTCCTTTGTATGGGGATTACACTGTTACGATTGTAATAGGGATAAATCTTCAGACTATGGTATGTAAAACCAGGCCCCCCCAGCTTGTGCAGGGTAGGATTGGCACTTTTCGCAGCCGCATAAGTGGCTGGAGTTATTGGAAATGCGGTAGCCATTTTCTGCCTGGCCTCAGATGCTGCTTGTGGGCAGTGTGACTGCAGGTGGTGGGCATTTCACACCCCACCCCCAAGTGGCCCCACTGGGGCGCAGACCACAGGCAGAGCCCAGCAGTGATGGCAGAAGGCAGTGATTCTCCCACCACGCCGCCCCAGGGCATGCAGCCTGGGACTCAGGACTGCAGGGAAGAGCACGCCCCTGCTGCAGAGCAGCCGCAGTGCTGAGGCTCCTCCAGCTGCAGCCTGTAGAAGAGGCCGTGGATTTGGTGCCTGGATCGTGGAATGAACTGATCAGGTGTGAGCTATGAACTGATTGGTAAATGGCCCAATAAGCTGAAGGACTGAAAATGCTCCCATCAGACCTGTAAGTGAGGGGGAGGGCAGGAGAGAGGATATAAGGCTGGGTTGGTGCCTGCTGGGGACAGATGCTCAGACTTTCTCGTGCTCGCTTTGGGAAGGACATTGCTCCTGGCTTCTTAGGTGAGGCTCAGACTCAGGCTCTTGAAAGGACACTGTTCCTGGTCTCTGAAGAAAGATAAAGAGAAGCGGAAAAGCTTCATAGAGGCCAAGCCTGCCCACCTGCCTACAGACTGTTTCTTACATTGCCTGAAACGTGCACCAAAGGCCAGGGCCTGGTGTCTCATGCTTTTTATTGTTGGTGAGGACCAAAAACTCACAACAGGCTGTTTGTGAAACAACGGTGTTTCTGACTCTGCTGCCTAGTGACTGGCACTACTGGCCAGTGCTGCCCAGTACTGCTGATGGGTGACCAGCACTCTGAGTCCAGGTTGCCCCTGAGCTGTTAATCACTTGGTACTGCTTCCTGGTGCTGCTGCTGCTGCCTCCGTTGCTGTCTGGTCCAGCATCGGGTGCTATCCTTCCCGACCTTCAGACTGTGGCTGCGGCTGCTGTGGCGTCTTTTTGGCAGCGCCATCTGTGAGCACCTCCGCCATGGTGTGTTGGATCCTGACCCCCTGCTTGCTGGTGTGCCATGAGCACCAGGCCCTCCTGGCCAGGATGGCGCCATCTGGGACGAGCAGCCTTTGGTTTGGGACTTCTGGAATCTATTGAGGTGAGCTATCTGGCCACCTATGGCCTATAAACTGTTTCCCCTGTTTTATAACTCCATTGTCATTCCCTGAACCTGCAATTGTGTGCGTGGGTGAAGAATCTGCAGTGATGTGTCTTTTGTTGGGCACTGTTCTTTGAACTGATGTAGCACCCCCTAGAGCCCCGGCTATAGCTCTGTTTCATTTGCACCTGTTGATGGAAGTTGATGACTGATACCAGAGAGGAGTAGTAGGCATAGGAGTGGGATTGGAGCAATAGGACACCAAATGATCACCCCTGGAAAACTAAGGAATCCAAACTTCCTACTGCGCTGTGGGTGCCAGGATTGTGTGGTGTGTTTTCACAATGATCCCCTCCTCCATGTGAGCTACTTGCATTTAGTGTCTTTTATAGTCTTGTGTCCATTTCCTTTCTAGGATTTTTTTAAAGATTTATTTATTTATACAAGAGCCGGGGTACAGGCCAGAGATGCGGGAGGGTGAGAAGATTCACCAAAGACAGAGCGGGGAACAGAACAGGCAGATTGATGAAATACATTGCTGAGGGGAGCAGTGGGTGAGACAGAGGTCTGCTAGCCATTTGGGTTGCTCCAAGGCTGGCGGGGATCCAACTGGCACTGAAAGGCTGCGGACAGTTTCACTGCGCTGTGCTCAACCGCATGCGCCACCAGGGAGGCCCCTTTCTAGGATATTTTTAAGCACTAAATGTTCTGGGCATGGATTATAGTTGATATGGGGAGTTGTTCTCTTTTCTTTTTCAGAACAGTCTCATCCTTGAGTGTTTGTTCCTGTTATTGATAGGTGCTTGAGTTCTAGTTTGTTCAAATATTTATTTGTTTTGGTTATAGTCCTGGGGTAGGGGTTGGCAGGTATTTTATCTCAGGTTGTGCTTCCAGTGGTAGCCTCTTCTGTGAGACCCGGGTGCTCAGACCTGCTTCTCCCTGCCAGTTAGGGCGCCAGCTGTTCTGTGTTGAGAGTCTCAGTAATCCTTGCTCTGCACTCTCACCCCTGCAGCCCTCCAATCTGTGTGCCAATTCGTGCACCCCATTATCCAGTGAAGTGCTGGATCTCAGCACTGTTCCCGAAGTTGGCAAGTGCATGAGTCAATAGCTGTAGGCAGTTCTGCACAGTAGCCACCTCTCCCTTATGTAAGTTGTACTGCTCCGTATCACTATAAACAAAGTTCACTTAAAGTTTTTCCTACCCATTTTGGCTAGACTCTTACTCCTAGTGTGTGCTGTGGTTGTCTTCTTTTCCATTAGGTGGGTTTTTGGCTTTACCACATACTCCTTTTGGGTGAGTTATTTAAATATCTGGACTTACCTCACGTCACATGTGACATGTCCTAGATTGGACTCTGACAGAAGTCACTGTCCCAATTCGCATCTATACTTTGCTGCTCACTCTTTTTTGTCTTGCAGCATTACCCATCCACTTCCCACTAGGACTTTTATATTTAAAAGTATGGGCATGGCTACTTGTGTTTGAAAGTGTGAAATCAAAGTTGATGTTTGGTAAAAGCTTCCTGAAATAATAGGAACTTTTGACTGTCATTTTCGCATAATTTCTTTCAAAAGCATTACTGATGTATGAGTAAGTGTTGATGTAGGCAATGCCTTTTGAAGTGGGAGGAATGTTATTTACAAAATCCTCTTAGTTGTTGACGTTAGCTTCTTGGATTTTTTTCCATTTTAAACAAATCTTAATGGAACAAATGACATGACAAAATACTCTGAAAGCATTTGAAACACGAGATCCACCTACACACACCTTCAGATATCATCTCGTCAAGTTTAAATGCTTGTTTTCAGTGGGTGTCTCCAGGGTTGACTCACAGCTCTACTGCAGAGCTGACTCTCAATGAGCCCTCATTCCCCACACACTTTCCTTTCTTTCCTTGATGTCATCAGGTGAGGCAAAGCAAGTGCCCTCTCCATTGTTCCCAACCCCTTGAACTTCTCTCAAATGAGTCTGGCTTTTGAATGGTGCCTGGAGGGAAGAATTTCCCAGCGCTAGATTTACATTATTTTCCTGCTGTGCTTTAGATATCATCTTGAAAATTCCATTCTCACTATGAGAAGAGAGAGTTTCCAGAAAATAAAGGGGTTGAAAATCCATCTCTCTGCACACCTGTAATTCCCACTCTGCTTCACTGTTAATGAGTCAGTTGAAGAATCAGGCCAGTCGAAGTTAGTTAGAATGACCTTCTTTGGATGTATCAAAGATGACTTTTTTAAAAACCCAGTGAGAAGAGCATGGGGCTCCTTCAAATTGCTTCATTCCTCTCTCTATGTAGATGGAAAATCTTAGGAGGAAGGTAAAGTATTAATTTTGGGTATGTGGTCTTAGGAGTCTGTAAGCTGTGTAAGCTGTGGCTGTGAGGGAGAGAAATATGGTTAGTAAAATGGCATGGATAATAGTTCAAGGAATGGGATAATAATACAGGCATCAATTGGGAAGAAAGGGAAGGCATATTCCTCAAGCTGGGGAAATGCAGCATCTTGAGAACATGAGCACTCAGAGCTCCTTTGGGAAGCTGGGTCCTTAATTGTCATAATTTTCACAAAGCTAAACCGATAGAATGTGAAGATAGCAAAATGCTTAAATCCAGTTCATTCAAGTGTGTCTTAAACAATCCTTGGAGAGCTCCTCAGAGAAATGATCATTGTGGTCTGATCATAATTTTTTTTTCATCCACAACAGCCATTTCAAATTTATTGATGGATTCATGATTTTCTTCTTTGATCTTTGTGATGTGACTTAGTACAAACTTGGGGAAAAAACATTACACAAATTGGGATTGAAGCTTTCGTCACATTTAGATGAAATAATTCTATTTATTTGTCTTCCTTTGCTTTCCTTTTCTAGGTGAAGTAATTTTAAATCCTTGGGACTGTGAGGTGGGACAATATCTTCTGTTCATCCATACCCCCTGGTGAGTGAAGTGGCCTGGAGCCTCCCCCCACCTCTTCTTAGCTTCTCAAGGGAAGACCTTCTGGGCTGCAAGTTCCACGTGCCTGACTTCCTACTGGACCTGCCTCCAGGATTCAGTTTGCCTAAGATGTCACCATACCCCTTTCTCCAGAAAACCACCTTTCTGTTTCTTTTTTTGGCTAATTACATCACTAGTGGCCCACTCTTCCCAGCTGGGCACCTGAGGTTCCCTTTCAGTAGCCCCTCCCGCCCACAACTGGGCAACCACCAGATTGGGCAGCAACCGTCACCCATCCTCAGATGCTCGGCTTCAAGGTGACAATGGTGACAGCGCCATCTGTGACATGGACCTTGAGAATGCGCTATGGACACCCAGCTGCCAGACGTGGGGGCATGGGGTATCGGCCCCTACACCTTCCACTCACAGCTCCCCTCGCCTCCTCCATAATCACTGTTCCCAAACTGGTGACAGGTCACCAAGAGCTGGCTAACGTGGGTGGAGTGTCCAGCCCATGCCTGCTGTCAGAGTTAGCTGCCCTTCACCTTGACACAGCCTCCTGAGCTGCATGAGGCACCTGTGCGTGGCTCTCTCCTGCCCCCAACTTTTCTCACCTTGAACCCCTGAATGGCTCTTTCCTACTGCACTGCAGTCTACTCTCCTCTCCTCACCTTCACTGTCACCTCACAGGCCCACTATTTTAAGTGCAAGGCATTTCTTGAATATCTTTCATACACTCTCTCCCTATGAGCCTTGCCCTGTGGGGCAGCACCCTCGACTCTGCTCCTGCCACTAGGCTGACCTTCCAACTCAGTTCTCTGTAGAGACTCATTGAAAATGCCAGTATGGTCAGCTCACTGTCACCACTGAGTCACTGTCAAGTGAGGTCCTAACCCGATGGCCCTGCCTGGGCCCTGCTGTCATCTGTCTCCTGTCTTGTCTCCAGGAGTGATACACACCTGCACACCCACCCATCACCACACTACCCCTGCCTTGTGATAGACCAGGAGGGATGGAGATGCTGTGGTACTGCCCTGAGTGCCCAGTGGCTTGGGGAGTAACCCGCTCCCGGGAGGTGGGGCACACACCTGCCTCAGCCCACACGAGCTCCCGGTCAGCAGTGAGACAAGGCAACCAGTGGCCCACTCTGGATGCACAGCAGACCAGCGTCTGGACTGAGATGCACAGCACTGTTACAGGGGTACCAGTAAAGGAGGCGGTACCTCGAGTTTCTTTGTGACCCGGAGGGATTCCATGGAACATCTTGGTTTGCAGTGAGAAGCTTTTGAATCTCTTTGGTTTGTGGAGATGGAAGCGGGAGGTTTGCTTTTATTCTAGCTAAAAGCTCTTTTTGGGTTTCATTTCCTTCTCCAGGTGAAGAGATAATCTGCTTAAGCATTCGTACTGATTATCCATCTCTGGGTATTTCTTCAGAAGTTCTTTTATTCTAAAGCACTTCCCTCTCAGGAAGGTGTCTTCCATCACATACTGACGTTTTTCCACATTTGACCACCGCTTTGTGGTTGTGCTGGTCCTGCTTTTTCTGTAATTCATCTTTTGCTTTATTTAAATCCTCCTGAATACACGAAATCTGTGTTGTCTTTTCTGAAAGTCTCTCTCTGAGTTTACTGATAGTTTCCTGGTGCTCCTTCAAATGTACATAAGCAGTTTTCAGTTCTCCTTGTGTTTCCTGATCCCTCGTCAGGGCTCCCTGCAGCTCTCCCCGAAGCTGGTCTCTCTCCAAGATGAGCATCTCTTCCATTCTCCGGAGACGATCCCTTTCTCTCGTTACAGATTTCATCTCTTCAAGGTTCTCATGCAATTTCTGAGCCAGATTTAAGTTCTCCATTTCCATTTTACCCAGGGTTAGACTTTGGGTCTTGAGTTGTGTCTTTAATCGCTCCATTACAGGCATTTTTTTCTGTGTCTCACTGACAGCTTCTTTCAACTTAAGAAGCTGTTGTTCATTTGACTTCAGTTCTTGAATCTTTTCTTGTAACTCGGTGTTTGTGTTTTCTAGATCCACCTGCATACTTGATATTTCATCCGTCTTCTCTGAGAGCACCCCTTGGAGTTTATCTATGGTTTCTTGCTGCTCTTTCAGACACATGTAAACAGACTTCAGTTCCTCTTGTGTTTCCAGGTCTTTGGTCTTGGCTGCCCGGAAGATCTCCCTGAGCTGTTCCTGCTCTGTCTGGAGCGCCCCCTCTGCTCTTCTCAGGCCATCTCTTTCCATGGTGATAACTTCTATTTCTTTAAGGTTTTCATGAAGTTTCTGTGTCAACCGTAACTTCTCTGCTTCCAGACCTCCCAGGGTAGAGTTCTGGGCCTCCATTTCCTTCCTCAGTTGCTCTGTTTGGTATATATTTTCTGTGAGACAATGTTTTGCCTCAAGAAGTTGATGTTCTTTTTCCTGGAGTTCTTGGACCTGTGATTTTAAGAAAGAATTTGTGTTTTCTAAATCCATTTGTATACTTGATATTTCATCTGTCTTCTCTGAAACCATCCCTTGGAGTTTATCAATGGTTTCTTGCTGTTCTTTCAGACTCATGCGAGCAGTTTCTAGTTCCTCTTGTATTTCCAGGTCCCTGCACACAGCTTCCCGAAGGCTCTCCTGGAGCTGGTCCCTCTCTGCTCTGAGGATCTCCTGCAGACTCCGGAGGTCATCTCTTTCTTTGCTAACAGACTTCATTTCTTCTAAGTGTTCGTGCAGCTTCTCCGTCTCTGTGTCCTCCAGAGTAGATGTCTGGGTCTCGCGTTGCTGCCTCAGCCGCTCCACTTCACACTCTGCGGCCTGAGCCTCGCTGACAGCTGCACCCTCCCCAGGCTGACGCTCCTGGGTTCTGCCCTGTAATCCAGCATCCAGGTCTCCTGGAGACCCCGCCTCTTGGTCTGTCTCCTCTGACAGGGTCTCTGCATCAATAGTTTCTTGGGACTCCATCAGAAGAACACGAGTTTTTAGCTCCTCTTTGATTTTCTGTCCTTTAGCTTCGATTTCTTCAATATTTTCCTTGAGCAGGTCTCTCTCCTTTCGCAGGGCCTCCTGCACGCCCTTCAGTTCATTTCTTTCCTTAGTTATAATTTTTATTTCTTCTTGACTTTCCTGAAGCCTCTCCATCAGCTCGAGCCTCTCGCCTTCCACACATTGTAGTGATGTGTCTCTGGCCTTAAGAAGCTCCTCTAACTGCTCCACGTGGCTCATTTTCTCCTGAGTCTCACTGCTTTCTTTGATGGTAGTAAGTTGTTCTTGTTTCTCATGAAGCTCTTGGACCTTTTTCTGTAATTCGTTGTGGGCTGTTTCTAGTTCCTTCTGCATGCTTGACAGTTCGGTTTCCCTCTCGCAAAGAGCCACTTTCAGCTGATGAATGGTTTCCTCATGTTCTTTCAGGTGATGATGAGCAATTCTCAGCTCCTTTTCCGTTTCTTGGTGTTTAGCTGTGACCTCTCCCAAGTTCTCTCTGAGTTGGTCACTTTCAGCCTGAAGGGCTTCCTGCAGCCCCTGTGACAAGCTGAGCCTTCCTGCCCCCAACTCCGGGAGAGTTGCACCCTTGACTCTGAATGGTGCCTCCGATGCCCCCTCCTCACTCGTTGTTTTCTCAGTCTCACTGCCTTTTTCTTCCATGCTGAAGGACAGTTCTTGATTTTCTTGAGATTCTTGGGCGTCGGCCACGGGCCCTCTATTGTCTTCTTTCAGCTGCTCACATTCGGCTTCAAGTGTCTCTTTCGTCCTTTGCAGGTTGTCTCTTTTCCTCTGTTGGAGATTTTCTTTCTCTGGGGCTCTCCTGCAGTCCCACGCTGGCAAGCACGGCTGAATTCTCGGTTCCGGGTGGTTCTTCCCAGGTCGCCTGTCCATCCACTGTCTCCCGGGTCCGGTCGACCTCACTCACGCCAGCAAGCAGCTCCTGCTGCTCGGGAGGCTCTGGGGTCTCGTCCTCCCGCGACGCGCGGGTCCCGCAGGGTCCTGAGGGGCGTGCCCTGCAGCCCCGACCTCTTCGCACGCAGCCCAGGACTGCCGCGGACCAGCACAGCAGTAGACGATGAGGCCACCTCAGGGTTGAGAGAAGCGTGCAGGGTGGTCAGGGCGTTGGCGAAAGAAATGACAAACAGACACACTTCAAGAGTGAAAATCTGAGTGTAATTTTCTTTGAGTTTGTGACCAGTATATATATGTTTTCCAAAAGCACAGGAATGAATATCAAAGAAATTAGCTTGCTCATGGGCTCAGTCTATCACCATCAGGGAGGTGATCTATAACAAACAATGACCATTATAGAAGAAAGGAGGAAGTTTAGAAAGACAGATAAGGGATTAAAGTTTGTAGTTCTAGAAAGATGGGAAAAGATTTTTAGCATTCTTTTTAGTGGTTCTTGGTGGTCGTTATCTTTTGATAAGCTTCTGCCTTTTCAGGGAACTTCCGCTGCACTTCCTCTGCTTCAGGCTGTGGTCCCGCCCCCCCCCCCCCCCCACGCACGTGCGCTGGTTGCCCAGCGGGATCTAGGGACCGTGGCGAAAGCCATTCCTAAAGATCACTGCGGGGGGGAGGTGCAGCAGGTAGGGTTTTGCTGTTCTTCCCCTGCGCGCTGGTTGCCCAGCCGGACCTAGGGCCGGTTAGCCTTAAAGGTCACTGCAGGGGGAGGTGCAGCACAGGACGCCAGGAACGCTGGAGCGACTGATCATAATTCTTAACAGGGTTGAGTTTCAGACAGGTGTGGAGAGCAAACTATTACATTTTGAAATTAGACAGCTCATGATATAAAGTCCATTATTTGTATACAAACCTTCTCCCTTTTTTTAAAAAAAGATTTATTTATTCATGCATATAAGAACTGGGGTATAGGCCAGATGCATGGGAGGGTGAGAGGATTCACCAGAGACAGAGCAGGGAACAGAACAGGCAGACTGATGAAATACACTGCTGAGGGGAGCAGCGGGCAAGGCAGGAGAGGTCTGCCATGCCATGTGGGCTCCTCGCCGGCCAGCTGAGATCGAACTGGCGCTGCAGAGGCTGTGGACAGCTTCACAGCGCTGCGTTCAACCGCCTGCACCACCAGGGGAGGCCCTAAACCTTATCCATATTGGCGAAGAGAGTTGGTGGGCCAACTTGCCTTGCTGGATTTTCCAACACGAAGGACCATAAGACATACCACTTTGCCAGACTGACAGACTAAAAGGCCTGGGAACATTTTCTTGTCCCTGTTGGTCTATGTACTTTGATGTACTTCCTAGGGCCTTATTCCCTTCTGTGATGAGAAAATAAATGTAATAACAAGTCTTGTAGAAATTCATCTTTAAATTACTGATTATGTTGCTTAAGAATCAATGCAAGAAACTACCAAGCAGTGATGGGTAGCCATCATCATTATTTTAGATTCTTAAATATTTCTGGCATTGACTGGCTCTGAGTGCCCTATGTTTCTATCTTTAGGCAATACTTTTAGTGTTCAAGTATTGAAGGCATTAAATGTAGCCTGGGTCATATAACAAAGGCTTGATACCTTTACTAATATTGTTTTATAGGCTAATTTATTACTTTAGTTAGCCAAGGCAAACCTCAAAAGAAAGGCACAGGGAACAGTGGGTCTAAGTGGGTCACAGGAGGCCAGCCACCCAAGGCAGTTAGTTACTCCAAAGTATTATCACCTCTTGAGCAGTTGGCTTACTGACTGCTCACCATGGACCTGAACACTGCAACTAGAGTCCCCCTCTAAGGTCATATCATGGAACAGGCAGGACAAAGTTCCATGGAGCTTGCCAGCATCTTTGTCTTCTACCCATCTATTTCTGAGTGCTCCTTGGCTTGGGGTGTGCGATGCATTGCTGGTGTTTGAAAAAGTATATTCAGGAGATAGTTTAGAAATATGTGCACTTGAGGTTTCTAATACTGAGGAGGAAATGAGAGCTTCACAGAGGGATGAAAACTCTTTTGGAAGGAGAGAATGTTACTGCAGCTGTCTTATACCCACCAAGTCCAATGCCTTTCTCTGATGTATATGACAGGACTCAACAAATCAGGTGTGACTCTCTGTGCTCAGGCCCAACTCCCAGCAGGAATCTGTTGTGGATCTAAAGAGCAGAAGTCTGGGAACATTTTGCCCTTGGGGCTTTGTATGAAGGGAAAAATTATGCAAAATCTTTTTTAGCTTTGACTTCTGTGATTCTATGGAAACAAAGCAGCAGTGCAGAGAATCCATTGGAAGTTAGAACAGTCAAGATGACAAAGCTGTGAGGTTGGGGAGAGAGGGAGAACAGGAGGAGGCATAATAGAATTTATTTGGTAACATACTTTGCTATTTTGTCTCTGGGATCTGAAGTGGGAAATTTTCATTGGGCTATTGTTTTTTTTTTTTCGGTTTCCAAGCTTATTGTTACTAAAAAAGTTTATTGAAGCACCATTGTTTTATATCTTTGTGGTATTTTCACACTATAGGATTTCCCCCCTGAGGTGGAAGTTTTTGGTTGTATTTATAGAACCTTTTGAAAAAGAGGGGGAAAGGTATCTAGATGTCCTATTACCTGGATATTTTCAACCTGTCTTTTAAAAAATGATTAACCCCCATGTTCTTAACCCATTTAGAACAAGGAACAATGAGACACAATTTCATTTGAATTGTGGTGTTTTTATGTTTTAATGCTTTGATGGAAATACCTCAATCAGTTCTGGGATAGCCTGCATACTTGAGTCTAAGATTCAGGTGGAGCTGTTCAATGCTTATTCATTTCTACCTGTGAGATTGATTATGTGGCTGAGACACCATTAATTTGCGGCACATGATCAGACTCTTCTCAGAGTCAGCTTATGGATATTTACATACACAAAACCACACCCAGAGCAGCAGTCTTTCCTTGTATGTCTGGAAAAACAGAACGAAGATTCTCTTAGTTAAGCAGCCCCAGGCCATTGTCACTGTTTCACTGCAGGTACTTCTGACATGGACATTCAAGGTAGAGGTCCCACAAGGTAGGCCCTGTACTGACCTAACTGGGTTTGAGTAGCCATTCTTCCTCTTTGATTACCCCAAATAATACAGTTGGGAAGACAGGTTGAGGATAAAGAGCTTGTGAGAATATAGTTATTGAATTCAGTTGCTACTCTAAAGAATGTACCCAGAAGCTCCATCCAACACCGTGATTTGAACTTCAGAAGACCAAGTAAAATTAATCCCAGTCTCCCTTATATTAATCTGTTTTTTCCATACCAGTGTAATTTGATGTATCAGATTAAAAAAATGTGACAGGAAACTAGAGAAAGGGGAACTTTATCTAGGATTGAATATAACTGAGAGAGTTTGACAAGGGTTTTTACTTATGAACTTAATATAATCCAGATCCTGTTATAGAAAATGTTTTAAAGGTGGTTAGCAAGTACTTGCACATCAATATCCTTACCAAAAACCCTTCCAGAATCTGGATGACTGCTATTCTCTGTGCTGAACATCCATGTTAATGGTCAGAGTTCCAGCTAAGAAATTACTGTGTGAAAGAGCATTCATATAGGCATGCATGTAATTTATTTGAATACTGAAATGTGTGATTGAGCAATGAATACCTGTTGGAATGGCAGGAGCTTCTTGGCCAGCTGGTACAAATATCTTTAAAGGTCTTTCTCTCCAAGTTGCCAGGCACAGTTGGTCTATGCTCATAATGAAGTAGTTGTCACCCAGAGAAGTAGCCCTGCACTGTCTTGTAGAGGGATGGTCACTCCAGTATGAATCCCCTGATTATGAGAAAATGGCATATCCCAAATCAATTGGGTACTAATAGTTCTGTGCCTTTAGTTCATACTCACATTTCCAAGAATTTGTTGCAAAATGCTTTGTGGTCTAAACTGGTGGGTATAGAGAGGCCTTGATATTAGGCCTCTGTTTCACTGGGACCAAGTCTCTCTCATGACTCTCAGGTCCTTGGTTGTACTCTGACTACCAGCACAGACCCCTTTCATTTCTTGTGCTTTTTCCTATTGGGGTTCCTGCCTTCTTTATGGCCACAAAACATAGTCAGAGCCCCTTAACCTAAGCTGGTTGGTCTCTGTAACTTTAAGAATTGAGAAACAAAAATCTTGACTTCTCCAGAAATTGGCATGTTCCCTTTGCAAACTCCTCACCAAAGGGTTCCCCAGGATACCTTTCTCAAACCACAGAAATATCTCCTGGATTATTCTCCTGCTAGTTGGCACCTGATAGCCCATTAACAATAGTTTAAATAAGAGAAGCATTTCAAATCACTTCTTTCATAAGAGTGAACATCAGCTTCAAATTTGCTTTTTTAACTATACCTAGTGAAAGAGAACTGGCTGACCACTGCTGTAAATAATCTGTCCCTGTCAGTACCTGATTTGACCTTAAGGGAACTCTCCTGAGTGAGGAATGGTGTTTGCATTGGGAGTAGAATGCACATGTTTACTGTGTCCTTTAAGTACACCCATGGTAAATGGCTTGTCCTTGTCTAAATGGGCCCCACATATTACTGTTCCTTCCTTGTCACTCTACCATCTGTCAAGGTCCTATTCATCTTGAGGGCCCATATAAATTGCAGCCCTCTTTGGAGAGCCATACTGAAGGCTCTCATCTGCCCATGGACTAGCCATGGTTAACTCACTTTGTCCCTGAGATCCCTCCACTTACACAATCATAAATGTCATTCCTGTTCTTGTCTAGACACAATAGGATATAATTTTCTCAAGGAAGGGCACTTGTTTGGCCCATTCAAATGTCTACCTCCCTGGTACAGCCTGAATCATTTCTTTATGTGTCATGAGGTATGCTGTGCAGATGTTGACTCAAAGAAATGAGGAGCTTCTAGGCAGTGGAGATGAGCATCAAGAAAAACTGATGGAAAGTGATGTGCATAGGAGTCCAAGGTGGTCCTGGCAGCCTGCCAGTCCTGAAATGGTGTCATATGCAGTTAACTGGAATGGCATTATTGAGGAACACAGAGAAAGTCCTCTGCCTGACAGTAACTCTCTATGGACTTGGGAAAGTCATTTCCTGTTAAGAACATTTGTAGTGGCTACCATGACTACCATGTTAGGAACTTTATTTCCATAGTCCAATTTAATCCGCACAAGAAAGTAAGAAGTGTTATTTCTGATTTTTAGATGAAATGGAAGCTTAGAATTTATAGCTGGTCACTGTAGATCTAAAGTTGAAATATGTATGTGTCTGTTATCTGCCTGTGACATCAAATTATCTCCTATTGGTTTCTTTCAGACTGTGTTTTAAAAAACTGCTAATGTTCCCTAGTTCCAGTGTCCTAGGATATCTTGAGTGGTGTGGTCAGATGGCAGCTCGAAAAGGTACAAGGTAATGCTGTCATAGTGGTGACCTTAGGAAACCTGTTTTTTTGCCCCTCTTGTCACTGATGTCTGCCTTGATTGTTATGATGTATAGCTTTTACATTCTTGAGTCATCTCACCAAAGTTTATTCTGATTCTTTACAGAATTTGTTAATGCAAAATTTTATGAAGATAATAAAATTGGGGTTAATGAGAAATACTGAACCTACACTGTGAAATAAAAATTGTAGTTTGCTATTTAGCTAACTTAAGCAAAATCATATATAGTAAATATTGCATGAATGATGTATTAATTCCCTCTTGCCACTGTAAAACATTACCAAAAATTTAGTGACAATGCATATTTATTCTCTTAACAATTCTGGTAGTCAGAAGTCTAAAATTAAGGTTATCAGGCTGTTTCTAAGACTCCAGAGAAGAATCTGTTCCCTGTCACTTCAGGCTTCTAGAAACTGCCTGTCAGCATTCCTTGGCCTTGGTTTGTGACTGAAACATTCCAATCTCTGTTTCCATGGGCACAAGGCCTACTCTCTTTTGATCTTCTTGCCTCTCTACTATAAGGACTTTTGCCATTAGATTTAAGAATCACTTAAATAATCCAGGCTAATCATCCCACAAAATAACCCTTAATTTATCACATCTTCAAAGTTTCTTTTGTCATGTAAAATAATATTCACAAATTGTGGATGTTAATATATGGGTATTTGGGGGAAGCAATTTGCTCAGCTTGCCATGGTTAGTTGGATATTTCTAATTATCAAATTTTATTACTCCTTATTAAATAATCAGGAAACACCATCAACCCTTGGCTAGTGAAAAGTGTCTGTCCTGGTATGGTCAGCATCTCTTTTAGATTTTGTGTATCCTATTAATTCTTGCTTCCTACCCTCTCATGAGGGCTTCCAGATTCCTTGTCCCCTCACCCAATGAGCTTTTGTATTGAGGTTCTATTGTCCTTCAGATCTTTAAAGTGCTATGATGACAGGGAACTTGAGACCCCGACTGGCAAATGCAAGTAACAGGACACTTTCTAGGATATTATTGAACTTCTCTGGCCAGTTAGAGGTGGTTCTAATTATCTATAGCCTAGTGAGGATTTTAGTTCAATTCACAAATAAAAATTTCCTCAAGAAATTTTGTTGGAAAATAAATAATCCAGTCAAAAAATGGACAGAAGAGCTAAAAAGACACTTCTTTTAGTTGCAGATGGCCAACAGGTATATGAGAAAATGTTTATCACTTATAATCTGGGAAACACAAATCAAAACCACAATGTGATACCACCTTACCCCAGTGAGAATGGCACATATTAAAAAAAAAAAAAACAACAGCAACAACAAATGTTGGTGAGGATGTGAAGAAAAAGGAACTCTCCTGCAACTAATTCACTGGCTCCCACTTATTCTGGAACAAAAGTAGATAAGTTTCTTCTGAACCTGGTGAGGATCTTAGGTCTATCTACAAATTATCTTCTAAAGATGAAAAAAACTGCCCCTATCATGCTGAGTGCATCTTGAAAATAGTTTTGGTGTTACTGGGCCATCTCTGGGTGACTACAGTTAGGGTACTACTGTTCAAACATTTTATCAAATAACAACAGAAATACATTCTAGCACTTTTTAAGGGGGTGAAATATACAGTGACAACAATTTTATGACATGTCCTGGAGGTTTTACAACAGATTTTGCCTCTTGAAGATATGATTTTCAGTGATGGGGCCTCTAGTGTTGGTAGGGGTCCGAGGAAGAACTCATAGCACAAAGTATTATGCCAGGGGAGATGTTTTCAGAACTGAGCAATTTTTTGAAAGAAGAGACTAGAAAGCTTAAGGAGTCGAAAGAGACTATTTAAAAGAGATATGACTGGACTAGGAGTTACAGATGAGGAATGAAGTGAATTATTTTTGTATCATGAGTTCCTTTAAAAAATGATTTGCTAAAATAGTTTCTATGCACAATTACTCAGAGTAGTGGTGTCATTGGGGAGGAACTAACTAGCTGGCTGAATGATTATACTAAGCACTCTGAAATTTCATCTGTGTGGAAATGCAACTGTATTAATTAAGATTCTGATGGACTTACTGTTATCTGCTGATCTATAAATACCTGTGCTCTGGTAACTTGAATAAGTTCTAAAGCCTACAGAAAAGCATTAGATGAATTTTAAGGATTTTACTTATACACACACACACATATATATAATAGATATATTAGTAAAACCAAGTAACATTAAATTCATCCCTTTGCCATAGGTAATATTTTTGATTTAATAAACAAGAAAAAAATTTCCCCCAGTATTTCCTTTTTCCATTCTGTCCTGTCATTTATTCAAACTGTAGGAATGTTCAGACTATTGGCTTTTGAAGGGAAAATGAGTACAAAGCAGAAAAACTTGTTCGTGGATTTGGTTTTCCTTTTAGAGGGAAAAGCAGGAACTCAACCTAGTTAAGATTTGTGAGAGGCTCTCATGAGTAAAATCAGTTACCCACCTCATCTTCTACCCCTCAGCCTCCTGCCCTAGGACAGATATCTAGGCCCAGACAGAGGGGTGTATGAAAGAGTGGAGAATGGGCAGACATACACTGAAGGAATGCCGATCCCCTGGGTTGAGCCATAGCCAATACCCCTCCTACAGCAGCTCACCTGGAGGAGGAAGACTAGCTGTCCTTTACCAATACTATATATATAGAGTATATAAAATATATAATATAGTCTATAACATATAGTATATATAGTATAAATAGTATACTTTTATAGTATAAGTACAGCATAAATACAGTATAAATATATATAGTATAACACATATATATTTTACATCTGCATTTGTTTTTGTACAGTGTATGATTTCTCCTCTTAGGTGGTGGGAATTTTACAGGGACTACAGCAATACTTTTAAACCCAGTAGAGAGGTTCCTTTGAACCGTCCCTGAAAATGTTTAAGAGAAAGATGTGGGACTCTGGACACCTAGCTCATCAATGAAAGGGGAAAGACACTCATCACATCTATACTTGGCTGGGCTCAATAACAAGTCAAAATCTTCCCACCCCTGCCTGAGGTGTAAAATTCCTTTATATAGGCATATGAATGTCACCTTAATTTTCTTTGCCATGGTGCTATTTTTGTATTGATATACTAGAAATGAGAGTATATACTCAGTCTCTTGTAGTGCATTAATGAGTGGGGTAAATCCCCCTGCTAGGGTAGACTTTTTAAAACAGATATTATCAGATGATTTTCAATATAAAACAATTTAGGGACTTCTAGGTTATCTCTCAACCACAGAGTGCAATGCCATTCATAGTTGTGCCCATTACATCATTCTAGCCCTTTTGGCCACTTCTTACCAACTACACACCTTTCATAAGAGGCAAATCAGATTAGTTACTGCTCTCTAAGAGCCTATGCCTGCCCACACTTCCATACTTTTGCTTGTGATCTTCCTCTGTCTGAAACACTGGTTCTTCTGTACCCTCATTTTCACTACTCAGATCCTACCCAATATGCTCACTTCCCTGCAAGTAAAATGATGCTCTCACGCACTAGGTAGAACAGTCTTTGTCCTCATTCAAAGTCCAGGGAGACATCACTTTCTAAATTAACCTTCCTTTGCCTGCTTCCATCCACCAAACCCACCTCCCAGTGAGAATTGTATTAGTTAGCATTACAGTATTTAGGTCCCAACACTTTTTTATAAATTGTAAATTTATTCTTCTTGCAATAGAGTGCTCCCTGAGAGCAGATGCTGTGTCCCTGGTATAGAGTTTGCATTTAGCTATGACTCAACAGATATTTGTCAAATTTATTGGAAATAATAGGAAATAATTATTTGATGGTTTCTGACCTGTATGTGTAGACAGATGGATAATATTGTTATACATAATCTAGTTAAAATTCCCAGAGGCATATTGTTGGGAAAGTAGTTCCCTAACTATCTTTTAGTAATTGTTGAAAATCTATCACAGTTAATGTTTTTGTGACAAATATTTTGGCAACCCATATAGAGTATCTTCTGTGTGCTAGATATGGCCCACAATGACCCTTTGTTCCAATTCTACTGTGTCAAAGAAAGGTTAGGTGATAGCAAGGAAATGGAGGAGGGGATGTAGGAAATTTAGCTAATCTGGGTCTTTTTATTATTCCTCTATAATCCTCAATGCCCAAAGATTCCAATGAAGAGGAAGTTTGGGATGATCTTCAGGCAGAGAGAGGAGACACCATGGGATAGAAATCTGTGACTTGGCAAAGCTGAACCCAATGTGAGCTTGTGCCTTTGTGCTTCTAAAAGGAAGGTCATTTGAGAATGGAGAGGAAATTTATATTTTGTGGCATAAGAAGTGGGCAGCTAGAGTGAGGATGAGTTTTTACATCCTGTGCTTGGCATCCAGCCTCTTGAATTGATAAGCGTTCCAGATTTTTTGCTTAAGATCCGATTGAGTCACTTTTGGCCAGAGAGAAACTCTGCAGCAGGGAAAATTTTGGCAACCTTTCATGTTCCTTTGCCACAGATAGAAGTCATATTTCCATTGACAAAGGACAGTTAACATGGTGAATTAGGCTGAAAAACAGTTTCAAAATCATTGTGTCCACCTTCAAAATCTCTATATTCCAGTACATAACTGTGACTCTGCTGGATACTGCGCAGAAAGTTACCATAAGTGGGTTTAGTCATTATCTTTAAGGAGTCTATGTGACTGATACTGAGTAAAGGGGTGAAATGCAGTAGGCCTTAAACCCATTACTACAATGAATAAAGTTAAACCCATTAAACCCATTACTACAATGAATAAAGTTACATACCCAAATAAATGCCTGAGCCTTCCCCTATCCTATCACTAAATTGGCTTGTGTTATACCGAGCCCCCAAAAAGGCCTTAATTCCTTAGAAACTACTGATCTTTGGGCCTTCCCTGGTGGTGCAGCGGTTGAGTGCTGGGTTGCGGGGCTGCCCGCAGCCTCTGCAGTGCCAGTTCAATCCCCGGCCACCGGTGAGGGTCCCACCAAAAAAAAACAAAAAAAAAACAAAAAAAAAAAACTACTGATCTTTACCTGCCTATTTATCATCCAAGTCTGCCCTGTAGACTAAATCACCAGGGTCATGTCCCTGGACATAGTCATATGGGAAAATTTGCTCACCCAGAGTTAAACTTGTTGGATGGGGACTGTTGTGAGATGGGAGACGAAAGAGGGTACCCTTGGGGAAAGCCTGCGTTCAACATCCACCCACCTGGTAGATTAGAACCCAGACTTTCTGATGATCATTTCATTCCCACCTTTTTTGGAAGTATGCTTCACGCTTAATACTTAACAGTTGAGAATAGAGAACAATAAGAGGAAAAGAGATGGCTTTTACCTATGTACACGCACAGGTCCCCTAGGCAAGATTGAGGAAATCATTGGAGCAAAGCCAAATACAGTTCTCTTTGTTTTGAACCCTAGGGCAGTGCTGAGGGATGAAACTCTGAGGTGATGGAGTAGAGAGGAATGTTTATAGTCTAATAGCTTAGTTTTCCCCTCTGGACATTTTTTTTTCAGATTTTTATGCCATCAGATGCCAGGGCCATTCCTAGGAAAGAAACAGTTGCTGCTGGGTTCTCTGCCAGGGCCTGGAAATTCCTTTCTAATGGGGTACTGGTGGTTGATATTCACATCCTTGCTACTTCCTTCCTCTCCTGCTGATTGCTCCTTAGTGGAGCAGGCTTCCATGGGTGGATGTGGGAAGTGGTTCTACCATGGGAGAGAGAGTACAGCTTGCTTTGACTGACTCATGCCGATGGCAGAAGCCACCAAATTCCTAGAGTAAATTCAATCCCAGGAACTCAGAGGCAAATATGAACTTACACGGTAGTTCTTTCTATATATTATATAATGTATTTGGATGTATGCAGAGGAAGAGTTGTGAAAATTGACTCATATTCTCTTTTCTGATAATGATGACAAGGGGCATAGGATGATGAACCTTTGGGGAAAGGTATCATACTTATTAACTTTGTGTACTTCCCATATCCATTTGGATAGGTCTTTTCTCAGAATATGTATTTGGTGCATATTTAGAAAACAATGGATTGCAGTACCATATTACTTCATAAGTTCATTAATTCCATAAATACCCACTGAGGGCTTACTATGAATAAAGTTAACATGCTTTGTGTGAGATTGAGAACCTTGAATTGGGATTTGGCAACACTGTCAGACAGAATAGGGACAGAAGCCAGGACCAGATGGATTAAGAAGAGTATCTTAGTTTTGGAGGCTGGCTGCAGAGAGGCAGCTTGATGGCCAAAGAGTACTGGCCCAGTGGATGGTGAGCTTGGCTATTGTGGCACAGGGAAGCTACAATTTTTTGACTACTGTGTACCATTCACTTCTCATAATCAGTCAATGACCTAACCATAAGCATTATTTTCTTCATTTTGAAGATGACTCTACTGAAGGTTGGGGAGTCTACTGTTTGCTCTCTGGCTGGGGATTGAACTTATGCATCAGTGGGTGGCAAAAGCTTGATAGTGCTGAGACTTTTCACCCATGCACCACCAGGGAGGCCACTGAACCCACAACCTTAAACAGCTATCCATATAACACCCCCAAGTGTGGTAAGGTAGGTGTCAGTGAAGAGACTCTCACATGATGGGCTGTGCATAGCAGTCAGTAAGGAAAGGGAATTAAGAATTTCTTTTTGTTTTGTTTCAGAACACAACCAGTCATAGAAAGGAAGATAAGTTGTAAGAATATGGTAGATATCTACATGTTAGATAAATTGTAAGAATATAAGGATAAAGACTTAAAGACAGGATACTTGTTTCAGTGAGATGCCTGAAATAACAGGCTGGGAAAATAAGTAGACAACTAGCAGTGGATAGTCATTTGAATGGTCTAATCAGGCAGGTTGTTGGAAAAATATAACCTGGTACCTATAAGCAAGGATAATTCAAAATTATAATATAAAAATATAACCTGGTACCTATAAGCAAGGATAATTCAAAAATATAACCTGGTACCTATAAGCAAGGATAAAATTTGATTAGTTGCTTGCCTAGGATCCAATAAATCAGAATGGATACTAGATTTAATCTTGAAAAAAAGTCTTGATGAGCCATGCTAATGTGGTGAGTCAGCTACCAATGCTGTTGCTGCTGGACAATGGGGCTAATGAGCTAAAATTAGGGCTTTGAAAGTGCTAGAAATAGTACAGCCCTTAGGACTGCTCCTGCTTACACAGTCACAGTGGGACAAAGACACTACCATTTTGCTGTGTCTCACCTGGCCCTAAATAATTCTGTCTCTGTGGGAGAAAGCTGATTTCCAATTATGATTAAGGCAGCCCGCGCTTTTCGTCACCTGGGCAGTGGAATGCTTCCCGAAGGAAGGCAAGCTCGTGACGACCCAAGGAGCCAGGAAAGGAGGGCTGGAAAAAGGCATTGCTACTCATCTTAATAGCTTTCAGTTCTTGTCTTCAGGATATGCCACGATTTCATATTCATTCAAGGTCGAGTGATCTTGATTTCTAGGAAGTTTAATTCTAAAATGAGTACTTACTTGGATATGAATATATATAGTACTTGTAATAGTAGCAAATAATATCTAGCCATCCCATCAAGAACTTATATAAAGTGACTCACACAAGAAAAAAAAATTTTCTCTCTTCTAACAATCCAGGATTAATATGGCATTGTGTTAGGATCCAAGATCTTCCTGTTGAGTTGCTCTGTCCTCTTGAAAAGCTTAACCTCATCTACACTGTCCATCTGCATATCAGTTATATTTGGAGGGTGGGGTGGACATAATCCATAGGTGAATATGTCACTTCTGTTATATACCTCACTAACCAGAACTTAGTCACATGGCTTTAAGAAGACTGAGAAAAGTACTTTTTAAAACTCTACAATGGTCTTTCTGCTAAAACCTGGGCATTCTATTAACAAAAGGAGATATAGATTAGAAGTCTCTCTCACAGTTTCCATTTTGGCCACTCAGATATCTATCTGCGTTTTTCTTTCCTTATTGGCCACACCTAGCCTTGCCCAAGACAGACTGTCTAAAGTTGCATTTATGTCAGTGTACCCAGCTCGAAGTTTAGGATCTCTGAATTATGTACTGTCATCTCTGTCACATCTTATGATGGTCCTGTACATTATAAAAACAAAGCATCTGTTTCCTCTTTTTTTTTAAATATATTTTATTTTATTTATTTTTTAAGATTTATTTATACAAGCACTGGGTACAGTCAGAAGCGCAGGAGGGTGGGAGAATTCACCAGAGCCATAGCAGGGAGCTGAGGAGGCAGAAGGACCGAAGTACACTGCTGAGGGGAGCAGCGGGCAGTAGGAGAGGTCTGCGCGCCATGTGGGAACCCTCCGGTGGCCAGGGAGCAGCCGGGGATCGAACCAGCGCCGCAGAGGCTGCGGGCAGCTTCGCAACCCAGCGCTCAACCACTGCGCCACCGGGGAGGCCCGCATCTGTTTCCTCTTTGAACTTAACATTCAATAATAGCACAGGATAAGATTAATGACTAAAAAATCCCATTCAGAAAAGTTAAGAATGAGAAATACACAATGGTCATTGATTCAAAGCAATGATTATTCCTACCAGGCAGAAATAGCAAATGTCCTTACCTTGGTTGTACGGTAATTTCCTGCTGACTATCCCTGGTGTAGTGCCCAGTGTTAAGAGCCTGAACCCCTGACAAATTTAGAGCGGAACGTCAAGTCAGCTTTTAAATTTTTGAATAAGAAATTGTTATTCCTGGTCCCTCTGACAGCAGAAAAATCTACATCCTAAGTAATATGGTGATTTTAAGTGTTTTTGTAGACATTGAGGTCTAGAGGGCTTAATTCCTAACATTCTTGTACATTGGGACTTTTTTTTTTTAAATTTCAAGTGAGAGAAAACCATGTCAAGGGAATTGAGGTGTGAGGAATATTTAGTGGCTCATTGACCTGAATTATATGTTGGGCAAAGTTGGACCTAGATCTTGGAATAATGGAATTGAAGATGAACAGTTACTCAGTTTTCTGATTCCCTTGTCTCTGCTTCTCCTAATGTGCCAGCTTCTTATTTTCCTACTACAAACCTGCTGTTTCCATATGGCAGAAAACATGGCTACTAGTGGACCCCAGATTCCACTAGAGAACACAGTGACCTATCTTTTATTTAAAAATCAGAGATTCCCAGTGCAGGGCTATGGACTGTGTGTGGTAACTTGAATATTGCACAGTAAGCACTTCAACCAATAGCTAGCTCCATAAGTGCTGGGAAGAGCATTTTCCAGAAGGAAAAAGAGAAGCCTGGATAAACATAACTTAGCTGCCTCCTGCAGACCTAGGGGTGACTACTGACGACTGAAATCAAGTTTTCTGAGTCGTGTTCCAATGTACTTTCAAGTTCATCTTTTCTGTTTTTGGCTTAGTCAATTTTTATTTCTGACAGTTAATTTTGGTTGAATTTTAGCTGCCGTGTTCTAAGTTCAGCAAGGATGCGCAAGTGACAGGTAATAATCCTACTCAGTCTTGTGAGCCAGTTAACACTGCTAACAGGCAGAACTATTAATGTGCTGACTTACTTTCCTAACATAGTAATCCTCTGGCAGCCTGAGCTTTACTGATTGGTATTTGACCTAATAAAACTGATCTGGATAATCTTTTGTGGTCTTCAAAGATGTCATTCTAACTGGAGATTAAAATATTTTTTTTCCTTTGGTTAAAGTAAGTTTTATATTTTTACAGATACATACTTTCCAACCACCTTGCTGGTCCTGATTATTAGGAATATCTTCTATTACAGATTGTGGAAATACAAATGAAAGCCTTAGGACCCTCTTAGTCAGCTCAATCATGAAGCTGAATCCTTTCACAGCAAAGGGCTGTTGGCTGTGTCCACTGGCATAGAAAGATTCAGTGGGTTAATTCAAGGGAGGCTAACAAGGAAAGAAAGCAATAAAACTCCAGACAGAAGAAAGGAAACTAACAAACAATAAAAAATGGCAGGAAGGCTCCCAACCCATCTGTAACCTATTAGAATGTTGTGAATCAGGGCTATTGTGATAGAGTAAATGAAACTCTTTTAGGCACGACAGTTCTGGGACTTTCTTTGAAGGGTCTTGCTGATGTTGGTAAAAAAAAAATACATATAAGAACAACCAATTACTAATATGGATGTGCCCTTAAATCAACTTCTATAAAACAAATTTTCTAAGGATACTGTGTATTTAAAATTAAAATCATTTCAGATGAATTAGTGAAACTTTTTTTTTCCATATGAAGTTCACTAATTTTTGTCCCAATGATAGGTGAAAGTGTGCTAAATAGTATGTATTTTAATTAATAGTTTTGTAATGTTTAAATTTTTGTTTCTTATGTAGCAAATTCACATTTTGACTGGTAGGCACTATAATTCCTGGAATAAAGTCAGAAGGAAAATATGCTAACTGGAAATATTTCTGGGAAACTCACCTGAGTCCCTTAACTATTATAGAATTCAGGTAGAATAATTAAGGAATATTGGATCAAGGAAATTGGATCCAGGTAATTTAAATAATATTGTCTAAAATGAAAAAAACTGAACATGTAATTCTTCTGAATTAAAAAAAAAATCCATTTTGAAAAAAGGAAAATTCTGGGCAAAGATTATCAAGCAAGCTGCTCTTAAGAGGGAAGTGAAAAAACTGATTTATAATCTTGCTTAAAAATTGCACTGCCATTTAAATATGTTTTAAGATATCACTTATGAGAGGAAAAGGGATATGTATGGTCATTTTAGAAATAAGAGAGATTTGGGAATGTCTTTGAAACCTGCAAAGTTTGATGAGAGAGAGAGAGAGAGAGAGAGAGAGAGTGAGTGTGTGTGTGTTCCCAGTGAATACACAGACAATATATTTCATCCATTCCCTTTGCCCTGCACTAGGTTCTGATGTTTGGTTGGGGAAGGTAGATTGACAGGCTGTAGTCATAGGAATACAGGTTATGGAATCTGACATTTTATTCAGACTCCATTTGAGTCACTTAACCATTTGGGACCATCAGGTCCTCATTTGCACAATGGCGACACCCCAGGATTTTTCGGGTGATAAAACATGTTAAGGTGTACCAAGTGTTCAGCCATGAGGAGTTTTCGGTAACCGTTGCTGTTATTCTTATCATCCTGACTAGTACTCTGAATCAGGATCTCATCTGGATCCAGGACTCTGTTGCCTGCAGGGAGCTGGCCATAGGCATTTATATGTCAGTTCTCAGCTGGGAAGGTTTCCTTCTCCCTAACCAAGGTCCAGCTCAGCAGCCGCTTTTCATTGCATGTGGAGATTTTGAAGGGATGGCATGGAGTTTGTTTTTCATCTTAGTGTTTTCCATCCAACTCGGTTTGACTGGGAACAGGCTCTCCTCCTGCCACCTGTCAGGGGAATGTATTTGCCAGAAAAGAGAATCTGCTCCCTGCTCCCACACACACAATGCTGTCAACTGTTTTTCCATTTTCCTCACCTGTAGGGCTTAAGGCCAGACTTATTGCAGACTGGCACAACCACTGTGAGAGGAGAACACAGCATCTGGTCTTGGGAGCTCTCTGTTGTCTCAGCATCACTTATGTTTCCTCTTTTGTGCCTAGAGTCCAGGTTCCAGCTGATTTTGCCTTTTCTCTTTCTTGTAGGCATGGGGGTGGCTGACACGTGTTTCTCCCTGACCTACCTCGCTGTGCTGCCGCAATCACTGACAGTCTTTCTATGCACTTGGGTTTTTAGCCTTGACTTGGGATTTTTTTAACTGCCCTTTGCCATCTTTGAACATAATTTGCTTGTTACAGTCTATACACATTACTGCCTGAATCTCCTTCTCCATTCTCTCTTTTCTACATTTTCCAGCCCTTTGCCATTCAGACAGCAAGTGATAGCAGAACAGATGAAAGGTGATGAGTATAGTGGGGAAAGAGATTTGCCATCATGCAGATCTGAATTTGAATCCTAGTTCAGCCACTCTTTTGTTCTGGGGCACTGGACAAGTTACTTAACCTCTCTGAGCCCCTTCTTCTTAAATAGGTAAAGTCTAAAAACAAAACTGAAACTCTGTCATAGTGCTCACAGGTGTCCTTGCATGCGGTGGAGTGTCACGGGACCATGCCTTGTTGTCAGGGGATTGGATTAATAATGATAAAATGTCATAATAAGCCTGAGTCTACCAACAGTGAAAAGAAAAGTATAATGTTATCTAAATTAAATCAAGATTTGTTTAATAGTCATTTGCGGGCCTCCCTGGTGGCGCAGCAGTTGAGTGCTGGGTTGAGAAGCTGCCCGCAGCCTCTGCAGTGCCGGTTTGATCCCCGGCTGCTCCCCGGCCACTGGAGGAGGGTCCCACATGGCGCGCAGACCTCTCCTGCCGCCCGCTGCTCCCCTCAGCAGTGTACTTCGGTCCTTCTGCCTGCTCTGCTCCCCGCTCTGGCTCTGGTGAATTCTCCCACCCTCCTGCGCTTCTGAATGTACCCAGTCTTGCATAAATAAATAAATAAATCTTTAAAAAAAAAAAAAAGTCATTTGCTGTTTGGATGGAAAATGCCATCATTTCCTAAACATCCTATTTAGGGAAAGGATCTGTCTCTGTTTTCACAAAACTAGCCTTAGATTATGACCCAGGAATTTGGATTGTGTGGTAGGCCTACCAGAAGTTCCTGCATGAGCCATGTGGTAGGCCTACCAGAATTTCCAGAGAGCACAGTGGGAGCAGATGCTAATGCCAAACATCAGGAAGGTATCAGACAGGCTTGGTGTTTCTTTTTAGTTCTTTTTTGAAAATTGTATCTTGTTTCCTGTAGAAACAAGTGGGCAAATAGATCTCAATTGAACATTTTATTCAATAAAAATTCTTATATAAGAGAAGTTAAATTGTGGTTTGCCAAATCTCCATTACTTTAGAAGATATTTAGAAAGAAAAATCAAGCTCTTCAGTCTCCAGAAATAAGAGGCCCCTGTCATGTAGTAATAGTTTCCTTAAATTATGACAGTGCTTCATTGCAGTTACAGGGCTCTGGAGTTATGCCAAGCTAATCCAATGGTATTATGAACAGTGGACCTCATGTCCCTTCCTTATCATTATATGAATTGTTTGGGACCTGTTCTTTGTTTCTGCCTCTGTACTTTCAGAAAGAAGAGTTAGATTATATACTATAACTAATTAGAAAGAACCCCATTCAGTCAAACATTTAATATTGAGTTATTACCTAATCCAGACTCTTAGAAATAGACATTGATCCTATCTCTGAATGTGGCACTGGAAGAAACAGTGGCATTTTCTGTTGAAAAAAAGAACAGCCAATGTTTTCTAAGGTTATGTGCTTCAGTAGCACATATGTGGCCCACTCATTAAGCTCCAGGCTAGACTCCTAGATAGGCTACTACCCAGTCCTGAGAAATGAAAGGTGGCATCTTGAAACGTACTTCTTTTGAGAATCACTTTCAAAATTAACACAGATAAAGGGCTCTAAAGGCTATCAAGGCAACTTTTGACAGAGATGAATGTAAGCAATACCCTACTAAGTATATCCATTAATCACTATTTTTAGAAATTTTTACAAGCAACATTTTTTCCTTATTTTATAAATTATAGTTTGCCTTGAACAAAACTATTTGGTTAACCTTTTAAGTGAAAGTACAAGCCATTAACACTTTCTGTCCTGTAGATTTAGAGGACTAAAGGAGTTCAGCACATCTTCCTACATAGTCAAAAGACTGATCTCTCTGCTGTGATTGTATAATTCTTGTTATAGCACCAGAATCATTAAAAGGCATTTAATAAACATCTTGGTGCTTTGTATGACAAGGCCATGTAGGAAGCAGAGCTGTATTTGTTCTCTGGGAATGTATGCTTTCTTTTATTACTTTTGAACATCTAGTAGAAGGTGAAGCTTATACTACACTGGAGACTTAGCCTGGGGTAAGATTAGTGTTGTCAGAATGTGATATTAAGGAATATTCTGTTTCTAGTTCCCTCAGCTGTATTCTTATCATGCTGTGTAGTTGAACCATATTTTGGCTCAGCTATCAGGAAATAAAAACATGAGGATATGGATGAGTGTGTGTGTGTATGCACATGTACATGTACATGCATGAGCATCCATAATAGTCATGATGTACTTACTACCTCTCAATTCTGGAAAGGTACGAAATAGTTTGCATTCTTCTAACTCTGCACTCTCATTGGTACTTCTTGTGACCTATTCTGTTATTTGTCCTCTGCCTCAACTCTTGTCAGATCTTTGCCTGGTGAGGACCTTAATTTCCCTCGCTTTTCAGGGCTCCATTCTCGACAATTACTGTCTGATTTTCCCCCACCCCCTCTACAGCACCCTCTCTTCTAGTTCATGGATGCCACTCCTCCCAATCCCAGACACCAGAAAATTGAGGAAATCTCAAGGTGGTTTATTTATTGACATGCAACTCAAGACCAAACACCCAAAGGTTCAGTTCTTCTCAATTATTAGCTAGATTTGTCCTTATTCCTATGTAAGCCAAATACCCCTGGGCATTTTACAGTTTTCTTGAGTTTAGCTATGAGAAATCAATGCTATAAGGTATGATATGAGGCCTAATCATATCTTACCATATACAATAAACCAGCAAATTGTATGGTTCTGGTATGTCATTTTGTTCAAATTCACCCATTATGAATTCCTTTACACTAAGACAGTTATGTTCTGTTAACAAAGAAACAACATACTCCACAGAGGGTTTTCCAACAGGAGATTCGAGAGCAGTGTGAGGTAGAGATAAGGGTAAGTGCTGTCACTGAAAGGAGAAGGAAATGCTGCGATCCAATTCATTTACCCCTCAAAATTAATTCTGGGGAAGTCCTAGGCTAGAAAAATGGGTCAACCTAGTTTCCACAGACATCTGTTGCAAGGTTTTTAGAACAGGGTTATAGACTCTGATGTCCACCCAGGACACACTGATAATATCAATGAGTAGGTAGACCAAAGAGGTGGTGTGGAGGGCTGAATCATGGGATGAACTGAAAATTATACACTTCATTCATCAGAAGTGGTCAGGCTCCAGCTTCTATCAGAAGTGAATATGGCCATACAGCTACCAGAACACTCTGCTTTTAGAGAAGCTGGAAATCTGGCGTTTTATATAAAATATTCCATTTTAAAATGTTGACTAACTTGAAAAAAAACTGGATTTAACAAAACACATCTGTGGGCCAGATTCAGCCTCCAGCTGCCAATTTGGGACCTCTATTCTAGATGCTATTTAAAAAGGAAAAATTAACTCTTATTAACAACTGCTTAAACATGTGCAGTGGAATCTCATTAATTTGGGCCAACAAATAATTATTCTCCACCCAAACCCGAGGTTAGCAGACTTGGGTTACCCTATAGGCATCTTGGATTGCAATGGAGAGTGATAATTTCAAGATACAAATGACTGTAATTAAGATGGAAACAGTGAGTGAGAGCTACAAAACAAACATGATAAAAATGGGGTTGGGGCAAGTGTTGTTGGAGAGGGTTGTTAGTGGACAGGGATGGTATTGGAGATGTGCTTTACAGAATGGAAGGATTTCCATAGAGGAAATGTGATGGACAGAAGTCAAGTGGGAAACATAATTTTAATTTTTTGAAGGGTATAGCTTGCTTGAAACAGAGCAGGGAGGAACAGTATTAAAGTAACTTTGGCATCATAAAATGTATTAGGGAGCATTCCTTCTTTTTGTGTTTTAAAAAACAATTTGTAAGGCGGGCATAAGTTCTTCTTTAAAAGTTTGATAGGGTTTATTTATAAAGCCATCTGGTCCTGGGCTTTTGTTTTTTTGGAAGATTTTTTTATTACAGTTGCAATTTCCATGTTTGTGATCTGTTTGTTCAGTTCATCTGTTTCTTTCTGGGTTAATTTTGGTAGATTATGCGGATCTAGAAATTTTCCCATTTCTTCAGTGTTATCAAATTTTATTGGCATTTGGTTATTCATAGTAATCTCTTAAAATCTTTTATAGTTCTGTGCTGTCTGGGGTGATTTCACCTTTTTCACTTGTAATTCTATTAATGTTTCTCTTTTTCTTAAACTAACAAGAGGTTTATCTATTTTATCTTCTAAAAGAACCAGCTTTTAGTTTCATTGATTGTGTGTGTGTGTGTGTGTGTGTGTGTGTGTGTGTGGTCTTTTTGATCTCTATTTCAATCATCTCCACTCTTATTTTTATTATTTCTTTCTTTCTAAGTAAGGTTGGGTCTTATTTGTTCCTATATTTTTGAGCTGCTTTAGCTGTACTAGTAGATTGTTTATTGGGATTTTGCTTGCTTTTGAATTTAGGCTCTATTGCAGTTACCATCTCCCTTAAGCTCACTTTTGCTGCATGTCAGATTCTGGTAATTTTTATCATAATTTTCATTCATCTTGAGGTATTTTTTAATTTCTGCTTTGATTTCCTATTTACAGGAGCATGTTGTTTAATCTCTTTGTAGTCATAGTTTTGTTTTTTCTTATAACTTTCTAGTTTTACCACATTTTGGTCAGGGGAAGTATAGTTATTTCCATCTCTGTGGTTTTATTGACAATTAACATGTGTTCAAAGATATGTTTTATTCTTGAAAATGTTTCCCGTGAACTTAAAAAATGTATTTGCAGCAGCTTTTGGGTAAAGTGTTCTAATGCTTGTTAGAACTATTTGGTTTAGTTTCTCATTGAAATCTGTAGTTTCTTGATTGAATCACTGTCATGTTTATGTTATTGGTATAAGGTCCTCTATGCTATTATTGTGTTGTTATCAATATCTCTTTGAAGTTTTCTTATTGTCTCATGTATCTTGATGCTCCATCACTTGATGCATATATACTTTTGAGTGTTTTTTTTCTGTTGTATTACTCTTAATCTTGATATATGTCCTTTATTTATTACCTTTCTCAGTTGAAAGTCTGTTTTAGCTATATAAGTATCCAATCTTTAAACCTCTGTCTATATTTGTTTTTGTTGGTAAGTTTCTTATAAACAACAGAAGGTTGAACTTTGTTTTGAAATCTAAGCAGTCACTGTTTTGAAATCTAAACAGTCACTCTACCTCTTTTGACTTGTGAGGTCAGGCAGTTATATTTAATGTGATTATTGATATATAAGTGCTTATGATGTTGTTTTTGTCTTGGTTTATCTTATTTTTTTTTGAGGGATTCTATTATGTTTTAAATTACTTTTCCATTGTCTTATTGTTATTTCTATTTTTTAGAATGAGGTTTCTATATAATGGACTATTTGTGCAAACCATTAGACTCTCTGGTCTCTGACTGTGTCTAGTAGACCACATTTTAAACTTCTTCCTTCCTCCTCTTTGTTTAATAATTTAGGTGTTTATTGCCTCTATATTCATTGTTTGTCACTTTATAATGATGCCTTTTGATTTCCTTAATGTTTGGCTTGGTGTTCATAAATTCTTTTTGTTTTTTTCTTTATAGTGAAGCTCCTTATTCATCCTTCTATCTTGATTATTAATTTTTGTGGGTAAAGGATTCTGGCCTTTAAGTCTTTTACTTAAGCATCTTAAATATCTCTTTCCAACCCTTCATGCTTGTTATGTTTCTGCTGAAAAGTCTGTTGATAGTCTGTTTGGTGTTCCCATATAGGCTACCCTTTTTTTTTTTTTTTTTATATATATATTCTGTCCTTGTCATTGATTCTCATTAACTTTATTATTATGTTTCTGGGCATATGTCTGTCTGGTATTATTTGGTTTGGAACTCTTTGGGCCTCTTGATCACAACTTCTGATTCATTTCCCAGATTCATATAGTTTTCAGTGATTATTTTTAAAATAGCTTTTCTATGTCTTCTCCTTTTGGGACCCCCCATGAAACAGATATTATGTCTCTAACACTGTTTTCAAGTCTTTTTTTGTGGGTTTTTTTTTTCTATCTTGTTCTATTCTTTTGTTCTGTGTTTCCCAGCTCATTAATTCTCTCCATTGCTTCTGTTTGACTGCTATTGAGGTCATCAATTTTTTGAGTTAGCTACAGTGTTTAGCACCAATATTTCTGAACATAAGCCTCCTCGTATATTCATAATCTGTTGTTTTATATTCATTTTTTTTGTTGAAATTTCATGAAGATTGACAGAACCATTGCCTTGAATTCCCATTCTGTAATGCTCTGCAACTCTACTGAATCAGGCCTCCTTTGAGGATTATTGGTTCTGGAATTTGTAATGTCTTTTTTGGTCTCCTCATTTTTGATTTTGTATTGGCTTTAGTAGTAATAGATTTTCAACAGTCGCGTTTGCACCTGTTAGAGTAATTGGGAGATTGTTCCTGGTAACAGAAGGTGTAAAGAGGACTGGGCCAAAGGGCATCAAACACCTCAGTAGACTCAAAATACTTTTGAGAAGCCTGTCTTTGTGTGGGAGAAGGATAGGTGTTTTTTATACCTCAGCCAGAGCTTCAGTAGTAATTTCTTCTGCGGGTAAGTTCAGTTGCTCTGATCTAATTTAGGCTATAGCTGTTCTGTACTATGAGTACAAGATTCAAGCCAGTAGTCCTCATTCTGTGCCCACACCTCTGAAATTCTCTAGCAATGTACCTTTCTTTTCTAGATGCCTGCTTGTGCACCACTGTATTGCGTGCCATGCTGGATCTTAGGAGTACTGATGTTGGGGTGTGTCTGAGTCAGTAGCAGTAGGAGGTTCTGTACTACAGTATTGCTTCCCTCTTGTAGGTTTTACTGCTCTGTTATCACTTTAAACAGAGTTCACTTGAAGTGTTTCCTACCCCTTTCTTTTGCAATGATGATCCTGTTGTGTATGGTGGTAGCCAGTTTTCCCTCAGTGTTCTTTTGAGTTTGCTTTATATCTGTGTTTTTTTGTTTTGTGCCTCTTTGGAAGACACAAAGCCCTGCATCTTCATCTGCTGCCAACTTGTCAGACTCCCTACAAATTGGCTTTTAATCATCACTTTACTAAATATTTTCCATTGGACTTTTAATGACTGCTTTGGTTTTATACCTAATGATTGTATTTTAATCTTCATCTATCTGTAGCACTTGGTATGCTTTTTGTTCTTAAAATTTTCTCTTCATTTACTTTAAAAAAATATATTCACTTAGTTTTTCTTATACTTCTTGAGCTCTTCATACTCACCCCCCCTTTGATTTCTTCTTAATATTAAAGATTTTATTTCTTAATATGAAAAAATATTAATATAAATGTTAAATATTACCATTAATTGGGTTTTTGGCTATTCTCTTATATCTCTGTTTTACTTTAACCATGATTTTCAGGTGATGATTCTTAGATCCTATCTCTAAGTCACTGCTCTTACTTGATCTGCAGATGTAGATAGACACTTAACTGGACATCTCCAAGTGGATGTTTCACAAGTATATATTAGAACTCAATACCACAAAAACTTGATTTATTATCTCCTTGCCCTCCTTAGTCCTCCTTTTCTCACTTTTGCAAAACAGCTGCTTTCTTTGTTCTCAATTGTGGTGTGTAATACTATTTACTTAATTACCCTGGCATCATAGTTGATTTCTTCTCATATTCCACCAATAATTGACTCCTACAGATGTTCCCTTAATGTCTTGGAAGCCTCACCACGTATCTCTCCATGGTAATTACCTCATGTTCTAACTGCTACCCCTATTCCACATCTTGAGTATCTTTCATTTGTTTTCTACCCTATAACTTCATACCATTTCATCATTTTATTCCTGTATACTAGGACATTTCAATGGGTTTTCCAACCACCCAGAAGTCCAGACTTCTTAATATGATATTAGTAATGATCTTGCCATTGTTCATTTCTGTTTTCACTTCTCTCCCTTTTTCTTCCTTTTTTCCCCACTTTGATCTCAACTTGTACTCTAATTCATTGTAAAATAATTCCTCTAACAAAATGCTCTTTCTTACCTCCGACTTTAATGCTATCAGTTTCTTTTGTCTAGAAAATATTCTTGACAAAACTCACTTCTTAGTATAATAGATGCCACTGCACTTTCAGATTTCAACTGGGATAGTTCTTATTTTGGAAAATTTTCTTGAAATTAGTAGAGCGTTTTGCTCTTCTCTATCACATGACCATTGAACCCAGTTGCTTGTATAATTCTGCCCACATCTCCTGAATTGCAATATAATTTATAATTTTTCTTGTATCTAATGTATAGTACATTAACTAAAATAAAATAGCCTCTTGATATATTTATTTAATTGATTATTGTATTTGGTAGATAATAGATGGTGACTTAAATAACCAGCTCAGTAGAGTAGTATGGGCATTTTCCTCCTTATAGGATTTTTAACAGTGGTGGGTCTTGGGGAAATGAATGAGTGAATGAACTGACTCTGTACTAATTAGGTGGAGTGAGGGCCTCCCCGGTGGCGCAGCGGTTGAGCGCTGGGTTGCAAAGCTCCCCGTGGCCTCTGCGGCGCCAGTTCAATCCCCGGTTGCCCCCCGGCCACCGGAGGAGGGTCCCACAGGGCGCACAGACCTCTCCTGCCGCCCGCTGCTCCCCTCAGTAGTGTACTTCGGTCCTTCTGCCTGCTCTGCTCCCTGCTCTGGCTCTGGTGAATTCTCTCACCCTCCCATGCTTCTGACTGTACCCAGTGCATGTATAAACAAACAAACAAACAAAATGCCTCTATAAAAAAAAAAAATTAGGTGGAGTGAAATTTTAAAGAAATGTAGTTTTATTTTAAAGCACAAAAAGAAACAGTTGTCAAAATGAGTAGGGAATTATAATTAACTTAACAAGTTGAATTATATTGGCACACCTGAACTGAAAAATAAAGCTTCTACAAAATGATTTTACCTGTATCTAGTTTTCAGACTTTTTCGGTTTTTCAGCAAATACTTTTTCCTACTGGATGTGCAAAGATAAGCCTTTTTAAACATTTCATTGCAAATTAATGAATAAGAAGCCTAGACTATTAAAATTCAAAAGGAAGTTAAAGATAATCTAATTTAAATCCTTGAGTAATAGTATTTTCTTTAACAAAATACCTTATACATGTATATACTTAACAAATATTCTTTAATTACTGTATATATAAGTTGGGGAAATTACAGATATATATGACATTATTTGTGTTATCTCAATTTAAGTAGTTCATTGTCTTCTCTGAAAGCAGAAAATGAAATTTTGCTAAATACATAACTTTACCATAGGGTAAGTACACAGTGCATGTTAAAGAAATGAGCCTATGGAAAGTAAGAAGTAGAGCAGTGACTTTGGATTAGGTTGATCAGGAAAAGGTTTGAAAATTATTAGACTTCACTGTATAAGATGTCAAGCCCAGAATCAAACATGTTCTTATCTCTGTCCCTAAACAGCAAGTAAACAGTCCCATTTTCCCATGAGGAATTGGAATAAAACAGAGATAAAATTCAGATGAATTCAGATACAATGAGTCAGAAGAAGGGCTTGGTGGACAAGTTGGTTCTATATGGCTAGAATGAGGCTTCCCATGTTAAGACCTTTGCAGAAAGTTTCACTTCATCAAGGCATGCAGTAGGCAGTCATTAAGATGATGTGAGAGTAAGCAGTTTCTGTTCATTACAGAAAATAGTTAATTACACTTATCATTTTTCTGATTAGATGTAGGTCTTTTATTTGTTTGTTTGTTTAGTCTTCTGACATGTCAGCTAGATTTTTTTTTTTGACTATTGACCTTTTCTACTTTCTTATCAATTAGAAATACGTTTTCAAGGGAAACAATTTGAAGAATATTCAGAAAAGCATACTTTTAGTTTATAAGGACACATTTCTGGGACAGTTCTGTTGCTTTTGCTTTCTGGGATGATGTCCTAAAGTCCTGTATGAGTTGGAAGTAGTGTTCCACCAGACTGTTTCTGATAATGAGATAATTAAATGGTCAAGAATTGAGAGAGTCTGTCATGTTATTTCTGTAGTCATACACCTTGATCATAAAAGCTATAAAAAGTATCAGTGTTTATCTGTAGATTGTGAAGATAGGGATAATCCTTTAGGGAAATTGAGGTTTGAATTATTGGTTTCTGTATATATATAATTAACATATTTCTCATGCTCATATTTCTCATACTCAGAGATCAAGTTTCAATCCTGTGCACTCAAATTCATTGCTTGCCAATATCGCCACTAATTGTAGTTTACATTTTAAGAATGGCCTTCTGTTGGTAAATGTTGCATTGGAGGAATACTAGCATTCAAGATCCTGCCTAAGTTTTTTTTTTCAATGTAACTTTTTAAAAATTATTGACCAACCAAGTCATCCCTTTCCGTATTCTTATTTTTTTAAAAAACAGAATTGAGGATTGTTTTTGGCACATACAGCAGACTGGCAGGAACTCAAGAACTAAACCTATTTATAGAAAAGGGTTGAGGTCTGAACTTGTGGTGATTCTTATCTGTCAGCTCTTTGATGTTGCGCCTGTCAAAATACTTTATTTTCCAGTAGATAACTCACCAAATTCTTATTTAGAAGTGGAAGTTAATCTTTAATAGTGATGCAAAAACAAAAATGTGAAAAATATGTTACTTTGGAATTCAGTGTTTATTATAAATGTCCAGCTGTATGTTGAATATCAATTGTGCTTTTTTATGTAGAATGCATCATATCAAAAAAGAAAAGAGGCAACTCTCTTAAATGTATTTTTACTTTGCAAATTGGTGTTGCAGTTTCAGTGGTGGAGTGGGGAGACTCTGTGGGGAGGTTTTGGGATTGAGAGAAGGAACCCTTAGGGTGAGTGTTTAACTGAGTGTTGGGAGAAGCGAGAGACTTGCCTTTCTTTGGAGCCTCTTATGTTGTCATGTTGATCTTTTTAGAATGTTCTTATTCTCCCCATTGGAATCATTTTTTTTTTAAAAGATTTATTTATTTTATTACTTATACAAGCACTGGATACAGTCAGAAGCACGGGAGGGGGAGAGAATTCACCAGAGCCAGAGCAGGGAGCAGAGCAGGCAGAAGGACCGAAGTACACTGCTGAGGGGAGCAGCGGGTGGCAGGAGAGGTCTGCGCGCCATGTGGGACACTCGCTGGTGGCCGGGGAGCAGCCGGGGATCAAACTGGCGCTGCAGAGGCTGCGGGTAGCTTTGCAACCCAGCGCTCAACCACCGTGCCACTGGGGAGGCCCAACCCATTGGAATCATTTGTGACTATTCTATCAGATCTTTATTGTTGAGACCAGATCTCTTCCTAAAGTAATCCAGATTCTAACTCTGATTTCCCACCTTCCTTTTTCCTGATCTCTTTGACAATATTTGATAAAATCAGATCTTTGTCTTGTCTTTTGTATTTGTGGCTGATGAGATTCTATCATCACCTATGTCTTCCTTTCAGAACTCTTACTTATTGGGTATAATTAGATAGAGGGAAGTTGTCCTTTGAATTGTACATCCAGAAGTAGTGATGGGGTTTGGTGAAGTCTTGGTGTAGGGTGGCCATGGAATACCATTCTTCCCCTCCAAAGACAATGAGTCCATATGGGGTTTGACCCTGTAACCCCAACGTCATTAGCATTGTTTTTGAAACTACTCAGCTAACCCAGTCACAGCATTCAGATTTTGTTATGTTAGTTCAACTGCCCCTGAGAGGAAATAATTTCCGCTCAATTGCTTGTGAATTGCAATGTCTCTCTCCAGCAAAAGGGGACAAGATATCTGTTGGGGTCATTGACCTGCTACTAGGTCATCTGAAACATCGTAACATTTTGACTGCCTTTTGCACCTGGTTAGCAGGCACTTGACTAAGAGGATTGGGAAATTTTCTGAATAGTGTCACTTCATCTGTTTTGGATGAATTAATGTATTCATTATTAGACTTGAATTCCTATTTTCATATAACACTATTTCTTACCCAGGGCTTTCATATAATTTTGATTAAATTTTTTGTTTCAGTATATTGTTTGAAATCGCTAATGCAGTTGAATGTTTGAATGCTTGTCTGCAAAAATAAGCTGTATGGCTGTATGTTTATCTTACCCTGGTGAGAACTTCCTATACAAGATTCAAATGATCCACTCCAGAATGGAAACCTAAGAGGCAAGGCTGCAAAAAAGGAGTGATTGAGACATCAAGGCCACTGGATGAAATTGTTCTTTCAGGATTTTTCTATGTGACTTACAAGCCATTAAGGAACTAAAACTGTTTCAGTGTCATTGTGGGAAGAACCCATGTTATCGTAAAGAGGCCCATGCACAGGGCCTCCCCTGGTGGCACAGCTGATGAGCTCTGGGCTGCGAAGCTGCCTGCAGCCTTAGCAGCGCCGGTTCGATCCCCAGCTGCCCGTGGTGGTCCCACATGGCGTGACAGACCTCTCTTGCCATGCCCACTGCTCCCCTCAGCAGTATATTTCGTCACTCTGCCTGTTCTGTTCCCCGCTCTGGCTCTGGTGAATTCTCTTACCCTCCCACGCTTCTGACTGTACCCAATGCTTGTATAAATAAATAAATAAATCTTAAAAAAAAAAAAAAAGAGGTCCATACACATAGTGCAGCTCAGTTAGAATGCCTTGGCTCTGGCACTCATAAAATCCAGCTTAATGTGACAACAGTTTAATTCAGAACCTCCTTTGACTCTCAAGGGCAATGGGTGGCCCCCACTAAGCTGGGTTTGGAAGCCATTTCTGCAGGGAACTTTGGCCATACCAACCTTGCCTTGCTTGGTTCCCTTCATCTTTAGGAAGGTCCTTCTTGGGCTCAGTGATATATCATTCTCTGCCACATTACAGATGATCCTGACACTTCAGCCAAGTCCAGCTGATTTTTCTGGCTGGCCACATTCTCTTTATCTCCCTCAGTGATCAGAGTTGCAGCAATGTTCCCCTTTATCATACACTGTTCTCTGCTGTCATTTAGAAATAGTCATATGCTCACCCAGTGAATATTGATAAGATACCTCTGGAATGAGATAACATGTGGTAAAGGAAGCATCTCTTTCCAGTGTGATAAAGAACTTTAGAATATGTGATAAAAGCAAGCCCCAAAGGCCATTATTGAGAAGAACAGCCTGTGATGAGCTCTGTATCAGGGTGACAGAGGACAAGGGAAGATGCATATTGTTTGGATCTGCTCTTTCAAAGGTTTGGGGCTTTTCATTTGTGTTTCTAAGAGAAAAAGCTCTTTGAAGGTCATGTTTGAATTAAAAGCTGTATTTATTATCTGCTTTTTCAAGTTATCTATATTACAACCGCATATTGAATTTGGAAGCCCAGTATCTCCTGAAGGTAGTTATTTTCTAATTCCACTTTTATCCTACCCTCTGGTGTAGTATTTGTCAGTGCATGTTTGCATCTGCTGTGGCTGATAAGGTAGAAACTGCTACCTGACTAACATTATTATAGATTTCTCCTTCTTCCTCTTCTAGCTAGTTTGAAATGATTATTGCCTCTGGATTCTAGTCATCTGCAAAAAGATAACACAGTTTTTGGCTACCTCATCTCCCTCATCACTTTGAAGTAATGGTGCCTCCAGATATAACCAGCCAGTGGGACATCCTAGTCACTGTGTTTACAAAAAAGGGAAAGAATCTGAAGGGGGTCAAAGCAGGATTAAAACAAATAGGGAAAGTATTATTTTTATAATGACAACCCAGGAACTCAGTCCTTGTTCAGGTTTTAAAGCAGGAACTCAGTCCTTGTTCTGGAATTAATATGCTTACGAAAGTACAGTAGTGCCAACTATAGTCACTTTTCTCTAGGCTTTCTGCTATAGTAGGTGAGGAATGGATAGTCACAGGGACAAGAGAAGCATCTTTGAGAAAATTTTTTGAAAATATCTTCTAAACATACACAACTTTTTTTAATTTAGAGAAATAATGATATTAATAAGTAATAACTCATATTTATTGAAAGTTCACCATTTGTCAGGCATTAGGGTTTATATTATCACAGTATGTATCATTGTGAAAGGGGGTGGAGTGTTGCCATGGCATCGGGAACATGCATCATCTTCTTACCCCATGGCACCTACATCTCATATATCTTAGAATATAACTCCCAGCATGTCATGAACTAGAATTCCTGAATGAGGGGCAGATCATATGCCCCAGGCAGGCCCCAGAGGTGGGGTTCAGTCTTCAGGATAGATATATACAAATACATGTATATACACATACATGGATGTGTATGTATGTATGTATGCATATATATATATATATATATATATATATATTAGGGGAAAAGAGAGAAAGGGTGGGGGAGAGAGAGATAGAGAGAGCACGAGAGTGAGAGAGATATGATAGGGCTGCTTTTGGTACTTTGGTGCTTTGAAAAGTAGTAGAACAATGGCAGTTATCATCTTGACCTTATGAAGGATTATATGGTACATTGTGAATTTTGGGTCACTCCTATCCTAGCTCAATGGGATCTGCCTAACCTCTGTCTAATGGTTACCCACTAGAAATAACTTGGACTCCTGACAAGCTTCTCTGGGCCCATTCTGTTTGGGACTTTGCCCACAAGGGGAGGGGTGATCTTGGACCTTAATCAGAGTCTGTTATTTGAAACCCTTTTCCCCGTCTCTCTACACTCTTTGAACTTCACATCAATTAAAGACCTTTGAGCACACTAAGACTCTGCTTCCTTTGCTTTTGTGCTCATAGATCACCAGACCCTTAGAATGGGCAAAATAGTTTTTTTCCCTTAACAGAGTGACAGAGCACCCTTCAATTTTACTCAATTTCAATATAATCTTTGAAATGACCAATGAAATAGACTTTGCTAAAATCACCATTTTACAGATGATGAAACAAAAACTTGCTTTTAAAGATTCACAAGCCCAAGTTTGCAGATATCTGAGAGAGATAAGTTGAATGCATTCAACTTTTAGGCCTTTTTTCAGTGGTGTTTCTCTTACGTTACTTTCCATGTCCAGAACAAATACTGTTGTTTTTATTTTTTTATTAAAAAATTTTTAAAAAGATTTATTTATTTATGCATACAAGAACTGGGGTACAGGCCAGAGGTATTGGGGTGGGTGAGAGGTTTCTTTAGAGACAGAGCAGGGAACAAGCAGACTGACTGAGAAACACTGCAGAGGGGAGCAGTGGGCAAGTCAGGAGAGGTCTGCTTCGCCATGTGGATAGCTCTCTGGCTGGGGATCGAACTAGTGATACAGTGGCTATGGATTGCTTCATAGGTTACATCTTAACACCTCACACTACCAGGGAGGCCCAGATACTGTTGTTTTTAAATATAGCCTAACTTCCATAGGCATTGGATGAAACAGAGGGATTGACCATAGTTTTTTTTTTTTTTCCCTTAGCTTTATTGAGATGTAACTGACATATAGCATATTATAAGATATACCACTTCTGTCAGAAGTTTTGGACATCCTAGTATTGGAAGTCCTAACTAAAGCAATTAGATAAGAGAAAGATTTAAAAGGAATCTAAATTTTGAAAGAAGTAAAACTATCACTATTTGCAAATGACATGATAATATAATAGAGAACCCTAATAATTCCTCTAAAAACAATTAGAAATAATAATCAGTACAATAAAGTGGCAAGTTACAAAATCAACTTATAAAAATCAGTGTATTCCTATATGCAAACAACAAACCAGACGAGAAAGAAATCAATAAAATGACCTCGTTTATAATCACAAGGAGAAATACCTAGAAATACACTTTTCAATTTTTATTTTTTTTATTTTATATATTTTTTACATCATTTTTCATTTTTGTACTATGTGTGCATTTTCATCTTGGTTATAGTCCCCGTAAGATTCCCACCACCCTTGTTTTGATCCTACTCCCTTCTCCCTCCCTGTAATGTGTCTCTGGTTTATAGTTGCCTGTTATTTATTTTTTAATGATTTAAAAATTTTTTTTTTTACTTCATTGTTCATTTTTAAATACTATTTGCTTCCCCCCCACACCCTCAGGTTGCGTCCCTATGGAGTTTCCTTCAGCAGTGTACCCGTGCGTGCACCATCACCTCAGTCCCCTGTGTTCCTCTCTTCCTCCCTCTAATTCCCCTCCCTCCTCCTCCCCTGCAGGATATCTCTGATTTATAATAGTGTGTTTTTGCTTTGTTGTTTTTTTTTTTTTTACACTGATGTCTTATTTGGTTCCCTTATATTCCTGCTATAAGTGAAACCATCCGATTTTTTTCTTTTTCCTTCTGGCTTATTTCACTGAGCATAATTCCTTCTCCTTCCATCCACGTTGCTGTGAATGGCATGAGTTTATCTTTTTTGATTGCTGAATAATATTCCATTGTGTGTGTGTGTGTGTGTGTGTGTGTGTGTGTATCACATGTTCTTGATCCAGTCATCTATTTTGGGGCATTTGGGTTGTTTCCAGGTTTTTTTTTTTTTTTTTTTTTTAAGATTTATTTATTTATACAAGCACTGGGTACAGTCAGAAGTGCAGGAGGGTGAGAGCATTCACCAGAACCAGAGCGGGGAACAGAACAGACAGACTGATGGAATACACTGCTGAGGGGAGCAGCAGGTGTGGCAGGAGAGGTCTGTGTGCCATGTGGGACCCTCGCCTGCGACTGGGGATCAAACTGGCACTGCAGAGGCTGAGGGCAGCTTCACAACCCAGCACTCAACCACTGCACCCCCAGGGGGAGGCCCTGTTTCCAGGTTTTACCTGTTGTAAATAGTGCTGCAATAAACATAGAGGTACAGGTGGTCTTTTGAATCAATGTTTTTGTGTCCATTGGGTAGATTCCTAGGAGTGGAATTGCCGGGTCATATGGTAGCTCCATTTTTAGTACACTGAGGAACCTCCAGACAGCTTTCCATAATGGTTGGACCAGTTTGCACTCCCACCAGCAATGTAGGAGAGTTCCTTTTTCACCACATCCATGCCAACATTTGTTACTTGTTTTTTTGATATGTGCCATTCTTACTGGTGTAAGGTGGTATCTCAGTGTGTTTTTGATTTACATTTCCCTGATGATAAGAGATGTTGAACATTTTTTCATATGCCTATTGGCCTTTTGCATTTCCTCTTCAGAGAAATGTCTTTTAAGTTCTTCTGCCCATTTCTTGATTGGGTTGTATATTTTGTTTTTGTTGAGTGGAGTGAGTGAGTTCTTTGCATATCATTGTGATCAGTCCCTTATCAGTTGAATGGAGTGCAAAGATTTTTTCCCAATCAGGTTGGTTAATGTCTCTTTTGCTGTACAGAAGCTTTTCAGTTTGATGTAATCCCAGGCGTTTATCTTTTCCTTGACTATCTTTGCTTTGGGTGATGAATCTTTAAAGATAATATTGTGATGTATGTCTTGTAATGTTTTACCTATATTTTCTTCTATATATTTTATGGTTTCAGGTCTTATGTCCAGATCTCTTAACCATTTTGAGTAGATTTTTGTGCATGGTGAGAGGAAGTGGTCTAGTTTCTTTTTTTGCATATGGTGGTCCAGTTTTCCCAGCACCATTTATTGAACAAACTGTCTGTGTTCCATTGTTCTTTGCTCCTTTGTCAAAGATCAGTTGTCCATAAAAGTGTAGTTTTATTTCTGGGCTCTCTATTTGGTTCCATTGGTCTGTGTATCTGTTTTGTTCCAATACCAAACTGTTTTAATTATTATGATTTTGTAGTATAGCTTGAAGTTTGGAAGTGTGAGACCTCCTTTCTCCTTTGTTTTCATCAGTAGGGCTTTGGCTATTCATGTGTTTTTTTTTTTTTTTTTTTTTGTGGTTCCATATAAAACACTGTTAAAAGAAATAGAAGAAGACACAAAGAAATGGAAAGACATCCCCTGTTCATGGATTGGAAGAATTAACATTATTAAAATGTCCATCCTACCAAAAGCAATATACAGATTCAATGCTATTTCAATAAAAATTTCAATGACATTCTTCAAAGCCTAATACTTTTAAAAGGAGGTAAAAGACTTAAAAAAAGTGCAGCATATTGTTAAAAAAATAGAAATCGCAAACAAATGCAATGATGTTGCCTGCTCAACATTTGGAAGAATTGCAAAATTATACAATGGCCATCTTACCCAAAGCAGTATGGAGAATCAGTGCAATCCCCTTCAAAATTTCAGTGACTTACATCAAAGAAATAGAGTAAGTGATACTGAAATGTGTATGGAATTGCAAAATACCCTGAACAACAAAAAACAATCTTGACAAAAACAAATAATACAGGTATTAACTCCCAGACTTCAAACTAATGCAACATTACAGTGATCAAAACAGTGTGATATTATAATAAAATAAGAAGCACAGACCAATGGAATAGAATTGAAAGTCCAGATATAAACCCACACTCATATAGGCATTTAACCCATGACAAAGAAATCAAAACTATTAAATTGAAGAAAGGAAAATCTCAGTAAACAGTATTGGAAAAACAAGACAGTCAATACGGGAAAGAACAAAACTAGATGATTATCTCACAGCATTGAAATACACAAATTAACTCAAAATGGATTAAATACTTGAATATAAGACCTGAAGCCATAAAATATATAGAATAAAAACAAGCAAAACATTCCAAGATACTGACCTCAGAGGTGTCTTTGTGAACTTGACACCAGCAACAAGGGAAACAAAAGCAAAAATAAATAAATGAATTTACATTTAAAAAATTGCTACAGGGCCTCCCCAGTGGCGCAGCAGTTGAGTGCTGGGTTGCGAAGCTGCCCGCGGCCTCTGCGGCGCCAGTTCGATCCCCGGCTGCTCCCCGGCCACCGGAGGAGGGTCCCACATGGCGCACAGACCTCTCCTGCCGCCCGCTGCTCCCCTCAGCAGTGTACTTCGGTCCTTCTGCCTGCTCTGCCTCCCGCTCTGGCTCTGGTGAATTCTCTCACCCTCCCGCGCTTCTGACTGTACCCAGTGCATGTATAAACAAACAAAACAAACAAACAAACAAATAAATAAATAAAAACATGCTTCTATAAAAAAAAATTAAAAAAAAATTGCTACACAGTGAAAGAAACTATCATTAAAATTATGTGACACTCTACTAAATGGGAGACAATATTTGGACCTCATACATCTGACAAGTGGCTGATATCCAAGATCCACAAAGAACTTGGAGAACTCAACAAGAAAACAAAATAATCAAAAAATGGGGAGAAGACCTAAATAGACAACTCTCCAACAAAGACATACAGATGGCCACAGGTATATGATAAAATGTTCACATTATTTATCAGGGAAATTCAAACCAAAACTGCTTAAGATACTACTTCACACCTGTCAGAATGGCCCATAATCAAAAATACCAGAAACACCAAGTGTTGGTGTGATGTGGAGAAAAAGCAACACATTTGGTGGGAGTGTAGACTGGTCCAATCCCTGTGGAAAATAATATGGAGGTTTCTTGAACCATTAAAAATATATCTACCATATGATCCAGTAATTTCTGTCATAGGTATCCACCTGAGGATTGCAAAAACATTAATTCAAAGAGATATATGCACTCTTATGTTCATTGCAGAATTATTTATAATGCAAGCTAAGTGCCCAAAGACAGATGAAACAAGGAAATGTGCTATATAGATACAATTGAGTTTACCTAGTTATAAAAATATGAAACCTTGAAATTTGCTACAACATGAATGGACCTGGAAAGGATTATGCTAAGTGAAATAAATCAGAAGGTGAAAGACAAATACCAGATGATTTCACTCATATTTGAAATATGAAGAAAGAAAACAAATCCTAGAAATCTTTGGTAGAATTGAGACCACCAGAGGGGTAGGGTGGGGCATGGGGAGGAAAGTTGGGTGGGTCTCCAATGAACTGTGGTGGATGATTATGGACGCTTTTGTGATAGGTGTGGAATGGTAACACACAACAGATTAGGTGTAAAGCTGTACTCCTAAATTATACACAGTGTTCTAAATTCACAGTGTTCAAAATTATACACAGTGTTTCCTCAATAAAAAAAATACAATCAAAATATTTTTTGAAGTTTAAGGTGTATCACATGTTGATTTGTTACACCTATATTATTACAAAATAATTAAGACCATGGCATAGTTAACACCTCTGCCATGTAACATAATTACCATTTATTTTTTGTGGTGATAATATTTAAAATCTCTCTTAGCAACTTTCAAGCATTTAATCCAGTATTAACTATAATCACATTGCGCATTAGATACCTAGAACTTATTTACCTTGTTATTGAAACATTGTACACTTTGACAAACTCCCCTCCTCCTATAGCCCATGGGAACCAACAATCTACATTTTGTTTTCTTAGAATTCAGTATTCTTAGATTACACATATCAGTCTGACTTTTTTCATTTATCACAATGCACTTGAGGTCCATCTATATTGTTGCAAGTGGCATAATTTTCTGTCTTATGCCTGATTAATATTGTGACATATATATGCTAATATAATCTCTGTATATATGTAGATATATATCTACTAACGTAGATGTATTAAACTGGAATAAAAGTCTCAATGATTGTTAGAGTTTATTAGATAATTAAATTTCAAACCAAAGAGAAGAGACTGGTGGAAAATGGCGTCATCGCCACCGGTTGTTTCTTTGATACTCCCTTAGGTAGAGTTCAATTTTATAAAAAGTATGGATAGATGAGGTTTTCTTGGCGGGGTGGGAGGGAATGTAGAAGGGGAGGGAGAGAGATCAAAACAGGGGTGAAAAGCACATAAAGGACTCCAGAGATGGATCACAGGTGGTGGGCTAACTACCGGACTACATCCGAGGGGAGGAATCAAATACTGTCCAAAAACTAGCAAAGATGTAAGAAAATAAATAAATTTAATTAAAAAATAAATGAAAGGTAGCTGAAGAAAAAAATATATAATCAGAAAAACTGGTAGAATTTCTGTAATCTTCGTGAACATTTGGGATAAAAAAAAGTCCTATTTCTTTATATTAAGCTGGGATTTTGATTCTTCCAGAATTTCTACTTTGTGGAAAAAATACAGCACCAATTTATTCTAGTAACAAAGGTATGTCTTATATGTAGAGAAAATGCCACACAAAGACTGAGCTAATACAGATAGAACACTTGGCACAAACAGTAAGTGCTTAGTTTCCCAATCTCTTGTCTGTATTCACATGAGCTTGACATTGGCTTAAGTCACTTGCAGGAAGTTTTCAGAGAATTTGTAGCTAGATTGGAGGGATTTTAATTCCTGTCTTCTCATTGTATTTCCCCTCCCTTTAGAAACACCACACAGTAGGAGGCAAAATGAAACAGAAGAAGGCAGTGTACTCCTTCCAAAAATACACACACATGCCTTAGTTGCCCCAACATCCCCAAACTATTTTATGCTATGATCTTTCTATAGAATGGGTTACTTAAATTAAAAAAAATGGAAATTATTATTACTTCTACTCCAGAAAAATGTTTTTAATTCATGTAGAGAATTCACGTTTACTTACAAGATTATTTTTAGTGGAATGAAATTCTGTAAAACTGACAGCATTAAGAACTACTAATGTGCAGTGAGGAGAGGGAACTTATATTCTGGATTGAAATCAAAACATTGAGTATATAATTTACTGGCCTTGTAAATAATATTTTTAAATAACACCGCAAAACTGCCCCTAAAATCTTCATCCTCTTCTCAGTGGAACTTACCTAGTCCTTTAAACTGACAGCATTTACAATACTGAAATAGTTAACAGAAAATGAACTATTTTCTATAGAATGCTATCTTACACGCCAAGTAATATAAAAGGGGGAAAATGTCATTGCAAAGTTTAGGTGATTTATGGTGGTAACCTAAGTTCATTTATTGCCCTCATTGTTTATAGAGAGCTCCCAGGCTAGTAGAAGAAAAGGGTCTGCAAAATACAGTATACAGTTTTCAGTAGTGGAGAAAATCCATTCAAAGTCTGTGTAATGATTTGTAATGCTTAGGCAGTGTATTAGAGTATGTTATTTTGTCAAATAAGTTCATTCAAACATACTTTTAGAATGGTGTTACTCTGCTCAAATTATTGAAGGCAAATGGAATGGAAAACGTACCTTCATGATTAAATGTTTACCTTAAGAGCTAAAATCAGTCACTTAAAAGATTTAATCATTAAGCTCAGTAATATCATTAAAATAATGATAAAAATAGAAAAATAAAGATACACTGGTTATTTCAGTATTAGATGGGGAATAGACTGATATTTTCCAAATCCTTTGAAGTTTTTCTTTTTTTTTTTTGAAGATCTTATAGGATTTTTGTTTCTCTTTTATTTAATTACTTTTAATGTGTGTTAAATGAGGTTAAAATACTGTGTTGAAGTTTTATTAATAAAATTAAGAGAAGTGTGGAAATGCCCTGTTGACTCATCATTCATGATTAATTTTCACTTTTTTAATTTAGGGGTTATATTTTTACTCCTCCATATGTGCACATGTTCTACTCACCCTTCACCAGACCACCCATGCCCATACCCCATCTGCATCCCTCCAGCACCCCTCCTCCTACCCCCCTGTTCCCTCTGGTAACCATTAAATTCTTTCACTGAGTCCAAGTTTTATTCCTGCTGTATTTTCCTGTTATTTATATTCCATGGATTAGTGAAACTATCTAATATCTTTCTTTTACTTTCTGATTTTTTTTCACTTAACATAGTCACCTAGAGGTCCTTTCATCTGGACCCAAAAGACACTATTTCAACTTCTTAAACAGTTGTGTGGTATTCAATTGAGTACAGAGTCCACAGTTTCTTTATCCATTTGTTGTTGAGCATTTAGGTTGGTTCCTTGATGTGGCAATTGTGAACAGTGATGTTAGGAATATAGGCATACATAAGTCTTTTTCCCCTAAAATTTTTGTATTTTTGGATAAATACCCAGTAATGGTATTGCTGGATAGTACAGATTTCCATTTTTGTTTTCTTCAGAAATCTCCATACAATTTTCCATAGCAGCTGCATCAACTTACATTCCCACAAAGTGAATGAGAGTTCTTTTCTTTACATACTCACCAACACTTGTTGCTTCCATTGTTTTTTTTTTCTTTTTTTTTTTTTAAAAGATTTATTTATTTATTTATACATGCACTGGGTACAGTCAGAAGCGCGGGAGGGTGAGAGAATTCACCAGAGCCAGAGCAGGGAGCAGAGCAGGCAGAAGGACCGAAGTACACTGCTGAGGGGAGCAGCGGGTGGCAGGAGAGGCCTGCGTGCCATGTGGGACCCTCCTCTGGTGGCCGGGGAGCAGCCGGGGATCAAACTGGCGCTGCAGAGGCTGCTGGCAGCTTTGCAACCCAGTGCTCAACCGCTGCGCCACCGGGGAGGCCCCAACTTTCATTGTTTTTTATAAAGGTAATTCTCATAGGGGTGAGATGAATTGCAATTGGTGGTTTTGATTTGCATTTCACTTATATAAGTGATGAACAATTTTTCCATGTATCTATTGGTCATCTCAATGTCTTCAGAAAAGTGTCTATTTAAGACTTTTGCCTATTTTTAAAAAGTAGAGTTGGTCGTTTTTCCATTTTTGTATTAGAGTACTTTGTATAATTTGGAAATTAACCCATGTCAGATGTATGATGTGCAAATATTTTCTCCCATCTTGTTGGTTGCTTTTTTGTTATTTTAATGGTTTCATTTGAGGTACAAAAGCTTTTCAATTTGATGTAGACCTACTTGTTAATTTTTGCTTTTGTTTCCCCAACTATATCCTTGCATTAGATGTACTGTAGTATATTTCACTTTCACTGAAGTATTTTATGGTTTAGTCCATGTATACAGATCTTTAATCCATTTTGAATTCATTTTTGTATGTGGAGTTAAGTATGGGTCTAATTTCTTTCTTTCTTTCTTTCTTTTTTTTTTTTTTGTGTGAAGCTATCCATGTTTCCCAATATCAATTGTTAAAGAGGCATTCCTACAACAATCATGGCATTCCTCATATAGTCCGGACTCCTTTGTTAAAGATTAACTGTCCATATTTGTGTGAATTTATTGCTGGGCTTTCTACTCTATTCTGTTGGTTTGAGTTTCTGTTTTTGTTCTAATACCATGCTGTTTTGAATACTGTTACTGTGTAATATAGTTATATATCACATTCTCTGATTGTGATACATCTACTTCTCTTGAGATTGCTTTAGCTGTTCAGTGCCTTTTGTGGCTCCATATAAAATTTCATAATTGTCTAATTTCTTTGGAAATTGTCATTGAAATTTTGAAAGATATTCCATTGACTCTATAACTTGCATTAGGTAATAGGGCCATTTTAATGATCTTTATTCTTCTAATCAATGAACATAAGCTATCTTTCAATTTTTTGTGTGTCTTTTATTTCTTTAAGAGGGTTTTATAGTTTTCAACATATAGATCCTTCACCTTACTCCCAGGTATTTAAGCTTACTCCCAGGTATTTCTTCTTTTTGATATGATTATAAATGGGATTGTTTTCCTTGTTTCACTTTCTTCTGACATATTGTTTATATAGAGAAATGCAATTGATTTTTGTTGATTTTGTGTCCTGCCATTTTACTGTATTCATTTATTATTTAGCAGTTTTTGGTAGTTTTTAGGATTTTCTATGTATATTATTATATGATCTGAAAATAATAACAGTTTCACTTTTCCAATTTGGATTCCTTTATCTTTACATTCACTAATTGCTCTGCTAAGAATTTGTTGAAAAATAGTGGTAACATTGGACATCCTTGTCTTGTTCCTGATCTTAGTGGAAATGCTTTCTTCTCTTCACCTTTGAATTTGGTTGTGGGTTTGTCATATATGGCCTTTATGATGTTTGGATAAGTTCCATGTATTTCCATTTTATTGAGTATTTTTATTATAATTGGATGTTGAAATTGTTGAATTTTCTTGGTGCTAATTTAAATGATCATGTGATTTTTACCTTCCTTTTTGTGAATCTGATGTATGACGATTGATTGATGCATATTTTAAACTAGTCTTCCATACTGGGGATAAAACCTACTTGATCATGGTGAATGATTCTCTTAATATATTGCTGTCTTAGCTGGGACTACATCAAATTAAAGAGCTTCTGCACAGCAAAAGAGACAATAACAAAAACAAAGAGAAACCCCACCAACTGGGAGAACATTTTTGCACACAACACTAATGATAAAGGACTGATCACAAAAATCTGCAAAGAGCTGACGAGACTCAACAACAACAAAGAAAGTAATCCAGTCAAAAAATGGGCAGAAGAGCTAAAAAGAAACTTCTCTGAAGAGGAAATGCAAATGGCCAACAGGCATATGAAAAAATGTTCAACATCACTTGTCATCAGGGAAATGCAAATCAAAACTACCATGAGATACCATCTTACACCAGTGAGAATGGCACATATTAAAAAAACTAGCAACAACAAATGTTGGCGAGGTTGTGGAGAAAAAGGAACTCTTCTGCACTGTTGGTGGGAGTGCAAACTGGTCCAACCAGTGTGGAGAGCTGTGTGGAGATTTCTGGACCTACTAAACATAGAACTTCCATGTGATCCAGCAATTCCACTCCTAGGTATTTACCCAAAAGACACAGAAACATCAATTCCAAAGAGCACCTGCACCCCTATGTTTACAGCAGCACTGTTTACAATAGCTAAGCTTTGGAAACAACCCAAATGCCCAAAAATAGATGACTGGATCAAGAAGATGTGGTACATATATACCATGGAATATCACTCAGCATTCAAAAAAGATAAACACATGCAATTTGCAGCAACATGGATGGTGCTGGAAGGGATCATGCTCAGCAAAATAAGCCAAAAAGAAAAAGAAAAATACCGGATGGTCTCACTCATAGCAGGAATCTAGAAAACTTAAATAAGGGACCAGGAAAATGAATATAAGAAAGTGAAAATCAAAATCAACAAAAAACTATGAACCAGAGACACTTTTAGGGGGCGGGGGCGGGAGGGGAGGGATTGGGGTCAGAATGGGGGGCTGCAATTGTATGGGGAATATAACAATAAAATTTATTATTTAAAAAAAAATAAATAAAAGATTCAAAATCCAAAAAAAAAAAAATATATTGCTGTCTTTGGTTTGCTGTGACTTTTGCATCTATGTTCATTTGGTTATCAGTATATAGTTTTCTTTTGTACTGTCCTTGTTTAGTTTTGGGATCATGGTAAGTTTAGCCTCATAGAATGTGTTTAGAAGAATTCCTTATTTCTTAATTGTTTGGAAGAGTTTGAGCAGGACAGGTTTTGTTCATGTTTGAAAATTTCATAGACCTTTATTCTGGAGCCATCTGGTCCTGGATTTTTGGATTTTGGGAGAGTTTTGATTGCTCTTTCAATTTCCTTGCTTGTGATTTTTAAAAAAAAAATTTCCCCCCAGGTTTTCCATTTCTTCCCTATTCAGTCTTGGATGATTTTATGGTTCTAAGAATCTGTCCAACTCATCTAGATTGTTGAACTTGTTTGTAATAAATGCTCAAAGTAATCTCTCATTATCCTTTGAATTTCTGCTTGTTCTATTGTAACATCTCCTATTTATTTTTTTAATTATATTTATTTGAGTTTTCTTCCCTTTTTCTTAGAAAGCATAGCTAGAGGTTTGTCTATTGTGTTTATTTTTTTAAGAGCCAGCTTTTGATTTCATTGATTTTGGACTCTTTTGAATTCTGTTTCATTTATTTCTGCTCTAATATTTTCATTTCCTTCCTTGTACTGGCTTTAGAATTTTGTTGTTGTTGTTGTTGTTTTCCTAGGTCTTTGAGATGAGAGACAGTGTTGTTTGTTTGGGCCCTTTTGTGTTTCTTGAGGAGCAATAGCAAACTTGGGAGACAGCACATCTAGCTTTAGCTCCTCATTGCTCCCTGAGTCCTATCCCTCTTTCATCTTTGGCAACTTCTCTCCCAGGCCTGTGTTAAAATCAGTAAACTTTGGATTGTGGGAGTGGTTTTGTTCCCAGGAAGATATTTTGTCCATTAAAAGTATTACACAGGTAATTTCTCCTTAACAATCTGTTGCTTTTCAGTTTTACTAAGATCAGAAGATGACCTGAATTTTTTTTTTTAATTTTTAAGTTTTTAAAAAATTTATTTTATTTATACAAGAGCCAGGGTACAGGTCAGATGCGCGGGAGGATGAGAGGATTCACCAGAGACAGAGCAGGGAACAGAACAGGCAGACTGATGGAATACACTGTTAAGGGGAGCAGCGGGTGAGACAGGAGAGGTCTGCTCGCCATGTGGGTTGCTCTGAGGCTGGCAGGGATCGAACCAGCACTGCAGGGGCTGCAGACAGCTTCACAAAGCTGCACTCAACTGCCTGCGCCACCAGGGAGGCCCTGACCTGAATTTTTAGAAGTGTATTTGTGTTCACTATTACATGTCAAGATATAGTAACATTATACCCTATTTACTAATATGTACATTAAAATCACTCCATTTCCCTTTTGAAAATGCAGTGAAGAGAAAGAAAATTTCTTTTTAATGTGTTTCCTTCAAGTATTATAAATCTTACTTGCACTTTACATTAACTGTTTAAGCTTTTGCAAGTGGTTATGTAGTTATTCTTTCCCCAGAGTGACCAAACTGAGATGAATACCTAGCAAAAATGATAGTAAAGGAAAATGAATAACCAGTTATCTTGATGAAAATTGTTATTGATTTTAATACTTCTTTAGATAGTTCATTCCATTTCTGTAAAGCACTTACTATTTTTATTTTTATTTATTTTTTAAAGATGTATTTATTTTTACAAGAACCAGGGTACAGGCCAGATGGGCGGGAGAGTGAGAGGATTCACCAGAGACAAAGCGGGAAACAGAACAGGCAGACTGATGAAATACACTGCTGAGGGGAGCAGCGGGTATGACAGGAAAGGTCTGCCGTGCCATCTGGATTTCTCTGCAGCAGCCGGGATTGAACCTGCGCTGCAGAGGCTGCGGACAGCTTCACAGTACAGTGCTCAATCACCTGTGCCACCAGGGAGACCCAACTTGCTATTTTTAATAGGACATGGAGTAGCAAACACAGAAATCTTGTAACACGGAGTTTACAAAAATGACACTATACAAGTTTCAGTGTAATCAAATGTTATCGAAAAGATAGGCACACTATATAATGGAAATTTAGAAGAGAGAGGGATTATTTTCAATGGAGAAGTTTGAATTATACATTAAAGCAGTGAAATTTGAGTTGGGTCTTAATAGGTATCTGTTGAACATTTATTGTTTTGCTTCTCATTCATTTTCCTTAGCTCCTCTAATTTCTCTGTATTATTAGGAGGTCCAGAGTTTTCCCACTTTTGGTCACAGTGGTCTGAATGGCCTCTACCTCTGATCCACAGACTGATCATGTAACACCAGTACCAGCTATTCAATACTATGTATCCTTTTAGATATAATTTGCTCCAAAGTAACATGCCACCTAGGATAACCCAATCAGAATAAGTCTAGAAATTCTTCAGGAGTTACAGGAAAAGAAACTTTATCTCTCCACCAATTTTTTTTTGTATTATGAAAATATAGGATTGGAGTTATTATAGTACTTAGAGTTGTAGGGTACAAATCTGGTTTCCTAAGATATATGAGCCCCTGCATTAAGTCTTACCCACAGCCTGAACTACTTCTGGATTTTTAAGCGTGAACCAGTAAATTTTTCTTTTATTACTTTACTTGCTGGGATGGATTTTATCTTTTTTGCAATCAAAATATACCAATCAACTTATTTAGGGAGGATTTGGACATGAAGTAATGTGATAAGGATAATCTAAGTGAACAGTTTAAAAGAAAAAAATGCCAATTGTAGAAAATAAGACTTTTTTAAGGAATATAAAAGGTACAATTTAATGGAATTTTAAGATACATGAAGGAAAATAGAAAATAAATCTAGAAATTTTGACTGGGATATAATCATGGAAGTTTTTGAATGCTTGGTTAAAAATTTTATTTGGGAGACAATAAAGAAAGTGAATATTCTAAGAAAAAAATGTATTTCAGCTTCGTGTATAGATTCAATAAGGCAACACTTTGTGGTGGGCAAATGTAGTTAGATATTTGTAGTAAGACATAGTTAATAAGGTAAATGCTGTAATCACTCTGCAGAAGGATGGAACTTCACCACAAACTTTTTTTTTTTATCTCAAGTCTGGTAGATAATGTGATATACATATACTAAAAGGGATTGAAAATTTCATTACTCACATAATGAGGACTTCTGGGGGAATGCAGAGCAGTTTCTATGCATATCTGAGACTACAGGCAAAGTAGACTGTCTGAGAATTTTTACTCTGGGTAGAGAGTAGATCAAGATAAAGGGTTCTTGTATGTGGTTTGAAATTCCCACTAGCACCAGGAGAAACATGTGGATTTTCTTATCAGCCTTTCTAAGTAAATACATGCATGGATAAAACTCTTTGTCATGTTGTAATTAGGAGATTTGGGGACACATTATGGATATGCATTATAATCAGGTTTGATCTTGAAGCATAAAGTCAGTAATTATCTTTCAGGATATTGTGTAAATAGATAAAATGCTCAAAGAAGAGAAATAAGAGAGATAAAAGGATAAAGGATGAAATTTGGGGGGACTGCAAAAATTGCAAATCACTTAAATGTGCACAGAGAAGAAAGTGGATGGAGGGAAAGAGAATTGTGGTTATAAGGTATAGAAAATGTTTTATGCAGGAGAAATATTTTGAAATGATATAGAGAAATTTAGGGGATGAGAATTTAAATTGGAGATGTCATGGGTTGCTGATTTTCTTTGAGACAGGAGAAGTATTTAAAAAAACATGGTAGAAGATGGGGAATATTGAATGTAGGGAGCAAAATTTGTGTGTCTTAAATAGGGGATGAGTTATTGGTAAGGAAATTAGGGCAATGGCCAGGTTTGTAACCAATACAAGGGACTTAGCGTCTTTGATGATAAGAAGCAAATTAAAGATGCATAAAAAGCATTGTCAAGCAAAGCAGAACACCAAATAAAGGGCAATTGTGTACATTTTCAATGAATCATAAGGTAAATTCCTCTGGTCTGAAATAGTAAACAGTAGTTAAGAAAAAGCAGGATTAAATATTCTACCTAGGGTTAGGAATTCACAACATGAGCCCATACAAAGTTCATTGAAATGATAGGTGTGGGAGAAGGAGAATGCTGTAGTCTGGAAGAAAAGGAGGAAATTAGTTACTAATGTTCATAAGATAAAGTAGGTTTAGTGTAACTAAAGGACTAATGTAGACAGGACAGACAAAAAAAGCATAGAAACTGGAATGGTTCAGAGTGTTTTTGATGTCCTAATCTGGATAGTGGAGTGTGAACAAATTTTGCTAGGGTTAAGAATATTGAGTTAGGGGCCTCTCTGGTGGTGCAAGGTGTTAAGCAACGCACTATGAAGCAATTCGCAGCCCCTGCAGCATGAGTTTGATCTCCGGCCAGCCAGGGAGCTACCCACATGGCGCAGCAGACCTCTCCTGACTTGCCTGCTGCTCCCCTCAGCAGTGTATTTCAGTCAATCTGCCTGTTCTGTTCCCCACTCTGTCTCTGGTGAATCCTTTCACCTGCCACATCTCTGACCTGTACCCCAGTTCTTGTATGTATAGATAAATAAATCTTTAAAAAAAAAAGAATATTGAATTATGAGGAGCTCTCACTGGTTGCGTTGAAGAGACAGAGGGATATTATGAGCCCAAAGGGCTAACATAGCAGGTGGTCCTAGGATCTAAGTAATAAGATAGAGTAATCCTATAGAGGATTAATGCTGAACATGATTAGAACTTAAGCACAAAAAAGTCAAGGTAATGTTTAAATCTATGGGGTCAATGGTTATAGAATATAAAAATTAGAACAGTTGACAAGCGTTAGTTATATGGGTAAATGTGAAGAATAGTTCAGGTAGGTTAACTCTGGATGGAGGAGTGTATATAGTTAGAGAACACCAAAGGTCTAGATGAAAGGGACATGCCTTGATTGGTAATATCAAGTTCTAAATACTTAAAGCCAAAGTAATGGAAATGAAGATGGATATCTGGATAGTGGAGATGAATTGAAATCATGAAACCTTGGGAATGTCACAGATTTGTGGGTCCTTGCCTGTATGCTTACAGTTGTAGGACATACCACAAGCACAGTTTAACGATAGGGTTTATTTACAAGGGGGAATTGGGAGAGATACAGAAAAAGAGATTTTTTTTATGGCCACAAATGGCTGTCTGTTATACTTGAGATAGTGTCCGTAGTCCATAATAAAAACCGATTGTGAAAGATGGCATTGTCCCTCTGATGAGAACCTGGAGCTGGTGGCACACTGATTAGCAGTGAACTAGGATCCAACTCACTGTTTTAACTGGAGAGGATCTCAGGGGGCGCTGCTGAGGCAGAACTGCAACAGCCAGCAGTAGCAATCCAGAGGCTGGACTGGGCAGCACCAGAGGCAATAGCAACAGCAATAGGAGCCAGCTCTAGGGGTGTCTTGGGCACTGGCCTTTGGCAATGATCATGCAGCTGCAATCAGGCAGCTTCACACAACTTTTTTTTTTTAAATTTATTTTTTATTTATTTATACAAGCGGTGGGTACAGTCAGAAGCACGGGAGGGTGAGAGAATTCACCAGAGCCAGAGCGGGGAGCAGAGCAGGCAGAAGGACCGAAGCACACTGCTGAGGGGAGCAGGGGGCGGCAGGAGAGGTCTGCGCGCCATGTGGGACCCTCGTTGGTGGCCGGGGAGCAGCCGGGGATCGAACTGGCACTGCAGAAGCTGCTGGCAGCTTTGCAACCCAGCGCTCAACCGCTGCGCCACTGGGGAGGCCCTGCATACAACTCTTAAAGCCTGCATGGGCACAGGCCAGCCATGCCTATCAGAAGGTGGTGCCAAAGGATCAGGCAGGGGAATCAGGAGGTGAGACTAGATATGTTGGAGGCAGGAGGAGAGCTCTAAGAGGGGAAGCACCAGTCAGAGATCAGAAGTGAAGGTCATCCCAGGAAAGAGTACAGGAATCTGGTTTTCAGAGTTCCTTACATCATCTTCTTGCTCCCAACATCTACTTAAGGTGGGTTAAGTTTCTAACTTTTCTTTGTGGGCATCTAGAAATGCCACTTGGCATGGAGTTACAGGATGTTGCCACTCAGCCACTGGACCTGGCTCAGCTAGGTGCCTGCAGGGATGCAGTGGAGCTATAACAGCTGTCAGACTTGATTGACACTGGGTCATTGTAAACTCACCTTGTGCCAGATATAGCGATGGACATAGGGGGCTCAGAGGAGCAGGGGTGGCCCTGCTGCCCCAAGTTGCTGAATGGGGTGCAGCAGGGGTGGGCATGTTCGGCTGCACCACGAACCATGAGCCCACTAGCTCCTCTTATAGGAGAGACATCACAGGCAGGCCAGGGAGTGGCAGACCTCTGACAAATTGTTTCCAAAGTTCACTCCATCAACACTGTCTAATTACTATGTAGTAAAATAAAAATAATAACAATAATAGTAGGTGTAATAATGATACAATGTCTACCATTTATTATGTAGCTTTCCTTAGCCAGACACCATGCCATGCATTACCTTATTTAATACTCCTTACTATCCTAGGAGGAAGAATTATTATTCTAATTTATAGAATAACTAATATTTAGATAAATTAGTCACTTGCCAAAGGTCATACAGTTAGGACTAAATCAGTTCTTTGTGACTTCAACCATGCTCTTATAACAAATAACTTTGTTTTGCACATGTAAGTAGCAAGGGAACAGCAATGAAGGTGACAATTTCTGTTTTAAAGAGAGCAGCAGTATTTAGTGGTTGAAGCTTAACTCTCTTCACATTAATCACTGGTATCACAACATTTAGAAATATTTTGAGCAACATGCCTTGATATGATTAGCCTTTTTAAAATGTTATTCTAAAGCATCCTTTTGTCTCTGGCGTCTGAAAGTCCAATTCACTCAGTAGGCTGACTATAAACGCAAATAAAAATTGATTTCCTCATTTTGTCACCTCTACAGAACAATTCATAATGAAAGGAAGTTCTAACTAGTCAATCAATAGTCACTACTTAAATCAGAGACTGAAAGAATAGTCTATTATTAAGAAATGTTCATCTGAAGATGAAGTTAAATGAAAATAAAGGAACCAATCTGGTTCATGATCTGTATTCAGCTTCAGGAAATAGTCAGGAATAAAAGATTCTGCTAACATTATTTAATGTTTTTCCTGTTTCTGGTACTTTCCTTAGAAGTGGGGAAAAATCCAATTTTTCAAAAGCTACTGAACTTTTATTAAGCAGTTCATGGCAACATGGCTAAGAAGTGCTATTTGTAGGGTTTCCCTCACTTGATGTACTAATCAAAATTGTTGTTTGGTTATCTGTCTCATTTCGGCCCATATTTGACTATAGAATAAATATCGATCTATATGAAAGAGTCACTGCATAGACCAAGACAAGGAACTCATTAATTATTGGAAATACCATTATCTTATCCATTCTGTAACCCTGTTTCTAGAATTATATAATTTCGTTGACCACAGAAAAGTAAACATTGACCTGAATTACATTAAAATGAAACTTTGATTAAATGAGGAGGAAAGATTTTCTCCTTCTTAATTGAATGGTTATAATAGGTATAAGTGTGAATATGTGGAAGGGGAAAAATGCCAATTATTATATCAAGTAATTCAAATATTTAAGCCTATACTTCACCACTCCAAATTAGGGTTTCAACTGGACTATTACTCCTGTTTGTCAAGTAATTTGTTCTGATATTCAAGATGTTTTTATTGCCATCAGGGGTTTTTGAAACCCAGTTCTGTATCTAGACGAGGATCTAAAATCTACGGTGATAAGATTTGCTCAAGATCTCACAGTGGCAGTTCCGTGACTCAAACTTGAAACTTTGGTAAATTCTGTCAATTTTATTCTATTGTTTCTTGATATGATTCTGAAAATTGAGTTATTTGTCAATTGTGGAAATTCTATTGTTCCTTTTCATCAATAAGACATCTGCAGAAAAGTTAAATAAGGATACCAGAGAGTTTACACAATTCCCTCTCTTCATTAGTAAGTGAAAATTCACATTAGATAAAGAACAAAGTGTCTTGATTCCTTAATTTTGAAAAATCAGAGTAAGAACTCACTCATAATCAGATTGTATAACGTTTTGCAAGATGTTATTCTATAATATTGATTTGAAATTTTTCAATATATACTTATAAGCAATAACTAAATTTATGTTAAAGTCCTATCCTTTGCTGTTTTTACAAGAATTAGCTTCCACATTGACAGAGGAGCTGGGCAAAAAGTAAAGGGTGCTATTGTAGCCCCTCAGGACTAACCACTCCTTCTCTGGCTGTCCATTAGGAGCTGAAATCTCAAATTTAGAGATTCACTATTTCCTGGAATGTAAAAAACCCTTATTAGTGTGCAAATGTCCCAAGAAGAGGTAATACTGAATATTTTGCTGCATTAGCTATAAACACCTTAGTAATAATGTGTCTAGCTCTCCCCACCATGGGAAATTTCTACTGAAGAGGAAGGCAGCACAGGTAAGTTTTGCCTATTTAACAATTTTGCCTGGAGCTGAACCTGAGTATTACTATGAATAATAAGTGAAAATAGCTTAAATTCCATTAGTAGCATGATTCTAGCCAATAGATTCTATATCAGGAGGGGATGCTATTATAAATCATTATTATTTTATGTTCAGAAAATGAATACACCGATGTTTACAGTAAGAGAAAATGCAAGCCAGCTTTCACCTTTCCTCTTGAGGAAAGTGATGAACTGGTATACATTTAGAAAATGCTGAATGTCTTCTGAGTCTAACCAACTCCCCTTCTAAAATGCCCATATGTGAATTAGGCACTTTGCAGATTTTTTTTTAAGCTCAGCATTTACTGATCTTAAAAAGAATTGCTAGTATAAAAATATACCTCACCTTTGAAAGAAACCTGTTATATGAAAAGGTGTGAACAAAATGCATTATGTGTGTCTGACATATTGGAAGTGGATTATTTCACCCAAAGATGCTTATTTATCTCCCCCCCTTCTTTTAGTTCAGTTGCAGTGCAATTTATAGGCAGATGACCAAATAGCTTCTCTGACAATGCCCATTTCCTATGACTTCTATGTCAACATTCCCTTTCCTAAAAGGACCTAGCATTAGTAACTAGACAAAAGAAATGGAAGGGTAAAATCTTTAGTCATTTATAGTATGGGAACTCTGTGAAGCAAAGGCCATAGTTTTTCTTCTTACATCTTAGTGCTTAGTAGAGAATAGGTCCTTTATATTTACAAAATGAATAATTACTTGGATAATATCTTTCTTAAACACCAAATGTATAATAAATGCCCAAGGTTTTATTGTTAACACGAATCCATTAAAATTAAGAAAGAATTTAATATTATTTTGTATCCTATATATGATTATGTAACAACTCAATATTTATTATATATAAAAAAAAAACCTTTCAAAGATTTGAGAAATGGCATAAATAGGCTTTGCTGTGACATATGTGCCAAAATGTACAAACCTTGTAAACCACAAAACAATTATCTCTAGACTTGTGTATACATTGTGGAGGAGGAAAGTGGGAAGCTATTTTGTCTTTTCTTAGCAAATCATCTTTGCCTGATAAAATTAGGGCATAAATCAGAATGCAAGGAAATATTTTGTGAAGTAATTTTTATGTCCTAAATATTTAGTTAGCATATCACCTTTTGCATCTAAACAATTTATCTTTGTGTCAGTTAGTCCCTTCCCAATGTATTTATTTATTTATTTGCTGTTAAATGTAAAGTTTTTTTTAATGATATTTTATTTTTTTTATTTTTTTATTGCAACCCCTTTATTTTGACCCCAATCCCTCCCCCCCCCCCTCCCCTCATAAAGTGTCTCTGGTTCATAGTTGTTTGTTGATTATGATTTTCACTTTCTTATAGATATTCATTTTCCTGGTCCCTTATTTAAGTTTTCTAGATTCCTCCTTCCCAATGTATTTAGTAGATGAGTAATGTATAGTGTTATCTTGTGATTCAGCTAAACTCAGGTAAGTTTTTGAGGCAAAGATTTGATTTTCTTCTGGCAGTAGAACTGAGGCTGCCAAAGGAAAAGGGTATGCTAGGAGTGTGATCAAAGGGGCAGAGAGCTCAGTGGACTATGGTGGAAGATTTTTTGTGTGCTGGTGGACTTGTTATTGAGAGCATATACTTGCAGAGGTGTGAACATATCTGAAATATATGCAGTGTTGTTAATCTCCATTATTTCAATAAACATGATTAAAATGCAAAAAAATTTTAAAAATTTTGATTTTCTGTTTTTTTTTTTAACATACAATCTAAGTGGGGGGGATTCTTTAGATGGGTGAGGTATTGTGGAAGACTTTTTTAGCAAAGATGTAAGTGCATGGACTGCCTTAGAACAGTGAGAATTAGAAGAGACTGCTTGTTTCATTTTGTATGTTAGAGCCAAGATGTTAACACAGGGATGTTAATGCTGAGAGTATTTTTAAATTAACAGGCCAACTTGCACATCTGAATGGGGCCAGTGGTAGCTGGGACAGCTGTTGATTATACATGCAAATAGCTGATAAAGTCAACTAATTTTATAAATGATTCCTATAACGAAGGACTTGTTCTCCTTATGACTCATTAGAATATGTCTGATGTCATTATATTTCATATTTAAGTGACCAAGAACATGAGTGAAGTGTAGGAGGATAACATACTTTATTATTAACCATAGACCTTATTAACATTTTTCTGTTATGTCAGGGTAAATGGAACCAAGAACAGATAATGTATTCCTTACAAGAGATTACATTCTAAAGTGAACACAACTCTTGGGATGTGCTGGGAAGGCAAAAGTTTTTCATCAGAGAAATATTTTATCCAACTGTTATTGGCTGAGGTAGTCTGAAACTTATTAAGCTAGTTTGCAGAAAATGGGCAGGTTTGTTATAAAATTAAATGTGAATAAAAATTAGAGATGAATAAAACCATTGTAGGGCACCTTTGGAAATGATCAAGTTGCTGTTCTTTCCCCTAGTCTGGGTCACGGATAAGTTGGTGTTATAGTCGTGGCTGTCTTTAGTGACAGCATTGGGCTGTAGCCTCCAGGGCCAGTGATCTGTCACTCCCCAGTATAACTCTATTTCAGAAGAATTATAGAGTGGCCAGGAAAACAGCCTGGCCACCTGCTGTGACCTGATGTCTGAGTCTGACAAGAACCTTCCCTCTTGGGCAAGCATTGACCCAAAAGCCTGTACTTGAGGACATCTTTAAAATGAGTCAAAGATCTGCATCTTATTTTGTTCTATTTAATATTTAAATTATACCCTGCTAAGCATGAGCTGATAGTACATTGCATATTATATGGATAGAGAAACAATTTTTAAAAATAGCAAAAATTTATATACATTGTTTTGTTAGATACACACACAAACACATATCCACACATACAAATTAAAATTAGTTCTGACCAGAAAATTGAAAGAAAATTACAAAAGTAAATTTAAACCAATGATTTTTCATTTAGTTCAGACTTCATCAAAAGGATTTTGATGGAAGGAAAGGATTTTGATTTATAAGGAAAATTTTCTATCACAAAGTGTCAATGAACAGTATTTTTTCCCCTTTGCAGGAATTTAAATGCCAAATCATTTTGATTAGTTCCCTTCAAATCCTTGCATTGTACAGGGAATAAAATTTTCATCTGTAGGCTTTTTCTTATATCTATGAATTTTGCTAACAATAAGTTATTTGTAAGGACTTGGCAATGGGTTATAGGGTAGCTAGGCAAGAAATGTCTTGTGACTATGTGAGTGGACTGCATTGCTGTTGGGATACAGTGTTCAAACTGGGCTGAGAAACAAAAGCGCCTATACCAGCTACACCAGTAAAAATATCAACTTCCAAAGTGGAGGAGGAAATGGGATAAATTTTCAGAGTTGAATCAAATTAAATAGCTTTGGGGAAAGAATCTCTTGGCTAAAAAAGGTGAAAGGGTGATACCAGGCAAAACCCAGGGACCCCAAACTTAATGCAAAAGCCCGTTTTCCCCATATTAAGCCTACATGTCATTCACCCACATGAAAGAAATAATAAGATTCTAGTGTGTTCATTGAGAGAAAAATAGAGAGTTAGAGGTAGGATAGGGGAGGATTTCAAATAATAGACTCTTGATCAAACTCTAAAATCACTCATACTCTCATGGACAAACACCCAGACAAACAGTCTGGGCCCAGAGCAGGGGTGCTGAAGCCTGAAAGCAAAGCTGCCAAGAGTCCAAGGCATCTCCTAGCTGGAATGTTGGGCAGGGCCCAGTGGCTCAGAAAGAAAGACTCAAAATTCACAATGTACCATCCAGGCTGGATAATCCACCACAGTGTCAAGATGACAGCTGTCATTGTCTCTGAGGAGTCTGCCTGCCAAAACCACTAGAGCTGCAAAGTGCAAAGACCAGGAGCAAACTACCCGTATGTCCTCCACTCCTCATACAAGAAGCCCCCTCACCACTTCCTTCTTTCCAGAAGCTTCATCCCCACCCCATTCAGGAACTTCATATCATGGTAGGCTGGGAGTTGTAGTTCAAGGTATCTGTTATGTCAGCTGCACAGAAGCATGGGCTGGGAAATTATACCTGTTTAGGGAGACTTTGCGAGTGCTGCACCCCTGCTGAAGCAACACATCCTGTAACAGGCATTTATTTTACTTGATAGATTTTGTTCTTTCTTAGTCCATTACAGGCTCTATCCTTTATAAGATGGACTAAATTGCAATGTTACAGCAAAATAAGCTGCATCACTAGTATGGTGAAGATGGTCCAGATGATAAATTGCAGAGTAGAATAGTTCTAAATACTACTTACCACAATTCAAGTTTGGTTTATTTCATTTCTTTGAATCAGATATCAGGAGCCAGGAATAAACCTTGAAAATAAAGTTTCTGGAAAAATACATCTGCCATTTAAACTTAGCAAAGTAAAAATGTTCATTTCAAACCATTTTCACCTGCACATCACATTTTCCATGCGCCAAGAACTACATTGAACCCCATTTTAATTATTGGTCCTTATCCTTAACCTTCATTTGCTTAAACTGTCTGCTGAAACTGGTTAAGCTAATACATGTTCCCTTGTTCTTGTCACAACTACATTCCTTAATATAATTTCCAAAACTGCTTCCCTTCCAAATTCCATACATATCTTTCCCAACTGTTCTTACAAACATCTTACAAAGCATTGGCTCTGGCCAATACTTTAAAGTTAAAGTGTTCTTAGAATATTTCTTTTGTGTTTAACAGATACAATAGGACTGTTACCTTTAATTGTCGCTAACCACCTCCATGGTTGGGAAAGGAGATGCACTATTAAAGAATCAGTGACAGAGGGAAGGGGTGAAGGCTCTAGAATCATCAATAGCAGCTTTGGGGTTCCTGGATATGGGGGAGAGGAGAAGGATATAAATCATGGAGAGAAAATGATTGGTTAGTACATACTTAATTTGGTATTTTTGTTAAAAGGACAGATGTAGACTAGTGTTGAAGCAATGGGAATAGATAGGTCAAGGATCTTTCTGTCCTTTTAATATCGATACAATTCTTTGATATGTCTCCATCCCTTTGATGCAGTCTACTAGCCATACTAACTGACCGTTTTCTGTATATCCAATCTAAATCCCTGTTAGCCAGTATGGTTAGCTACTCAATTGATTTTGTTGGTCAGAGCTGTTGATGACACAAAGCTGGGTCCTAAGTGACTGTTAGTGCAGTGTTTCTGTTTGTCTTATACTGGCCATTTCCAGACAAAGAACTGCCCCCATGTGCTGCTGAGCAGAACAGAGGACAGGGAAGTTCAGTGAAGATGGAATATAACTATGATTGGTTCTATTAACAACTCAATCAGTTGAACCTCAATTGTACAATTTAGAGTGGATGATTAATGTATTAAACATAATAGGGAACAAAGACAATACAGGCATTATTGTTTTTTTTTTTTTTTTTTTTTTTTTTTGTCAAAGGAACCAGTACTGAAAATTTTGGCAATGAAAGAGGTGAGGAAATCTGGTGAGGTGTAGTTTGGAAGAGGTACGGTAGTTGGCTGAAATGGTTGACTCACATTTTAGATTAGGGAAAAGGAAATTTAGAGTATACTAGGGGAGGGATATTTGAGGTATGTTTTAGAAGTCAAGAAAAGAGAGGCAATCAGAACAAGAAAAAAACATGGAGATAAGGGGCAGTGAGAAATGCACATTTGTTTCTACCTCCTTTTTGGGGTGTACAGAGAGAATTCGGTCTATACTGAATTTTCTGTTATGAGATCTTACCAGGGCAAGCTATTTCTTCTTGTATTACAATGATCTTCTACTGAAATATTGGGGAGAGGATAGTTTCCTCTTCATATCTTGAGGGCCCAGGGCTGTATTCTGTAAAGCAGTTTGTGAAAAGGAGAGGAGAGATTGTCATGGGAGGTCCATTTATCTTTGGGGATTACATCATTCCCAGTACCTTCCACTTATTGAGCTTCTCTCTAAGTAGGTTGGGGTTGAGATGAAACTAACCACCCTGCCTTTCTCTGAAATGAGGACATATCTTTTATAGTACAAGAACTTGCACCAACCCATCAGAGGTAACTGGAGGCATTACTGCGCACATGTCATTTTAATACCATAAAATCTTAAGATATTAATATTCAAAAGTGCATCTTGAACTGAAAAATAAAAGGATGAGTGTGAATATTTTATTACTTTTTTCTTCTTAAGACTATTCTGGGAATGATATTTTGGTAGCAAAAAGTAAAATATTTCATTAAAAATTTTGTCTGCACATGAAAACTGAGTTCCATATGAACAAAATATGGTCTCTTTAATAGTATATTATTTGCAGGCACTGACATTTCAGTTTCCTCAGACACAGGTGAGCTTTGTTCAGCACTTTATGAAACCGAATGTGCAGGTGGATCCTTAATAGATGTTCTTAGGTGAGGAACTCATTCTGAATTTGTGACTGTATACACTAGGTTTCCTTATATTGAAATAAAAACTATTGTAGGTAATCTTTTTCTACTCCAAATAAGTTGCTTTATATGGTCACATGTGTAATAATTTTTTGGATACCTTAAAATGATAGGTGTATAGTTTAGATTGAACCACAAAAATGGGAATATGGGATAGAATTAGCACCCTTCACTAAATGTGCTGGCATTATTTTATTTTTCTATTTTGCATTATGAAATTCAGTACAACTGTTATAAGACCTATTTTTGTCTTAAATGAAGCCAATTAAATTTTAAGTAGGACTGATTCTGTAAAAATGAATTTGGAAAATCAACAAAGAAAGCTAAATGTACATTCAGTCAAAAATATATACATTTTTCCTTGCTGAGAGAGACTATTGGAGTAGGACATTCTTGGCATTTATTAGTTTAACGATAATAACTCCTTTCATACAGTCCTTACAGAAGGATGCAATGAGAATTTCATCAGAGGCTGTATAATTCTGTAAACATGTCCCTAGGAGTTATAGAAATTCTTACTCATATCTTCACACAATTTTACATGCAACCTCCATGGACCAGCCCTCTAATTTGTGTTGGATGAATGATGTCTTTTTCTAATTAGGCAGATGCTTCCATTTTAGCTGAGGACCAGAAGACAATGTATAATTGAGCCTTTTTTAATTGTTTTTGTTTTGGACAGTGCTAGAATTAACCTTGGAATTTAGTCTCCTGACTGACTCAGGTCCTAATTAAAGCCCAATTAGATTGATACTGCTTGTGCCTTTCCATAGGAAACACAGAACAACTTCCCAGATTCACAACATGTTGGATTTGCTAAATGCTTCTGATTCCCTTGATATGTTCTGACATTCACAACTCTCCACACTGAAACTCGGTCTGCAGTGGTGTGTTCTCTTTAGCTCTAGCACTGACAGATCACCCATGTTATCTTTTATTGTTCCTTTGTTGTAATAATATGTATTCGCATAAATCACAAAATAGGATCTTTTGGGGTAAGTACAGTGATATTTATAGTTTATATTATCTTAATAATTTACCAAAGAGAGAAAAAACACTTCCAGGATATGAGCAAGCCTAATATGTTTTTTTCTTCCTCCTTGCCATTAACATTGAAAGCTTGGAAAGTCCTATTCTAAAAATTAAATTGGCTTAGTCTAACACATACAGATGGCAGTGCCTTGTGCTAGGTACAGCTGTCATTTTCATCTTCAAAAGAGGGGAGGGTAAAGTATCATCAGCTCACCTGCAGCATGTAACTTACATGAGAAAGGTAAGCACTTGCAGAGAGTAAGAATGTCTGATGTAATTGCATAAAATAAGATCTTTTATGGGAAAAAGTTTTTAGTATAATTCATTATGCAGGTTATTCCAAACATACTTTCCATTTTAGGAAATAAACAACCAGATTTGTATCTCTGCTAGATACCATCAGTCAAAAACTTCATGTTTGAATAACGAAGCCACTGTGTTTGCAGAATCACCCAGTTAGATTCTCTACCCAGGGTTTTATATTAATATACTAGAAGTCCAAGTCCAATCTGACCTAAGATTGAATCAGTGGCTCTCCTGAACACTCACACATTTCTCTTAAAGCATTTTCAGACCTCTGTTCTATCAAATTTGTCTCTTTCTGGCAACTTGTAAGATCCTTATCTTGTCTTCATGTTTGTTAAATTTTTTTATTGAATAAATGCATGAACTTTTATAATAGGTAAGTCATTTCATCAACATCTTCAAATGTGTATGCTATTCTGTTTCATTTAACATGTTTACAGCAAAGACATCCATTCTGGGTCTGGTTTCTTATTGTAAAGGTCTAATGAATTCATAGTTTTAATATAGTTCAAGGTTGTGCACTCTTCACTAGATAATGCAAATGGGGTGAACAGAGAAATGATCACACTTCAGCTTATGGAGGAGAGAGATGCTCACTTAGCAAGCACCTCTACCAGCAGATTGTTTAACTTTCTCTGAGTTTATTTTATATTGTGCGTAGGCCCACTTTGCTGGAGAAAGGCAACTGCCTATAAGCTTTGCCAGAAATCTGGAATAAGGCTTATATTGGTGCCATAAAGGAAAATTTTATTTTAGGTCATCATGTAGATCTTTCTTGGCTATTTTTCAATCCTGCAATTTTGCCTGGGTCAATAATAGGAAAAAATCTGTTATTAATTACTATAATAGGAAATTAAAATTGACCTTCAACAATCTGGCTTTGCAACATTCAAAAATTTTAGAACCTGCCTAAACACAACTTTATTTACTAAACATGGTGGGTAGTATTTTGGTAGAAATATATCCAACTTTCTATAATGACTATGTTCCAGAAAAGATGTTGTGAAAGGATTTGAAAATAAATGAATGGAATCCTATTTTAGATCATTTAAGACATGTTTCTTTGTAAAGGAGTCAATCCTGTGGTATAGAAACAATTCACCCAAGTATAAACTTGGATTTCCAAATGTCAATTTTACCTGAAATGACATGCTTCTGTACTGAAGATAAATAACCATTTGGTTACAGACAACAGAATCAAGTAATTTCAGTAAATGAATAACGGTATTGACCTTGTATAGACCTAGGATGACAGCTTGCCAAGATGGGGCTTTTGCCAAGTTCCTGTCTCATTGATGTAATTTAGACTGCACCTATTTTTCTAATTTATGATCAACTTGCTTTGATAAAACAGACTCTCTGAGTTATATTTAATTGAATGTTCATTTCTTCTACTTTTAAGTATGAGTAACTTAAAAAACTCAATGGTCTGCAGAAGGTAGAGTTGATTAAGTACCTGTTCTTGAACATTGACACAGGCTCAGGATTGAAGCAAACAAATAATGACACATCAAGTGGAAGATTGGTATAGTTGACCCCCAAATTCCCTTCTTTCTTCTTCTGTGATGCTAATCTCATGTGTTTCAGAAGAAATGGAAATCCTTTCCACACCCAGGCCTTCCTTCATTTGAACTCAGCATACACTGATCACTCCTAGAGGGACCATTTTTCTATCTGTGTGGCTAGGGAAGCTGAAACTCTTTGTGGGCACACACATATTCATGTATCTTTATAGAGCCGCCTCATCTTTGGTTGCCAGAAATTGAGGCATGAACAGAAACCTCCCTAAGATAATATGGTATGTTCCTAATATTCTCTCTCTACCCTGAGCTACATAGCTTAGCATTTTGCTCAAAACTTCCATTATAACAGTCTTCTGGATTAAAGTTCTTCATGTCTGTCTGTCTGTCTGTCTCTCTCAACTAGCTTTTGCATAATCACAAGGCATGAACCAGGTCTCACTTATTCTTTATTTCTCAGATTCTAGGGTAGGGCACCTTGAATAGGTACTCTATAAATGTTTAACACGTTTTAGTTTTGCTAATATTTCCTTATCTTCTCTTCAGCTTTCTTAAAAATGGCTTGAAATATATTGTATTATCATAATTGAATTTGTAAAAAAGGCAACATGTCAAGAAGACAAGCAGATTTAGTTTTACTCAATATGTATTTATTCCTCTTCTAACAGCACAATAGGCTACAATGACAAGACTCTGTCTCTCTTCTGCTTACATTCTACAATACATTACATAATTTCTGGCACATAGTAGCCAATCAAGTCATAATGTTTGAATAAACAAAAGAATTTATATGTTACATGCCGGGCCTTCTGCTAGGTTCTAGAGATATACACAAAATAGGTCCTGACCTAAGGGAATTTAGGGTTTACTAGATGAGCACAAGGGCATTGAAATCTTAGACTTGCTTAGATCTTTCTTTACCTTACCCTTTGTACTGTGCTTTTAATCAAAGTTGCTTTCAAATACATTGTTTCATATCACAGTCTGTAGTGGCTGTCAGTAAAGTAACTTAGTCTTGTTAAGTTTTAACTCCTTTCCCTCTTTTCCTAATGTTTCTCATGATTTCCATGTATCTTTATTTTAGAGAATACAATAGTTTTGTGTGTATGCATTTGTTTTATACTCAGATATGTATCCTGATGCCAGCTTTGAGAGTTCCAGATTTTGTCAGAGGTTTTTATAAAGTCAAATAAGGATGTCTCTGTTCTCAACTATATATGAGGGGTTCAGAACTGAACCAGCAGTTACAGTGGATATGTGTGGAGATAAAACACAACAAAATGAATGTGAAGTGAGACAGTGAAAACTGAGGGAAAATTAGTCTTGAAGATGAAGACAAGATAACATCAAGAGAGAAACAAGCTAACCCCTACCACCTGCCATATAGAAACAACTCAAAATGGAACCACATCCCAAATCTAGGAACTAATACTATAAACTCTAAGAAAGAAAAACAGTAAAATCTTCACAAACTTGGACTAGGTAGTAGTTTCATAGGATACAAAGCATAAAGAAAAAAGGAAAATAGGTAAACTACTCTTCATTAAATTTTAACACTCTGTTCTTAAAAGGATTCCATTAAGAAAGTAAAAAGAGAACTCACAGATGAAAGAAAATGTGTACAAAAGCTTGTAACAAATGTTCATAACAGCATTCTTCCTAATAACCCAAAAAAGTAGAAACAAACCAAATGTCTATCAACTACTGAATGGAGAAATAAAAATGTGGTATATACATGTCATGAAATATCATTTGTCCATAAAAGCAGGAAATGCTGATTCAAACTACAACATGGATAAAACTTGAAAACAATGTAAGTGAAAGCAGCCTGTCACAGAAAAAAAGTTTATATTATTTAGTTTTTCAGATACATGAAGTGTTCAGAAAAATTAAATCTAGCAACTAAAAGTAGATTAAAGATTGCCATGGATTGAGGAGGGGGAATGAAAAGAATAGGGTTAATTGCTAAAGGATCTGGGCTTGCTTTTGGGGCTGATGGAAATATTTCAAAATTGATTATGGGAATGGTACAACTGCAAGTGTATTAAAACCATTAAATTATACACTTTAAATGGGCGAATTTTATGGTATGTTAATTCTAACTTAATATAATGATTGAAAACAAACAAGAGCAAAATTAAAAAAAAACTAAAAAAGACTATCAATGTGTACACAGTAGTCAAGAAAACAATTTTAGTTTACCCATTGAGCTTAGCAACAAGGTGGTCATCTAGTAATCTTCGAAGGGCAAATCCAGATCTGCGATCTTGATAAATGAAAAAGGTAAAAACTGGGATCAAGTATTGATAATTCTTTTAGATAACTTGGCTCTGAGAGGAAAAATAAAGGAAGGCAGCTGGATAGGACATGTGATAACAGACATCCTATTTGAGATAGAAGAGACTGAGTAGTTTTGGTGCTGATAACAAAAGCTAAAGTCACAAAGGTTGGTAGTAATTAATTGATGGAGCAGCAAGCCTAGGAGTGGGATAATATAAACTTGAAAGAATAACGGGTGGGCGGGATGAGCTTGAGACAGAAGAATAAATTTAAGTCTGTGTGACTAGATGTATCTCCCACTAGCATGTCATAGTTAATGAGTAGAATCAAAGAACTCTAATGTTTGGGTTAGTACAGGTTGGAATTTTACAGGAGAGTCTATAGACAAGGAGTCAGAAAATTGAAGGCATACTGAAGGATCAAGATTTTACTGCTTGGAGAGGGAAAAGTGAGGGTGGAAATTAATTAAATGGGGGTAAAATGCACTGGTTAAGGGGAGGGAGTAGAAATAAGTTTAAAGAATAGATGTATGAAGCATAAGAATATAAGAGCTATAATACTAAGAGATTTTGGTCAGTAAATGAGATACCATATTTTAAGATTTTGAAAATAAAAGCATTTTTTTAAATAAGATCCATAGTGATGATGGAGGTAGTATGCTAAGTAGGGTGGAGGGACATTGGAATTTTAGAAATCAAAGAGCCAAAGACCAAGTTAATGAATGTTTTTAATGCTAGAACAATTATGTCATCCAGAAAGACTGAGTAGAACCAGGGAGAAATGCGTCAAAATTCTCCATAAATTTGTAACTGAAAACTCAGCCTATAACAATGAATGGGAAGGATGGAATGGTTAAGTTGTTCATATTATCTTTGTATTTCATTTTCCTTATATTAAAAATGTTTTCCTTATGATTTTATAAACACAGTTTTTATAGCCAATGGTTATGTCTTTGGTTATTAACCTAAATACTGTTGGTTGCATTTAAACTGTGTCCAATTTTTCCCAATTAAAGTGAATGCTACGGTAAATAAAATATATTTTTCTATTTTCGTATACATTTACAAAAAGATCTGAATACAATATTTTAATTCAAAAAATTGATTTTCTTTCATTTAATAATTAATCAAGTTAGTTCAAATCACTTTGTTTGCCAGTTGAGTTAATTCTAAGCATTCAAGAGCTAGACCCTTTGCTGATTGTAGTATCAGATTCCTAGTTCACTAAGACAACTGGTAGGTTGATAGGTAGATGAGTCCTCAGTACTTCAGAGGGAGCAATTAAGTATTGTTCTGGTTTCCAATAGATAATTTTTCTGACTATAGTCCAGGGAATCTGTCAGATCTGATCTGTGAGATAATCCAAATTGTAAATTAGAAATTCAGGCAAAAATATGTGATAGCTCTTTAAAGAAAGTTATGATTAATGACTATGTCTTCATGAGAAATATAAGTAAATTTATCAGTTAATTATTGGGAAATCAGAGCTGGTTCTGTATTCTTAAGAGAGGCTTCTGCGTCCAGAAATCCCAGTCAATCAGTGGAAACCTTGACCTCAAGGAAGAAAACAGAAAGTGGTGAGATAAGGAGAAATTTATGTCAGAAGAAAGACTGCTGACATTATCAGGAAAAAAATTTTCATCCAAAGTGAAAAAAAGATATTTTTGTGGTTTTATATTAGGAGGGAAAGAGGGAAAAAGAGAGAGGGCCAGCAGGAGGTTAACCTGTTCTAGGAATTAAAAACTGTATATGACTATATAGAAAGGACCTAACTTTTTCTGAGAGCTGGCTACATGCCAGGAATATTAATAAAATGCTTTATTTTACCCTCACACTGACTGTGTAATAGAGATATTCTTGTTAATTAGGATTAGTTTTGGCTGCCTATAAGACAAAAACAATTCTGGCTTAACCAAACAGGGTTTATCCTCACACTGACTCAGTGTGAATGAGTCAGTCCAGGGCAATGTGGCAGCTCTATGGGTTTCAAAAGGGACCCAGCATCAGCGTTTTTTTCCCCAATATACTTATACTATGGCTTCATTTTTAAGATGCTAAGATAATTGCTGGAGCTCTAATCATGGTATTTGAATTCCAAACTTCAGGAAGGAGGGATTCCAACGATTCCTTCTTATAAGAAGTCTTCCCAAAATGTAAATTGGTTCAGCCACTATGAAAAACATTATAGAGGTTACTTAAAAAATTAAAAGCACTCTTTTTTGGTTACTGCTGCATGTGGCACTCTTTACTAGGCTCAGGACATCTGGCATGGCGCAAGTGCCAGAAATCCTTGTCCACCATTCCTCTTGTAAAACTCCAACCTTGGACTAACCCAAACAATGGACTAGGAAATACAAAGTTTTGGGAGATGATAGAGCTACAGATCAAGTTGAAGAAAAGGACAAATGCTTCCAAGGCACTGTCCTCATCCCAAGTTTTCATATGTGTCCTGGGGGATCAGCAACATTGTGTTAAAGAAAAACCTGTAGGTAGGTATACACCACATGGATACTGAGGCACAGAAGAGCCTCAACAAGAATAAGAAGCTAGTTAATAACCTGGACAGGAAGCACATGGTTTTTTTGGTCTCTGAGTCTCTGATGAAGCAGATCCATGAATCCAGGCCCCAGACCTGAATAAGGCCAGCAAGTTTTCCTTTTTTTTTTTTAAGATTTATTTTTATTTATTTATGCATACAAGAATTTGGGTATAGGCCAGAAGTGTGGGGGGTGTTTGAGAGGAGTCACCAGAGACAGGGTGGGGAGCAGAACAGGCAGATCTATTAAAATACACTGTTGAGGAGAGCGATGCTATGCCATGTGTGTTAGTTCCCTGGCCAGGGATGCAACTCATGCAGCAGAGGCTGGTGATAGCTTGATAGCACTGAGACTTTACCCCCTGAGCCACCAGGGAGGCCCCAAGTTTCCTTCTTTGTAGACCCACAATGAGAATATAGTGGCCAAAATTTATGAAGTGAAGTCCACAATCAATTTCCAAGTGAAGGAGGTGCTTATCTAGTTGTGGTTGTTGGGCACAAGATGAGCTTGTGTATAACATCTACTTAGCTGTCAATTTCTTGGTGTCATTGCTCAAGAATTGGCAGAACGTCCAGGTTTTATACATCAAAGGCATCATGGGCAAGTCCCAGCATATGTACTAAACACAGCTTAATAAATCCTAATGCTACCATTAAAAAAAAAAATTAGAAGTGGAGCTGCCATATGATCCAATAATTCTGCTTCCGGAAATATGAACACAGGAAATGAAATTACTATCTCAGAGATATCTGTAACCCCATGTTCACAGCAGCATTATTCACAGTAGCTAAGACTTTTAAACAGCCTAAGTGTCTGTCATCCATGGATGATGTGTAAAGAAAATGTGAGATAGACATACTAAATTTATACAAATGCTGCACTTGTATGTATGTATAAATATATATATATACATATACACAATGAAATATTATTCAGTCACAAAAAGAAGGAAATCTTGCCAAGTGCAACACAGATGAAAGTTGAGGGCATTATGCTAAGTGAAATAAGTCAGACAGAATGACAAATGCTGTATGAGCTCACTTATACTGTGGAACATTAAAAAAGCTGAACTCATAGCAACAGAGTACAGATTGGTGGCTGCCAGGGGTGAGGCTGGCAAAGTTGGATATTAGTCAAAAGATACAAAATTCCAGTTATAAGTTCTGGGGATAGAAAGAATAGCATGATGACTATATATCTCTATATCTATATATTTTTGGAAGTTGCTAAGAGTAAATTTTAAATATACTCATGCATGCAAAAAAGATATCTATATGAGGTAGTGAATGTATTAACTAATCTTATTATGGTAAACAATTTGTAATATATGTGTATAAAATCATGTTGTATACCCTAAATTTCTACAATTGTATATTATATCCCAATAAAGCTGGAGAAGGAAGTCATCCTACAATTTCCCATTGTAATTAAGGGGACATCAAACTGCAAGGGAAAATGACTATCATAAAACCATGAGGTACAAAGCCTCCTCCTATATTGTGATTTATATGAATCACATTATTCTGATGACTAAAATTCATTTAAAATATAAATTTGGTTTTTATCCATGATTCCTGGCTTATAGTTCCCGGAATATCCTGGAATTTCCTGAGTGTTGAAAGTGATAAAGGTGATACTTGTTATGTTAATGATTTGTAAGAATGTGGCTGGTTGCTGGAAGAATTAACCACATGATTAGAGGATTAGAATTTCTAGTCCCACCCCCAGATCTCTGGTGAGGGAAGAAGTCTGAAGGTTGAATCAATCGCCAATGACCAATGGTTTTATCTTTCATGACTGCAATGAAGCCTCCATAAAACCCAAGAGGAGGGTTTCAAGAGATTCAAGGTTAGTGAACATGTGGCGATTTTGGGAAAATGGTGAGCCTGGAGAAGGATAGAAGCACCAGGCTCTTTTTCCTGACCTTGTCCTGTGCATATCTTTTAGCTAGCTGTTCCTGAATAATAGCCTCTATTATAAATTGGTGATCTAGTGAGTAAACAGGTTTCATGAGTTCTGTGAGTTGCTCTAGAATATTAATTGAACTTAAGTAGGTGGTTCTGGGAACCTTTGATTTATAGGCAATGGGTCAGAAGCAGTGATAAAACCCTGGCTTGTGACTGGCTTCTAAGCTCTAGCAGGGTATTCTGGGAACCTCCTATCTATAGCTTTTTGGTCAGCACAGGTAGCTGTCTGCATTTGTGATCCATGTAGAGTGCAAAGGAAAGCATCCTCTACCCCCTCTGGGTTATTCTAGACTGGAAGCCTCAGGCATTCTGGTAAGAGAACAAACCAAAAAAGTCTAATTATAACATGTACACCTCCTGTATTATGGGAAACGCCCAGCAGGGCTGGGTCACCCATGTTGCCTTAGACTCTGTCTTAAAGAGCTTAGCTGAGATTTGGGATGTTGGCTTCAGGGTGCAGGGGAAATTCAGTTAGGGAATTTTTTTTAAAAAAACAAAGAAATGCTGATTCATGTTCCATGTTCTAGTTTGAAAACAAATAAGGAGATTAGATCTTCTTGGGAGAAGCTTCTGACAGAAATGTGTAGATAAATATCAAAAAGTTTTCACTCAGCTTCCAGGGACCTGCAATGATATAAAGCTTTTGCAAAATGAGACATATTTGGGTGTGGCAAATTTTTGCTTTATTGCTTGAGCATCTGAGGTGGAGAGCAGTCTTGAGAGATTGAGTCTTTAACCTGTGGGATCTGATGCTGTGTCTAGGATGATAGTGTCAGAGTTGAATCATTTGACACCATGCTAGTGTCTGAGAATTGCTCATTTATATGGGGAGAACTCCAGATACTCACATGAAAGTTGGTGTCAGAAACCCTACTTTTCTCCTCAAATAAACAACAGGATTTTTATTTATTTATTTATTTATTTATTTATTTATTTATTTTTTAATAATAAATTTTATTTTTATATTCCCCATACAATTGCAGCCCCCCCCATTCTGACCCCAATCTCTCCCCTCCCACTCCCGCCCCCTTAAAAGTGTCTCTGGTTCGTAGTTTTTTGTTGATTTTGATTTTCACTTTCTTATAGTTATTCGTTTTCCTGGTCCCTTATTTAAGTTTTCTAGATTCCTGCTATGAGTGAGACCATCCGGTATTTTTCTTTTTCTTTCTGGCTTATTTCGCTGAGCATGATCCCTTCCAGTGCCATCCATGTTGCTGCAAATTGCATGTGTTTATCTTTTTTGAATGCTGAGTAATATTCCATGGTGTGTATGTACCACATCTTCTTGATCCAGTCATCTATTTTTGGGCATTCGGGTTGTTTCCAAAGCTTAGCTATTGTAAATAGTGCTGCTATAAACATAGGGGTGCAGGTGTTCTTTGGAATTGATGTTTCTGTGTCCTTTGGGTAAATACCTAGGAGTGGAATTGCTGGATCATATGGAAGCTCTATGTTTAGTAGGTCCAGAAATCTCCACACAGCTCTCCACAGTGGTTGGACCAGTTTGCACTCCCACCAACAGTGCAGAAGAGTTCCTTTTTCTCCATACCCTCGCCAACATTTGTTGTTGCTAGTTTTTTTAATATGTGCCATTCTCACTGGTGTAAGATGGTATCTCATGGTAGTTTTGATTTGCATTTCCCTGATGACAAGTGATGAACAACAGGATTTTTTAAAAAAGATTTATTATAATTAGTCTTTCTCCTGGTCTCTTATTTAGGTTTTCTAAATTCCTGCTATGAGTGAGACCATTCAGTATTTTTCTTTTTCTTTCTGGCTTATTTCGCTGAGCTGATCCCTTCCAGCTCCGTCCATGTTGCTGCAAATTGGGGGGATAAGGGAGAAGGGATTAGGGTCAAAATAAGAGGGGTTGGGAATTGTATGGGGAATATAACCAAAATGAAAGAAATATATAAAATAATAAAAACATAAAATAAAAAATAAAATAATAAAATCAAGGAAATTAATTAATTTAAACTTAAAAATAATTTATTTATTTATGCATATAAGAACTGGGGTGTAAGCCAGAGGTGTGGGGGGTGAGAGGATTCACCAGAGAGAGTGGGGAGCAAAATAGGCGGATCTACTGGAACACTCTGCTGAGGGGAGCAGCGGGTGGGACAGGAGCGGTCTGTTGCACCATGTGGGCTGCTCCCTGGTCAACTGGCTAGATAGCACTGTCTTTAACCCCTGCACCACCAGGGAGATGCCCAACAACAGGATTTTGATGGTGTGAATGAAGGGGAACAACTATTAGGCAGTTAACTAGAATTCTCTTGACACTTCATTCTCCTACTATTAGAAGAACAATAAAGAGTAAATTCAAGCCAGTTCATCTTGAATGAACTCCATGTGCTGATAACTTTATGGATTCCACCACCCATCTCCATGTAAAAAAACCTATCATACTAAGATAGATTTTTGACCCTATGTGTGTGGGTGGCCAAATCTCTTTATAGAGCATCTACTCCTTAGTAGTTTGGGGTCCCTACTTATTTCTTAGTCATGTGCTATTTTCATTTTGTATTGGTTGAACAGGGCTTAGTGTATAATCCAAGGTTACATGGCTAATAAGTGGGGGTATCAGGAGAAGGACTCAGTTTGGCTTCAAAGACAAATCTCCTTTCATTATGTGGCATCAAATCTCAAGAGGATATAATTTTCTTATAGTTTGAAAGGAAGTAGGCTCATGTATAAAATATGTCAGGGTTTAAGAGATTTTGCCTTGAGACCAGGAAGTTATCTCCTCAAATGGATAAAGTTCGATTTTGGCCTGCCTATCATTTTTTAAACATTGGAATTATTTAAAAATTTTGGTTTTTAGTTTTTGAGTAAGCAATTCTAATACTAGTAATTTCATGTATGAAAATAATTAGTGGGTATAAGGATTTATATATAGGACATTCACTGAAACTTTATTTTTAATAGTAGAAAATTAAAAACAACCAAAATTCCCAACAAAGGGAATTGGCTAAATTACAGAATACTGGAACACCCATATGGTAGAACACATTGCAACCATTAGAAATCATGTTCTTCAACAATATTTAAGGACATGCATGATGAAGCTTGTAAGTTGTTAAAAAAAAGTTTAAAAATAGTAATTACCATTATCCCAATTTTGTAATATATCTATATAGAGTCATAGAAAGGAACCTGGAAGAATAAGCGTCAAAACTTTAACAGTGGTTCTTTTGTAGATGATGGGATTATTAGTTATGCTTTTCTGAATTTTCCAAATTTCTATAATGAATATGTATTACTGTTGTAATCAGAAAAAGCTCACAAGTGTCATTTGAAAATATGCTTCCTTCTTTGGAACAGTTTTGTTATTCTTGAAATGACTGGCTCAGATGTTTAACACTCCCAAAGTGCTAGCATGAAGAGGGTTACACTAGATTGACTTCAATAAATATTTACTGAGTGCAGGTTGTGTGTAAGTCACTGTTCTGGGAGCTTGAGGGAGTGGTGTAGATGGAAGGGAGGAAATAAACTACAAAAGTGAATAAGCCATGGTCCCTGTCCCCAGAGAGGACAGTGCTTGGGAGGTGATAGCAGAGGTTTTCAGACTCTTGTGGTGTGACAAATGAGGCAGAAAGGCTATGAACTAAGGCCATGTTTGGGAATGTAGTGAACATGTAATCTAGTTATTAAACATGCACATATCCTGAAGATTGGACAGTAGTAGCATGGAGTTGAGGGGATGAGACAAGAAGAGACAGAAAGATCAGAAGAAAAAAATGACAAAGCAGTTCAAAGAGATGACAGTGGCACAGTCAAGGACAATGACAATCAAAGTCTTGAATAGTGGTAAAAGTTAAGGTGTATTTTGAATGTTGCACTGATAGAACTTGCTGATGAATGGGATATTAGCAGTAAGGAAAAGAAAGGAATCAAATATGACTCATAGGCTTTGGACTGAGCAACTGGGTGAAGGGTGCCAGTTACTAATATGAAGAACACTAGGATTAATGCATGTTTGGCTTATAGTGCAAAATAAAAAGTTGTTTTGACTGCATTAGGGTTATGATGCCAATTAAATAATTAAGTGAAGAGGTAAAGTGCACTGTTAGATCTTTGAGTGTGAAGATCAAGGGAGAAATGTAAATCTGATAATCAGCTCATATGCCTATGGCGTTTAAATTAAATCCAGGGACTGAATGAGATCACTTAGGGAGAGAGTCATTGGAGAAATGAACATGTCAAGGACTGATCTCTTTGGCACTCCAGTGCTTATAGTTGAGCAGTGGAAGATCTAGCAGATCTGCCTGAGAAGGAATAAAAAACCAGGAAACTGTGATGTCCTTATGTGAAGAAAATCATTGAGGGATGAAGGAATAGTCAACTCAGTAAGCTGCCGAGGTCAGGTTAATTACCTTAGGATACTACGAATATGGAAGGCACTTTAAATTCTTTTTTTTTTTTTTTTTAAAGATTTATTTATTTATTTATACAAGCACTGGGTACAGTCAGAAGTGTGGGAGGGTGAGAGAATTCACCAGAGTCAGAGCGGAGAGCAGAGCAGGCCGACTGATGAAATACACTGCTGAGGGGAGCAGCACGGGCTGCAGGAGAGGTCTGTGCGCCATGTGGGACCCTCGCCGGCAGCCAGGGATCGAACCTGCGCTGCAGAGGCTATGGGCAGCTTCCCAACCCAGCGTTCAACCGCTGCACCACCGGGGAGGCCCGGCACTTTAAATTCTTAAAAAGAAGTACATTGTATGAATATAAAGTTATAGCATAAAATAGAATAATCCCCACACCTCCATTTTAAGTCAATGTGGATATAATAAATAAAATCTAGAAAAATACAGAGGAGAAGAAGGGGAAAAATTACCCTAAGAAACTTGTGATGAAGATTTTGAATATTTTTCCTTGAAATCTTTCCTTACACATAGAAGTTTGGGTTTTGTATTTTCAATAGTCTAAATATATGGAACATGTCATTTTATACCCTGCTTCTTTTACTCTCTCGTGTCATATCATTCTTTGAAACATTTTAATGACAACATAAAAAATGCACATATTCCATTTGTCTAGATGCCAGGAATAGCACATGCAACTGAAGTGAGTTTGTGTTATTCATCAGCAAAGCTCCGTACCTATTTCCTCCTATTAGAGTCAGTCAAATAAGAGATTCACTTGACATCAACAAAGATAATTAACAAATGACAGAGCCCACCAATGGAGTGAGGATTTTGTATAGTTTCTATATAGTTAATTACACAATAGAAGAACAGTTGTTTTCCAATACTGCAAGCAAAATTTATCATATTTTTGCAAAAAAAAAAAAAAAAAAAAAAAACAACCCACAGTTTCTTCTTGGTTGGAGTAGGTGAGAATGCTGAGTTTTGTTTAGGTATTAGAATAGGTTCTATTAGAATCAAGGCCATATTTCTCCTTTTCTGAGCCTGCAGATTTATTTTTCTGTGTGCCTTTCATAATTCTATGTTAGGCCCTTGGCTGCTTGCTTCATATAACAGAGTCCTCTTAACCAGGTTGAGAAAATTCTCGTTTTCTGCCTCTGCTCCAAGTTCACTTTAAGGACCAGATCTTTAACAAACACTCAAGGAGACTTTGCTTTCCTCTATATACACTTCATATCCCATAACATCAGTGACTGCCTGGGAACAATTTCTTTTTCTATTTGCTCAGTCCTGAAGCTCTCTCTTTCTCTGAGTATTCTATAGGTTCTTCCACAGCTTTTGTGTGTTTATGGTATACTTTGGTAATGGGAGGACTTGAAAGCTCAATCTTGACTAGGTCAAAGTGAAAAGGTTTCTACCAATAAGGAGAAGCACAGTTCCTCTTGTCCTACACACCCTGTCTGACTGTAGCAGTGGCGATGAAGGCAACGGTAAAAAGGAGATGGTGGGGTTAACCTTGTCACTTTTAATATCAAGGGAATGACATATTGACATGCATCTCATTTTTAAGATTTTTAAAAATGTTATCTGGTTTCAGGATCTAACACATCTGGTCCAACACACCTGTCTTTTAAAATTATTCTTGAGAACACTTTAGCCAACTCACTAACCTGTTCAATACCTTTTCCTCTAAAAATAAATTGCATACCCTTTGAACCTTTTCTTTACATTCTTTCTTCCAGGAAATTAGACCATATGTTTTCTTGGCTTGGAGTATCTATCCTTGAGTTCTCTTTTCACAGCAGATGAGCAGCTTCCAACTACCCTTGAAATGCAGAAAAGGTCCAGGCATTTATAGGAGGCCAAGGGGCAGAGAGGCAATCTGGTGAAAATGGAGGTGCAAATAGAATGCATGCTTCCGTGAAGGTTCAGTGTATAGTGCTCTTTTATTGCATTTTGAGATACTGCAATCTATACTTGTTAGCAGATGGAGCAGGACACCATCTTTTTGGGATGCTCATTTGCCGCAAAAATTGCCAAGTATCAAGACAAATAGGTGTACTGTTACCCTTTTCATCTCTTTTGTGGAGGGAAAAACCTTACAGGACTCATGATGGTCCATGTAGTGCCACCTAGGATGCACTGCTCTCATAAAACAAGACACTGATGCTTTGTTCACGTCAAGGCAAATGTTCTGACATTTTTTTTTTTATGTTCTTAAACAGTAGTAAATATTGCAAATTAGATATTCAATGAAATAAATGTCGTAAAAATAAATTTTAAGGATTCCAAATGGTAGAGAAGTCACCATTAGAGTGGCATCTTGTATACCTTGATATTACCCTTTCTGCTACTTCTTGGGAGTTGTGAGATTATAATGTAGATCCTGTATTTAGTCAAACAGACTTCATTTTATTTCTAAGCTGCCATGTTGAGACATCTAAGTGAAATGTAAGCAGCCTGACTTAGCCATTTGTTGACAACAAATATATAAGAGATCATATGTTGACCGTGGCAGCTGACCACCACACTGTGACCTCTTCTCTGGAGACTTGCCAAATGGACCTATGTACTAATCCATAAATTTCACAAGTGGCCTAATCTCAAACGATATATTCTTGTCTGATCCTTTAAAACTCCCCTATTCCCTGATCTTGAGGGTACATACCTTAGGACTGCGCCTTGGCCTAGGGATCCAAGTTTGTTTCCTATTTTCAAATAAATGCCCTATTAATTATATATTATTTATTTTTGTTACCATCTGATCATTTCTCTGGAGTTGACAATGAACAAGTTAAATAAACTTTATGTCTCAGTTTCTTCATTTGTTTTTTGCCCCATAGACCAGAGCTGTGCTGTACCAAACTGTGTTTCCAGTGAGAAGAATCCCTGAATTCCAACCTCAGCAGCCTCATGTAGTCTAAGTGTGACACCAAGGGCTACAATCCTAAACCCAGGGCTCTGGGCAGTCACCATAGTTAGGTGAGGACTGTTGCCCTCATCTTCACCAACAGTCCTCTTAAAATTTAACTTTATACTGTTTATGATTGATGATTAGGTGAATCTTTATTGAACAGGTAAAATACAGTATTGAGAGCTCAGGAATTTACAGAAACATCCAACTCTATATTTGATTATGATCATCTTGTTTTGTCCTTTATCCTTGAGTAAAGGATAAAGGGTATTGAAGTTTCTCAGAATGTACTATAAATCAGAGGGGCAGAGAGAATATGGAAGAGAGGGCCCCTCAGGAGGAAATATTCAAGTTAATTTGTGTGGAAAAGGCAGCACATGGCATCCTGGAGTACCATGTGGCTCCAATCAGACCATGGTGGCTGTTAGCACTTTGTTTTTTTAAACTGAGTTGCCTTTCTGTTTGTGTGGGTATGTTTGGCATGACACCATGCCAAAGCATTTGTTTGAGATATTTCAAACATAGCAATTTAATGAGTGGCAATAAAAATATCTTTATTCAAGCAATGTCTTCATTTATTCATATAGTATATATATGTATTCATATTTTGTGGCGTTTTGGATGTGAAGCAATTTGAGTTCCGAGTGTAACTGCAGAAACATGCACCATGGGGAAGTTGGCAGGAAAAAAAGATGGGGGCTGCTGTTATAACATTGCTGCAGATGGCAATGCCTTTAAAAACACTTTGTTTAGAAAGATTGCATTTTTGAGGTACTATGGTACCATCCGTATAGTTTACCTGTAGGTTTTCTCATCAGGCAGTGGTGAAGGTATGTAATTTTCTACTAATATATCCATTCAATTGTGTTATACTTTATACTGCAAACAGATTGCCTTAAGAATTTTTTTAAATGCAATGTTAGCTGAAGGATGGTAATATATTTTTAATTCTGAAAGAGTAGGTTGAATTTTTTGAAAATTATCATATTAGACAAGGACTACACTGGAATTGTGCCATTGCTAAAAAGACTTATACTTATTATTCCCATGTATGCCATCATCACTCAGCCCTAGCCATGTATCAAGTAGTTAGATAATGCTGGAAGCATAGATCATTTTGTAAAATGAAGAGTAAAATCAATTAATCCTTAGTTGTTTTTCAGAGATTTTAAAGGTTTGGTGTTATCTGGGACAATTCAGGCAATTCATTGAGGGTTTTTTAGGTATCTCTTGAATAACTTATGTATCCATGATGAGAAGATAAAGGCGATTTTCCTGGTGGCCTGACTGCACAGGATTTGGAAAACTGAGAATTGTCTCTTCTCAATATTGAGGGGATCCCTGGAGGACATGAGGATAGTAGTGCTTAGACTAAGCAGGAGAAAAAACCTGGTCTTAGCTGGAGCAATGAATACCCATTCCAGGAATTTGGGAATGAGACTGTAGTTATTTTAATAGTCTTCATTTATAACCAAAATGGTCTAGAGACAGAACAACATTTGAATAGTTGGTAGCATTTTCTAAATTTGTACCCATCAAAATATGATATCTAAAAGATATTGAAAAAGAAAAAACATAAGTGGAGGTATATATTTTCAAATAAATTTGGGAAATGCTGTCTCTTAGGTTCTCTTTTTGGTATAATCAAATTAACATTAACATATGAAAGACTCAAGAACCAAAGGCAATGAAGAAATCAATTTTACCTTATATAAGATTGTGTTTTCTAAGATAATTTAACTTTTACTAATATAGCCGTATATTAGAATCTTATGGAAAGTTCTCTGAAAAGTAATGTACTATGTATTTCATTTGAAGTCAGGAATAAACAAGAATATTTGATATAATTCTGCAGAACTTCTTGCCAGTGCAATAAATTGAGGAAGGAATTTGGTAGAGGGAGGTTTAACCACTCTTGTGGAGAAATTAAGTAATCATTATCTGCAGAAATGCCAAGATAATGAGTTGGAAGGATTTTGCATATAATATTGAATACTATATAAGGTAGTTACAAAATAATTACCCAAACCAAAGCTTTCTTGTACACCAGATAAAATGGCAATTCCATAAAAAATATATTTGGGAAAAATATTATAATTCATAACAAGGTAACACAAGTCCTAAAAGTTAGCTTTGCAAGAACTACATGTGGTTTATATGAGGAAGAATAAATATTACTGAGGGGGCATAGTGGAAGTTGTGAATAAATTAAAAGGCAAGTCTTGTTTCTGGTTAAAGAGAACAAATGTGCAAATTATCAACTGTCCATATACTCATTTAAAGATTGAACTCAATCCTAATCAAATCACAATAGATTTTGGATTTTGAACTGATCTGGAAAAATTCCACAGGTTATCCAACACAAGAGATTTCCTTCCTTAGTTTTTTCTTTGTCTATGCACATCGCATTATCTCTCTGCCATCCAGGTAAGTATCATTTTTGTCTCCTGATTGGTCTCCTTTACAAAGATTGCTCTATGAGCCTCAATTCTTTCTCTTAAACAATAATAATAAGAGGACTATCTGAGGGCCTCCCTGGTGGCGCAGGCAGTTGAGTGCTGCACTGTGAAGCTGTCCGCAGCCTCTGCAGCACTGGTTCAATCCCGGCCTGCTGGCGAGAATCCCACATGGTGCGGCAGACCTCTCCTGTCTCGCCCGCTGCTCCCCTCAGCAGTGTATTTCATCAGTCTGCCTGTTCTGTTCCCACTCTGTCTCTGGTGAATCCTCTTACCCTCCCGCACATCTGGCCTATACCCCGGTTCTTGTATAAATAAATAAATCTAAAAAAAAAAAAAGAGGACAATCTGAACTTGAACTCTACTAATTAAAATTCTTCCATAAATTATTTCTGTTAAAAATAGAAATAAGTTGTGCTGTACAGAGGCAATTTCCATTGACCTAGTCAGTTGCATCTCAGCTTATTTGCCAAACCATTCCATGCTCTGGGCACTGTGGCTTTAGTTTCCTAAATGCTAGTCTGTTTCCAGCTTTATTATCTTCACTTTTTTTTTAATTTTTTAAAAATTTTTTAAATTTTTTTAAATTTTATTTTTATATTCCCCATACAATAGCAACCCCCTTATTTTGACTCCAATCCCTCCCTCCCTGCCCCCCACCCCCTATAGAGTGTCTCTGGTTCATAGTTGTTTGTTGATTTTGATTTTCACTTTCTTATAGTTATTCTTTTTCCTGGTCCCTTATTTAAGTTTTCTAGATTCCTGCTATGAGTGAGACCATCCGGTATTTTTCTTTTTCTTTCTGGCTTATTTCACTGAGCATGATCCCTTCCAGCGCCATCCATGTTGCTGCAAATTGCATGTGTGTCTCTTTTTTGAATGCTGAGTAATATTCCATGGTGTATATGTACCACATCTTCTTGATCCAGTCATCTATTTTTGGGCATTTGGGTTGTTTCCAAACCTAGCTATTATAAACTGTGCTGCTATAAACATAGGGGTGCAGGTGTTCTTTGGAATTGATGTTTCTGTGTCCTTTGGGTAATACCTAGGAGTGAATTGCTGGATCATATGGAAGCTCTATGTTTAGTAGGTCCAGAAATCTCCACACAGCTCTCCACACTGGTTGGACCAGGTTGCACTCCCACCAACAGTGTAGAAGAGTTCCTTTTTCTCCACATCCTCGCCAACATTTGTTGTTGCTAGTTTTTTTAATATGTGCCATTCTCACTGGTGTAAGATGGTATCTCATGGTAGTGTTGATTTGCATTTCCCTGATTACAAGTGATGTTGAACATTTTTTCATATGCCTGTTGACCATTTGCATTTCCTCTTCAGAGAAGTTTCTTTTTAGCTCTTCTGCCCATTTTTTGACTGGATTCTTTTCTTTGCTTTTGTTGAGTCTCATCAGCTCTTTGTAGATTTTTTGTGATCAGTCCTTTATCATTAGTGTTGTGTGCAAAATGTTCTCCCAGTCGGTGGGGTTTCTTGTTTTTTGTTATTGTCTCTTTGCTGTGCAGAAGCTCTTTAATATTGATGTAGTTCCAGCTGTTTATCTTTGCCTTCACTATCACTGCTTTGGGTGATGTGTCTGTAAAGATGTCTTCGATGTGCATATCATGTAGTGTTTTGCCTATATTTCCTTCTATGTATTTTATGGTTTCAGGTCTTATGTCTAGCTCTTTAATCCATTTTGAGTTGGTTTTTGTGTATGGTGTGAGGTAGTAGTCAAGCTTCATTCTTTTGCATGTAGCGACCCAGTTTTCCCAGAACCATTTATTGAAAAAAAATGTCTTTGCTCCAATGCATAGTCTTTGCTCCTTTGTCAAGATTAGTTGACCATAAATTGTGGGTTTATTTCTGGATTTTCTATTTGATTCCATTGGTCTGTATGTCTGTTCTTGTTCCAATACCATGAGTTTTGATGATTAGGCTTTGTAGTATATGTTGAAGTCTGGGAGTGTGATGCCTCCATTCCTTCTTTTTTTTTTCAGTAGAGCTTTGGCTATTCGGGGTTTTTGTGATTTTCATATGAATTTCATCAATAATTGTTTATTTCTTTGAAGAATGACATTGAAATTTTGATTGGAATAGCATTGAATCGGTATATTGCTTTTGGTAGGATGGCCATTTTAATAATGTTTATTCTTCCAATCCATGAGCAGGGGATGTCTTTCCATTTCTTTGTGTCTTCTTCTATTTCTTTTAACAGTGTTTTATATTTTCTTTGTATAGGTCCTTTACCTCTTTTGTTAGATTTATTCCAAATATTTGATTTTTTTTGTTTGATAATAAAGGGATGGTTTTTTTGATTTCTTCTTCTTCAGATTTTATTGTTTGTGATAGGAAGGCTACTGACTTTTGCATGTTGATTTTGTATCCTGCCATTTACTGAACTGATTGATAAGTTGAATTAGTTTTTCTGTGGAGTTTTTGGGGTTCTCTATGTTATTATCATATCATCTGCAATAGTGATAGTTTGACTTCTTCTTTCCTATTTGGATTCCTTGGATGTCTTTCTCTTGTCTTATTGCTCTGGCTAGGACTTCCAGTATTATATTGAAAAGCAGTGGTGAGAGTGGACATCCTTGTCTTGTTCCAGATCTTAATGGAATTGCTTTCAACTTTTCACCATTGAGGATGATACTGGCTGTTGGCTTGTCATAGATGGCCTTTATGATGTTGAGGTATGTTCCTTGTATCCCAAGATTTTCAAGGGCTTTTATCATGAATGGGTGTTGCACTTTGTCGAAAGCTTTCTCAGCATCTATTGATATATCATATGGTTTTTATATTTCTTTTTTGTTGATGTGTTGGATAATGTTGATTATTTTCGGATGTTAAACATCCTTTGTCCCTGGAAGAATCCTACTTGGTGTGGTGAAATTATCTTATGGATACATTGTTGGATTCTGATAGCTAAAATTTTATTGAGGATTTTGCATCAGTGGTTCATTAGGAGATTGGCCTGTAGTTTTCTTTTTTGTGTGTCCTTATTCGGTTTTGGTATTAGTGTAATGTTGGCTTCATAGAATGTGTTTGGTATTGTCCTTCCTTCTCAATTTTTTGGAGAGTTTTTGAAGGATAGGCACTTTCATCTCTGATCTTTGGTAGAATTCATTTGTAAATCCATTAGGTGGGCTTTTGTTTTTGGGGAGGTTTTGATTACCATTTCAATTTTGCTTGTAATTGGTCTGTTTAGGTGTTCTATTTCTTCTTTATCTAGCTTTGGGTGATTGTAGAGTTGTAGGAATTTGTCCATCTCCTCTAGATTGTTGTACTTGTTTCCATATAACTGTTCATAGTAGTTACTGATATTCTTTCTTTTTCTGCTGTGTCCGTTGTGATTTCCCCTCTTTCATTTATGATCCTGTTTATTTGTGCTTTCTCCTTTTTTCCTTTGTGAGCCTGGCTAGGGGTTTGTCTATTTTATTGATTTTTTCAAAGAACAGTCTTGGTTTCATTGATCTTTTGGATTGTTTTTTTAGTTTCAAATTTCATTTATTTTCTGCTTTGGTTTTTTATTATTTCTTTTCTTCTGCTGGTTTTTGGTTTTTTTTGTTGTTCTTTTTCTAGATTTCTGAGTTTCGAGATTAGGTTGTTTCTTTGAGTTCTTTCTTGTTTTTTGATGTGAGCTTCTTTGCTATATATTTTCCTCTTATTACTGCTTTTGCTGCATCCCATACATTTAGGATATTAGTGTCCTCCTTGTCATTCAATTCAAAGAATTTTTTAATTTCTTCTTTGATCTCCTCGTTAGTCCAGTGGTCTTCCAGTAGTGTGGTTTTTAATCTCCATGAGGTAGGAAGTTCCTTGCTTCTTTTTATGGTTTTATTTCTAGTTTGATGCCTTCATGGTCAGAAAAAAATGGTTGGTATGATTAATCTTGATGTATCTGTTGAATGTTTGTCTTTGTGCCCCTATGTGATCGATCCTGGAGAATGATCCATGTGCGCTTGAGAAAAATATGTACTCCGTTTTTTTTGGGTTTAGTGTTCTATAGATGTCTGTTAAGCCCAAATGCTCTAGGTCCTTATTTAGAGCTTTAGTTTCTTTACTTATTTTTGTTTGTTGATCTATCCATTGTTGATAGTGGTGTGTTGAAGTCTCCACTACGTATGTGTTTTCTCTGATGTCTGTTTCAGAGAGGACAACAGTTGTCTGATATATGGTGCTCCTTCGTTTGGTAAGTTTATGTTAATGAGCATCATTTCTTCTTGAAGTGTTGTCCCCTTGATCATAATGTAGTGACCACTGGGGTCTCTTTTTATTTTTTTGAGTTTGAAGTCTGTTTTATCTGATATAATATAGCTGTTCCTGCTTTCTTTTTTGGTCCATTTGCTTGTAGGATTGTTTTCCATCCTTTAACTTTAAGCCTATTTTTATCTTTTTAGTAGCTAAATGTGTTTCTGGAGACAGCAAAAGGTTGGGTTTTGTTTCTTAATCCAGGCTGCAACTCTGTGTCTTTTTATTGAAGAGTTTTAGTCCATTTACATTTAGAGTTAATTTGATATGTTAGCATCTGTATTTGCCATTGTGTTTGTCTTTCCTTTGATTTTATTTATTTATTCTTTTAATAACTTTTTTTTTTTTTTTGGTCTTTCTTTCGTTGTTATCATCCCTCTGAGGTTCTGGCTTTAGGATTCCTTGTAGTATTTTTTTGGAGTGGGGGTTTAGTCGTAATGAAATTCCGGAGTTTCTCTTTGTCTGGGAAGGTCATATTCTTTCTTCAAAGAGGAAGGAGAGCTTTGCGGGATAGAGTATTCTTGGTTGGCATCTGTTTTTGGAGTCTGTTGATTATGTCCCTCCACTCTCCTTGCCCGTAGTGTTTCTTCAGAGAAGTCTGATGTCAGCCTGATTGGTTTTCTTTGAATGTTATCTGTCTTTCCCTCTTGTCAGCTTCATTATTTTTCCTTGTCTGGATTCTTGGGAGCTTTACTATTATGTGTCTTGCTGTGTTTTTTCTTTCGTCATGGAAGTTTGGTGTTCTTCTTGCTTCTTGTATATCAATTTTCAGCTCTTTCTTCGCATTTGGGAAGTTCTCTTCAATTATATCCAGAATATTTTCTCTGTTCCTACATCTCTCTCCTCTCCTTCTGGAATTCCTATAACTCTTATATTTCTTTTCCTCATGGAGTCAGATAGTTCCCAAAGTCTTTCTTCGTTCTTTTCCTTCGTACTTCTCTTTCCTTTTCTGTTTTGTTTTTTTATTTCTGTGTCTTCAAGAGTACTTATTCGTTCTTTCTTTCAATCTATTCTGCTTTCATTGCTTTTCCAGAGTTCTTAGTTCCTCCATTATTCTTTGATCTCTTGCATTTCTTTACTTCCCTCTTTAGGGACTCAATTTCATTCTTCTGACCATTGTTGTCCTTTTTTAGGGACTCAATTTCATTCTTCTGACCATTGTTTTCCCTCTTTAGGGACTCAATTTCCTTCTTCTGATCACTGTTTTCCTTTATGACTTCTGCCACTTTTTTAATCAGGGCAATTTTAAATTCTCTTTCTGGAGGCTCAGAAGTTCTTCAATGTTACTGTCGTTGTAATCTGGAGGGTGGTTTTCTTTTTGTGGTGTGCTTCTTTCCTGAGGCGTTGTTAGGTTGCGTGTGGTTCTTCTACTCCCTACTGTCTGTTTCTAATTTGTCGTATGCATTGGGACACTGTGTTGCTCGGACTGGCGTCATCTTGGGTGAACTTCTCCGCTCCCTCTGGCTCCTCCAGGAACCATCTCTGGCTTCTGGGGGGCTTTCTGCTGGTTTCAGGAAAGTTTTACTGAAGAAATGTCCCTTTTCTAAACTGGCGAAGCGGGACGCAGTCCCTGTACATCCGGTCTCAGGCACACTTCTGGTGTGCCCGGTCTGCCCCGGACGTGGGTGCCTGCTCCCTCTGTGGGCTCCGACTGCTGGTTGGAAGGGGCCTGGCGTGGGCTAACTTCAGCTGGCCACTGGGTCCTCCAGAAGCCTTCTGCTCTTTTCAAGAAGTCTTAAGAAATTCCCTGTTCTATGGGGTGTTAGTGACTTTTTTTCTGGTCGCTAGGTGGCGCCAGAGATCTCTCCTATTGTCCTTGGGGGGCTGTTTTTCAACTCCCTCACCCCCGTGAGACAGGGAACAGAGAGCGAGAATGGTAGGGTAACCTCAACGGCTTTGGGGTGCTGTGTCTGCCTTGTGCCCCACCGTCGTGGAGAACCCACGCCCAGAATTTTGTGCCCCAGGTCTCAGTTCAAAGCCTCAGGTCCAGGACGCGGGCTGTAGCCCAGTTCAGTGGCGCGGGAATGGCACCTTTTGCACCCGCTCCCGTGCTGGCGCTGGTTCTGCTCACTCAGGGAGGG